>NC_039360.1:104664711-104977611 GCF_003573695.1 Papaver somniferum | reverse complement strand
ATCATCCACTATGTATTTCCCTATAAATAGTCATTCAGTTGTAAAGAAAAGGAGAGAGATCTTTTTTGGGTGAGAAGCAAGTAAATAGGAGAGAGAAAATTTAGAGCAGAGGTTATTTTTGATTCCTTTATCTTTTCTTGTAAGATTGTTTAAAGATTCATCAATAAAATTAAGATTGTTAATCCAAAAATGAGTTGAATGTTAATGAAATCTTATGAGGGGTGTAGTGTAGGATTTCCTGCAACTACAATTGGAGTACTTGGAAGTGACGAAGATTTCAAGTAATGTTGAAGATTATACATGTGGAATAGGAGCTACAAAAGTTTATTTATTTATTTTTTGTATTCCATATGTATTGATAGTTTTGTCACTAAAATTAACAAAGGGGGAGATTGTTAGAGCATTGCTCGGTCGAACTCGCATGCGTTGCTATCTCAAGCATGTTTGTCAATGTTAGTGATCAAAACTATAAGTCTTGATTTTTAGTCTACTATAGCTAAGGTCTCAGACTAGGATAGAAAGTGTAATTGAGCTCAAGAACTCCATGGCAATCATTATACAAGACGAGGGACTACTCAAGGAACCGGTGGATCTTGATCGACTAAAAGGTATGTGGAGACTTGAACTTATCTATCACTCAAAAGTATATTTATATCCTTTCTTGAGACAAAAGTCGTTTTTCTATATAGACTTATATTATACACATTTGCTATTTCGAGCCGAGTTTATCTCGCATATCTATTTTCTCGAAATATGTGTTGGTAAGCTTTCGCTTTAGTCAAGTTCATCTTTACCTAGTGACGAAATTCATGACAAGTTTCAATCTCTTTGAAAATTGCTTACTTTGACGAAAAATAGTTTGTGAATAACAATTATAGAATATCAACGTCCTCTAAGAATGTTTCAATGATTGAAATGAGAGTTTAGATTATATAACCATTGGAGGATATAAGCATTGTTGTGGAAACACATATATGTATAAGTCCTTATACCTTGAACCGAAGTTTGCGAACTCTGTTGATCAAGAGAACTGGAATAGTGGCGTGACCAAGTCCGCGAACTGGCGGAAGTTCTCGACCCGAGAAATTCTGCTGGAGTTTGTGAACTCCGTCCGGGAACTTAAGTCCGTGAACCCAGTCCGCGAACTTGAGTAGGTTATATCTAAAAACGATGTTTGTGAACTTATTCTTATATAAAATAAGGAATGAAAATTGCAAACCTTGGCTATATAGTTCATGAACCGATTCGAGTGAATCAAATCATTTTGTTTCAATTGTGTCTTGTGTAGTTACATAAGATTTCCTTGCAACTGAATAACTCTCTAACTAGTTCATTTGAGTCACTTGAAATAGTTATGGTGAAGAAGAATATGGTTGATATGAAAGTGATCATATGGCTAACCATTTGGTTAACTATTGTTGAACCAAAAAATGTACAAGTTTGGTTACGGTTACACAAGCTTAGAAACGTGCATTTCATTTGTGTGTACCAAGATAGTTTTCGATCTAACGGTTGAAAGATATTATCTTGAATCTAATCATATTTTTATCTAACGGTGAATATTGAATACTTTGTTACCAAGCTAACATTAATTGCAAACCCTGATTTGAAAGACTATATAAGGGAGAACTCTAGCAACTAGGAAACCTAATCCCCACACCTTCTATGTGATACTAGTTGTGCTAAGCTAGAGTCGATTCTCCTTTAACCTTTGGTTTCTTATTCTAAACCAGGTGAACGACTTAAAGACTTCATTGGGATTGTGAATCCAGACCGATACTACTTTCTTGTAGTTGTGTGATCTAATCTTGTTGTTTCTATCGTATGAGTACAATTGTAATAATTGGCTTGAGATTGATGTCTACGATAGGCAAGATATAAAAGAAACCACAAACACTTCGTCTCATCGTTTGTGATTCCGTAATATTTTTTTTCGCTGCGTCGATTAAGATTATTGTGAGGTGATTGATAATACTAGGCTGTTCTTCGGGAATATAAGTCTGGTTTATCAATTGGTTCCTGTTCGCCTTGATTTATCAAAAGACAGAACAAAAATCGTAGGTATATTCGTGGGAGACGGATTTATCTATTACCCTAGACTTTTTTGTGTGATACAGATTTGTTTATTAAAGTCTTCGACTTTGGGTCGTAGAAACTTTTAGTTGTGGGTGAGATCAGCTAAGGGAATCAAGTACGTAGCATCCTGCTGGGATCAGAGACGTATGAGCATAACTGTACCTTGGATCAGTGTGAGATTGATAGGGGTTCAACTAGAGTCCATACCGAAGTTAATTTGGAGTAGGCTAGTGTCTGTAGCGGCTTAATACAATGTCTGTTCAAACTGGACTAGGTCCTGGGGTTTTTCTGCATTTGCAGTTTCCTCGTTAACAAAATTCTGGTGTCTGTGTTATTTCTTTTCCGCATTATATTTTTGTTGATGGTGGATTTTAGTTCATGGCTAAAATTGTAAAACCAATGTAATATGCTGACATCCTGCAAAGGATAAAGCCATTTGATAAGCGATGAGCGCAGAAAACCTCTCGCCTTATTTATTTGAAGCAATTTGATAAACACACAAAATTCACCTAGAATGGTGCATGTAGCAACAATCCCAAATATTCTGTGAATTTATAACATTATCGATTAATGCATGATTTTCCTAGTATTTCCTATGTTGTTCCTCGCCGAACTCTCATTATTAGCATGACATGACGACTGAGTGTTCACTCTCAGCAGAGTAACATGAATCTCCAAGTGCCAATTTCGAGACATGCATGAAATACCCGTACATGATACATCACTAACAAAGATAACTTCGAATCGATGCGCTTTCAGCTCGACTGAACGCATTTAATTTCCTTGAGGGAAATCTGGACTGTTCATATCAGTCTCAGAAACAATTGCATCCATACAAGTTGGCCGCACAATCTAACAAGCCTAGCCAAACCCTGGCATGAGTAGGTGATTGACGTGATAACCACCGGCGGGCCCACTTATGCCCTAGCCGGTGAACATCACACGAAATCCTCTCAGCACGTCAAACGCCAACCCTAAAATAGGGTGGTTGCGCTGCTTTGGAAGAAGCTCGACGAGCTTGGACTTTTCAAGGCAATCTTAAAATCATCACGACCGTCCAACTTCACCATCCTGGTTGGACGGCTCAGATCATCCCGCGAATGTTCAGTGAAGCGCCAATGCACACATTGGTGGGCCCACTCCTCACCCACCTGATCAGTTTACTCACAACCTAGCGCTAGAGCAATGAACGCTTGCTCAAAGTGTGGCTGACGTGATGTTTAAAGGTCGTGTAAATCCCACTAGTGTCTTAAATCGATCACAACCATCCAACTTCGCCAGGACCATCGGGAAAGAACACATAAGTTCACCATCGGCCCAACATGGGCCCCACATGGTCGGTCTCCCCAAAGGAGGATCATAGCCTACCAAACCGTTTGGCCAAAGTTGCACACGCGTGACTGATCTAAAACCCTAATTAGGGTTTGTGGCATTACATATATGTCGCAGTTTGATCATGACCATCCATCTTCGCCAGCTCGGATGGAGGGTATAGATATAGACTGAGGAGGTCCAGAGAGCATTAACATGATCACCGTGGGCCCACCTGTGCATGTAACCGGTCGGTCAAGGTGGACCATAGCCAGGCGCCTCGAAACGCGTGCCCAAAGATGGCATGTCAGGGCCCCCTAAAATCCTTTGCGGCAAAGGATTTCTGTTGAAATCGATCACGACCACTCACCTTTGCCAGACAAATTGAGTGGCCTAGATCGCACCTCCGCGAGACAGAGTGGCATGGACTTGTACACCGGCAAGACGTCTACACGCATGCCCAGTCGGTCCCACCAGAAACTTTGTCCATGCTTGATTTCGTTCAAGCTAAAGAGTGATGCATACGCACCTCTTTAAAACCCTAAAATCCATCAACGGTCGCAAACATGTGCCGCAGATCATCTCGTCCGTTCAACTTTTCCATCTTAGTCGGACAACCTAAGCTAAGAGTTAAACGGCCAATGAGGCACCTTGGTGATCACCTTCCGTCACTCTGGAGTGATCAGTCAAGGTATGGCCCGCCATGCGGCCTTCAAACGATCACTCGAAGATGGTTGGGCATGCAGCTATTTTAAGACGCTTAATACACGACTTACTCCGTTAAGCTTTAAAACAGCGATGGTTCATACATATTGATTGTATCCGATGCAATACATGCATAAAGTATACCCGATATTTCATGAATATCGATTTCTTAAATAACTCAATTATTTAACCTAGCATCGTATGCTACTTCCTATGGGTCCCACGATCCACTCATTCGAGACATCAAGCATGTCACAAACTGGGGGATACTTACTAGCGTATTGGTCTGGCGGTTTACAACGTGTGGCGTACAACGCCCCCATTTACAAGAACGTGTCAGGAGGCATGGACGGTTAAGGTGATGAGGGAAGTGGTCCAAGACGTGATCGTGTAACCACCTACACGACCCCACTACTTCATTGATAAGTACGTAAGTAATACACTTTATACCCATATTTATATTAGATAGGACTCGATATTTGACTAATAATGCTATTTTAGTGCTTTTGTAGAAAGTACAGGAAAATTAGACCATCCGAAGAATAAACTGATAAAGTTGGAGCTAAAATGGAGTTTGTGACTACACTGGTATTGGCATCCCTGCGAACTATCAAGTTGCTGCACTCACTTAGTTCACGTACAGTCCAGAGTAGTGGGGACGAGAGCAGCCTTCACTTGTTTAACACAAGCACGACCCACTAATGGCTAAGATGAAAAGGGGGACGTGGCTTATTCTGTGGTATTTTCTACCACATCTCTTTTTGGTCGAAACAGAAGAAGAAATTTGCATTTCTCAAGCAAGCAGCTGCCGAACAGATTGGTTTTTTGTGCATACAACAACATCAATGAGATCTTGGATCTGAATGGAGTCGGGTCTGGAAGGGTATGCTGTGCCCGGATTTGGCAGATGGAGGCTATATGTGAATGAAGAGATGATTGTGTTGGGTCAGACTTAGCAGCAGCAAAACAAGGTGATGATTGGCGTTGGTCGATGGCTGGCTCAGTTTGGTTGGTCCGAGAAGATGTTGTTTCGGAACAGGAAGTGGTGTTTCATTTGCAGCAGGCAGTGAACGTACAGAGAAGGTATATACGTACGCTGAGAAGATGGGTTTGCATGGGATTCATTGGTTGAGTCTTTGCTGGTGACGACGAGATGCCTGCGAAGTAGAGAAGCAGTGGTGTTTACGGCAACAGATGAAGGGATCGTGTTTGCATGAATGGAGCAGTCGAACTGGTGTTGCTGTCATTGACTCATGACTGTAAACGACATATTGGAAGTTCTGTAGAAGATTTAAAACGAAGAACAGTGGCTGAATAGGCAGTGTTTCGGGCATGAATGACAGTAGTGGATTTGCAGAGGAGTATGGGGATGGAATCGAGCTTCAAATCTTATTGGTGGTGGATCGAATCTGCTGGGAAAATAATGGCAGTGCTGGTATTAAATGATGGTGAAGATTGATTGCAGCGCCAGCGTGTGGAATTTGGGGTCTCTGACTTTCGACTGTTACTGTGGAGATGTTGGACCTGAGGCTATATGGACCATGATGGACTGGGCTTAGGTAATTATACTAGGTCTTAGTCGGACTTGTTTGCAACACTAATTATAAAGGAATGAGAAGAAACAAAATAAGGGCAGAGGAAGAGGCTGCGGTGAAAAGGCCGATACAGAGAAGAAGAAAAACGGCCAGAGGGCGCGGAGGAGAGTACTTCTCTGTTAGTGACAGACGAGAGGGAGAAGTGCGGCCGCTTTGGAAGTTTTTAGAGTACAAGAACCAGAGGCGACAAAGTCGATATCGGTTTAATCCTTCCTCTTTTGTTAATCTTTTTATGGCTTTTGAGAAAGCCATGGCTAGCTAGAACCATGTTAGGGTTTAGGTAGAACCCAATTTTATTATGAAAACTCTACATTTATATGCTTAAATAATGATTTGAATGACTAGTAATTATCTTCACAAAATCTTGGTATCTAATTGTTTATGTGATTTTGTTGATTATTTATGCTTTTCAATTGATATTTCGTACTTTGGTTAAATCCCTTGACGTGATATGCTTTAGGATTGATAGGTAATGCTTTAGAATCACTACCCATGAAGCGAAGAAGATTACAGCGGAGAACAATATTTGAAAAAGCATGAAATATATTTTTAACGATTAGTAGAGCTTGCATAATTAATTGGTGGAAACCGAAAATCCTAACAACCCATTTTCATTTTATTCATTGTTAGACTTGTTATTATTTCATTTTGTTCCAAATTTCCGAAAACTCTTTAAAACATCATCTTGTTAATTAGTTATTCTTGGTATTAGTTGGTAGAGTATTTCACACTCCTCGTGGGAACGACCTGTACTTGCCATTGTCTACTAGTTAGACGCTGTGCACTGCAGTATTTTATTGTAGGTTTCCCAACCTACCAAGTTTTTGGCGCCGCTGCCGAGGAGTGGCTGTATAGTACTCTCTGATTGATATCAATTTTCTTGTACATAATTTTTTATTTTATTTTTATTTTTGTATATAATTTTATTTTGTTTTTCTTTAAATTTTTTTTTTTAGTTCCTTTTTTACGCAGTTTATTTGATATTTTTTTTTAGGTACCTTAGAAAGTGCTGCGGGTGAAAAGAAATTATGGATTCACAAAGCTTTTGCAAGGACCAATGGAAGATCCACTAGAGGTTTGCTTAACTCATTTTGGGTATGATCTTGATGATGATAGTGTTATTTGTGAAGTCAATGCCTTATTAGACTCCACACCACTGCTAGACACTAATAAATGGAAGCCCATAATAGAACCTCTATTTGGCCGAGTCTCGACTAGTTTCATCAGCCGAGAAAGGTCGACCTTGACCTTTAAACCATTTTCTGACCTATCAAGTTATGGTTTCTCATCTTGATAATATTCATAATGAAACCGTTGTAGATGAGTGGGTCTATGAGTCATGATATTATTGCTCTATTGAGCCCTTGTTCCACGACTGAACTTTCAGCCGTGGAAATTATTTCCGATGATTTGGAACCTGATTTAGAGCGTGCCCCGCGAATAGAAACTGTTAACAATCTGAACTTATTTCTTACGGGAGTGATTTACCTATCCTGTCCATGCATGACTTGAATATTACTTACAGATTTCTATTGGGAATGAACTTACGCATCCATTTGGAGCTTTATAGTGTTTGCAGGTTCATATTTTCAGCCGACAGGACTAGTTGGGATGATCCTCAACTTTTCAGACTCTATAATATGATTGGATGTCTACTTTTGGGTACCATCCCCACCTTGTTTGAGGACATTCTACTGACAGCAAGAAAAAAATACATTTTACTTCTTGGAGGTATCACATGCTCATGCAACACGGTAATATCTTTCCTTAACTCTTTTGCTTCGAATGGTAACAGTTTCTCCTTGTTCATGCTTTTAATTTATCTTTAGAACATTGAGGACAATGTTAGATTTAAGTTGGGGGTATGGGAGAAACTTTAGTTGCATTATAAATAAACTCCAGAGCTTAGAAATTTATGCCTATTGAGGATTGCACTAACTAATCTAAGTGGATGGAACATTTTGGTTGTAGGAGTTGAGGAACCAATCTGATTAGATGGAAACATCTAAAGAGTCTATTCATAAAAGCACGAGCTCAGGTGGTTAGAAATAACTGATGTTCACCATATCTCGTTGAGTCCTTTCACTTCTATTTTTATTTTATTTGTTTTTAAACCATGTTTCTCTAAGTGATAGGTGGGGCCCACGATTCAAGTTGTTACCAATGCTAGGGTGAATTAGAGTGGTTGAGATACCATGAAAAAAAAAATTGAAAAAGAAAAAAAAAAAAAGAGATAAAAAAATGGTAGTTACCAAAAAGTTGAAAAGAAAAAAAAAAAAAAAAAATTGAGATCAGACCATTTGACCAAAAGGAATAAATTCAATAAAGTCGACCACTGGTACCCTTGTATATGCCAGTTGTGTTGACCTAGAGTTAGGTTATCGACCACTGGTTCCCTTGTATATGCCAGTGTGTTGATATTAGTCAGACTAGTATCTCAATCCATTAGGATAGGTTCATTTTGGCGGAGGCCTTCAGACAGATATGGGAAACGCCGTTCACTTAGTAAACATCAAAACGATACATGTTTTTCTATATCCATCTTCTTGATCTATCCATGTGATTAGTTTTGACTCCGAATATGATGTCCATAGTGCAACTATCTGAGTAGAGCTCTGTCACTTTATATGAATTTTAGTATGCTTGAGTGCAAACTCGTGTACAGCAATTGGAATTTCGCATCAGGGTACTTCTTCCTGTAGTCAATAAGTATGCCAACCAAGGAGATTCTTTAGTGCCTTCCAAGGTTCTGCGTAGATAGCTAAAGTCTGGAGTAAAGGTTTTGTGGGTATATCTCTAGTAAGCCCTCGCGAGACTATAACTCGGCCACTAGGGACACCTAGGGGTTTAAAGGCTTATTGCATACGCTAAATGCAATCGACGATGCCTGCGATAGTGAGTTAGGATTTTATTTTGTAGTTTTGATTTGCTCGAGGACTAGCAAATAATAAGTCTGGGGGTGTTGATAAGTACGTAAGTAATACATTTTATACCCATATTTATATTAGATAGGACTCGATATTTGACTAATAATGTTATTTTAGTGCTTCATCACTCAACTTCCTCCACTTACTACGAGATGAAGGTTTGCGCTCAATGACTTGTATAAATAGGTCCTTCACCTATTTTCAAACAACACAGAGAAACCAACTGTTGTCACAGTATCCAGAAAACACCCAGAACTGATAGGTTACATTGTGAAAGCCAGTTCAACATTCTGATACAAGTCATAAAAAGCCAACACCTTCACAATATCAACACCTTCTTCGCTTCCCTCCCTAAGATCAACCCCATCTCCTTCACTTTGTGACCGAAGCAAGTCTGGAACGGCCATTTCTTGGTTTAGGCCAGAATTGTATATATTGATCTCTCGAATCAAAAAGCACTCCCGTGCAGTGCATTTGTTTAGGGTTTAGATTCAATTCTCATCCACACACACTCAAAATTACCAAAACCAGCAGAAATGGGTTTCACCCATAAACAATTGGTGACCACGGTGGGAGATTAATCTCTCGATTGTGAAGTCAATTTCTTCAGTACCCAATTCCGTTTGGTTGATTTCAAAATGGTTGGTCTTAGGACTTCCCCAACAACTTCAAATCTTGGTCGAGGTTCCTCCAATGGAGATACCCCTCTTCCCGACGGTGTATCTGATGGTGTAACTGGAAGAATCCCAACATTGATCGTATTAGCACGAGTACAGGAGATTCACACGAAGAACATGGACCTGATCAAAGGGGAGATAGACAGGATACTCGATATCCTTATTAAGATGACATCAGATATGAGCGGTTCTCCTGTCGCGGAGATTTATACACTGGGGACTCATCCTCGCAACGATCCTCCTCAAGTCAATAGCTTCATTATAAACCAGACGCCGGTGGATCAAGAAGCGGCTTCTCTAGTGGAAAGTTTGTGTGAACTTTTACATCTTTCGAAGAACCAGCGGGCGAAGACGTTTGTTGCGATCAATCAGATAGTCATGGACGTGCATTTAACTCCTTTGCGCCCAGAAGCCCAAAAACATCAGAGATGTCTGTGAATAATGTTACATTTACAGAAGAAGACATGATGGCGGAGGAAGGTCACACCCGGGATAAGTAATTAGAGCCATCGAAGACTTGTGCTACGTTAATAGAGATAGCACCTCTGTCCATAGAGTCGGATCGCGACAAACATGGACTTGTTAGGTCTTAAACGTGTTTGCCTGCTCTGATACCAATTGAAAAAGCGGGGGTCTAACAACACCACCCAATATTTCGCTTAGCAATCTGTATGGACTAACTCCGAAATAATTTGCTAGAGAATAAACTAGACAGTCAGACTCAATCTAGATAAAAGTATCTCAAGGAGTTAATATCTCTCTCTTGATTTGATTTTTACTCAAGCTAAAAATAATGGAGAGTCTTTATCAAATACAAGGAATACTTGGACGGTACCAAAGACCAATTTCCAAGGATCAATCAATATCAATCAACAACCAAAGGTTGGATTTCCAATTGATGATCACGAACGCACAACCTGTATTATTTCAATTATATAAAATATAATGCGGAAAAGAAATAACACAGACACCAGAAATTTTGTTAACGAGGAAACCGCAAATGCAGAAAAACCCCTGGACCTAGTCCAGATTGAATACACATTGTATTAAGCCGCTACAAACACTAGCCTATTGCAAACTAACTTCGGACTGGACTATAGTTGAACCCCAATCAGTCTCCCACCGATCCAAGGTACAGTTGTACTCCTACGCCTCTGATCCCAGCAGGATACTGCACACTTGATTCCCTTAGCTGATATCACCCACAACCAAGAGTTGTTGTAACCCAAAATCACAAACTTGATAATAAAAAGATCTGTCTCACACAAAAAAGTCTATCAAAGGATAAATTTGTCTCCCACAGATAAACCCTAGGTTTTGTTCCGTCTTTAGATATAAAATCAAGGTGAACAAGAACCAATTGATAATCCGGTCTTATATTCCCGAAGAACATCCTAGATTAATCAATCACCTATCTACAATCCTTCCTGACTACACAAGCGGATTGTCGAGGAATCACAAACAGTGAGACGAAGATGTTTGTGACTTCTTTATCTTTCCTATCGGAGAACTCTCACGATATCATGTCAATCAATCGATTATACTCGTACGATAGAAGATGCAAGATCATATCACACAACTATGATAAAGTAGTATCGGTCTGGCTTCACAATCCCAATGAAGTCTTTAAGTCGTTAACCTGATTTTAGAGAAGAAAATCAAAGGTTAATGGAGATCGACTCTAGAGGGCGCACTAGTAGCACACAGACGTGTGGGGATTAGTTTTGCACAATGCTAGATGTCTCCTTTATATAGCCTTCAAATCAGGGTTTTGCCTTAGTTACAAAGCAATCCTTATTCACCGTTAGATGAAAACCTGATTTAGATTCAAGCTAATATTTCTCAACCGTTAGATCGAAAAACCTATCTTGTCACACACATTTTGGTAAACGTTTACTGGGTTCGTGAAAACCATGCCCAAACGTGTACGTGTATGTTGGTTCAACATAGTAACCCAAAAAGGTCAACCATATGAACATTTCATATTAACCTTGTTCTTCTCCACCATAACTAGTTCAATTGACTCAAATGAACTATTTAAAGAGTTTTTCAATTGCTATGAGGTCTTATGTAACTACACAAGACACAATTGAAACAAAGATGATTCGATTCGATTGAATCGTCTCATGAACTTTATAGCCACGGTTTGCATAAAGCATTCCTTAGTAATTTAAGTTTCATGTTCAGAGCATATCTTTAAATCATAACCTCTTAAGTTCACAAAAAAGTTCGCGGACTTAAGTTAATCGGTTGAGTTTTCCAAACTCAGCAGAAATTCTCGGAAAGAGAACTTCCGCCAGTTCGCGGACTGGGTTCGCAGACTTGGCAAGCCAATTCCACAATCCTCCCGATTTCTCTTGATCAACAAAGTTCGAAAACTTTGGTTCAAGGAATACATGGTTATGTAATCTAAACTCTAATTTCAATCTTTGAGACATTCTCAGAGGACGCTATGTAGCCGTTATTCACAGACCGATTCGCGTCAGAGAAATTCTAAAAGTGATTGAAACTTTTTATGACTTTCGTCACTAGGTGAAGATAAACTTGATCAAAGCGAAACGCTTTACCAACACATGATTTCGAGGTATAAATAGGCGAGATATACTCGGCTCGAAATATCAAATGTGTATGATCTAGTCTATCTAGCATACGACTTTTGTCTCATAAGAAGTAGGAGATAGAAGAGATAGATTTTGAGTGATAGATAAGTTCAAGTCTCCACATACCTTTTTGTTGATGAAGTTCCACGTTTCCTTGTATAGATTTTCGTCGTTGTATGATGAATCGCCATGAAGTCCTTGATCTCAAATACACTTTTCTATCCTAGTCCGAGACTTAGCTATGTAGGCTAGAAATCAAGACTTATAGTTTTGATCACTAACATTGACAAACATGCTTGAGATAGCAACGCATGCGAGGTTGACCGAGCTATGCTCTAAGAATCTCCCCCTTTGTCAATTTTAGTGACAAAACTATTAATACATATGGAATACAAAAAAAGATAAAATTTAGTGGCTCCTATTCCATGGTCTAATCTTCAACGTTCCTTGAAATCTTCGTCCTTCCAAGTACTCCAATGATCCCAAAGGTTGTAAGTTTAGCACCATCGTTGTTGAAGATCCGTAGTTATAATAATGAGAGAAATCTATATTCTCGATCATTATTATACAGTGTCATAGTACTATTATGTAACATCAAAGTCCAATTGTATCACGACTTTAACAATAATACTACGGTGATATGTATCACTCCCCCTTAGTCAATACTCCATCTCGATCATGGAAACCACTCCCCCTTACACAATGATCCGAAAACCATATGTATTTGTAGTGTGAACTACAATATTTCTCCCCCTTTTTGTCAATAAAATTGGCAAAGGTACAAGAATGGGATCATAATGAAATTTCCACAAGAGACATTTCATGACCAAAAGAAAAATACATACCAACTTAATTTAGATGCAATCTAATAGCCGAAGCTAACAGCATTCATCAAGGAGTTTTAAGATACAAGATAACCCCTATAAAATTCCACAACCGCACACCCCGCAAGATATTACCATTAAGAACAAGTTCAAAAGAACTCTCCCCCATTTGATGTCATTCCCGAGAGAACAACAAGAGCGACCTTAATTTCGAAAGAAAAGAAGGATTTTTTAATTTTGGACACCAAAAACCATGAGAATGATTTTCTATATTCAAAACTCAACCAAATTAACCACAAGTAAACCCATGATTAATTTAATTAGAATACGCAACTAAATCAAACCACAAAAGTGATCAATTTAATTGAAAGTGCTCAACATAAGTAAACTCACGGAGCTACGACTAAGTCAATCACACGGAGATGACTAACTTAACCGTTCAAATACTCAACATAAGGAAAACCTTACGGAATATATGACTACATTAACCAAAGAGCATGATAGTGTAGCCTTCGTATACTCAACATAAGAACTTGTGGAATATATGAAAACTCAACTAGATTAATTACAAGAGAACCTATAATTAATCCAATTGGAATACAAGTAACCAAACTAATCACCGAAGTAATCAATCTAATTATTTTGGGCTCAACATAAGAGAACTTATGGAACCGACTAAGTTCATCATAGAATATGACAACCTTAACCATACATGTACTCAACATAAGAAAGAAAACTTATGGAGTACTAACTAAATAACCAAACTAGTTGATTAATTTAGTTCTTAATGCTCGACATATAGCATCTCATGGAACAACCAACAAAGCCAAGGTAAATCGACTTAATTGTAAGGTGCTCAACATAAGACACACAATGGAGCCTTCACGGTAAAACATAATAAAATGGATCAATGAAGATCAATACTTTGGATAACGTACAAGGATCTATTCTATTTTCCATCATAACAATATAATAGACTTTATCCTTGTCAAACAAAAGATATCATCCTATTTTCCATCAAATACATGATTGCATAGGCATAGCTTTTGTATATGTCAAAAGTCAATTCTTCCTTTCATCAATACGAATACCGATTCATAAACGACTTTACTTTTGACCGCAATATGGGACCTTCAAGTTCACGGATGCAAACAATACATATCCCATAAAAAATATTGCAATATCACAAACCATTAAAATACTGCAATAAACATCATCCACTAAATATTTTTAGAATTTAATACTAATAAACCTAAAAAATAACATAAGAAGATGAAAACAAAAATAGCTATGTGTAGTCACAATCATCGCTATTCAAAGCACTAGTTATTCTTCCAACTAATCCAAAAAGAAGACTTATTATGCATATAAGACTCAGTTTTCCTTGATGATTTCATACATCTGAAATGGTCCATCAAAGTAGGAGTCACTGATATCCTTGACCCTGTTGACCGTAGAGACACCATGTTCAAAAGTTAGAACGTTGACTTTTCGATCAATAGTGCGAGCATAATGACGAGCCTTTGCACAGTCAAGGATAACTTTCTTCTGATTTATGATCAAGATATTCTGAGTACCAAGGATTTTCACATGTCCATCAATCAGCTGGTTTATCTATAATTGAAGGTTACCCAGTTCGTTCTTAACTTCATTTTGAACAGTAATCAAAACCTTGACAGATTCACCAATCCAAGTGTTATACTCTTTTCTTTCAAGCATCAATCAGCTGGTTTATCTATAATTGAAGGTTACCCAGTTCGTTCTTAACTTCATTTTGAACACTAATCAAAACCTTGACAGATTCACCAATCCAAGTGTTATACTCTTTTCTTTCAAGCATCTTCTTCCGTATAAACTCTTGACCAGAATCACATCCTTTGAGATCATCCTCAGCCAAGGGGTTAACTTCTTCTTTGGGAACAGATTCCATGGATCTCCTTTCTGAAGAAAAAAGAAACATATATATGTTCGTGAAAGCCCTGGCTAGAAACCCTAGAGTTCTTTGAGGAGATACGGGCGTTCGTCGGCCGACCAAAAACCATTGGCCCTAAAAGTGATAGTGCACACTATGTAGCTTTCAAAAATCCTCCATCCCAGAATCATAGAGACAAGAAGACAAAGTGACTAAAAAGGGCAATATAGCAAAGACAACAGAAAAATATATCACAATACTTGAGCATCTCTCAAATCCTCATCCTTGTATCTCTCAAGTTAGACACAAGGATGGACCATTCTGCTGCTAAGTGGCAGAGGGAGACATAGTCTCACCATAGGTTCTGAGAGAGTAGCTGTAATTTCTTTCAGGATGTCTTATTACAGCATTTCTAGTCCTTTCACTGCAGCTTCCAGGAGAAAGGGTACGTCTAGCAGTTCTTCTGGGAATCACAGGCGAGAAACCTTTCTGATGACAAAGTCTAGGACCTCTAGAAATAGGTTCTAGTGGATTTTATGAAATTCATCTCCTCACACTAGACTTAGATTTATCAGATGTGTTCTTATAAGTACAGGACATACTTTCATTGGTAACACGTGGATTTACAAATGTCCTGTAATGATTTCTACGAGAGAGATCATTTTATAAGATGCCTGGTTTCATGTGAACGGGACCTTCACTGTAGTAGTTGGTCGGTGGTCAGTCGACGCAAAAATAATTTAAGTTCTTTCACTTCACAATTATAAATAATAGTATAGTAATAAGAACAGATTCGTTCCACAAGGAGATATGGGTTGTTATTCGTAATTGAAAACTTAAGTAACCTGGGGGGATTTTTGATCTTGGTCCAAAATAATTAAAATAATAATAATAGCAAATAATGAATAAAGAGAAACAATAAGTTGAGAATACTGGTTAAGGGTTCATCATCAATCATAATACATGCACTTCGACTAATAACTAGTTTTGTCACTCAATCATTCATTATCAAGAATCCTAAAGTACCCCATCGAGAACATACTCCGGTAAATTCCTTATGTCATCACATACCATAACGATGAATATATGAATACTACTTAGCGAGCAACCTAATGCAACGTGCTAATAGGTTTAATCCTCCAAGAGCCTTAAGTTCTACGAATTAGACTAATCCATGCAATAGAAATACTACGAGTAAACTATTTAACATAGGTCAAGCTTCTACTTGCAATCACACAAAGGTTTTGAATACAATTGGTAATCACAATATGCTACTTATGACAAGGTCTATCAACAATTACGTATCTCAAAACCCTAGCCTAGCTTTAGAAATGCATTCATGCTCATTTAGTAGCGCTCCTAAACAAACAATCAAACAATCATACATGGCGATAAATAGTAGAACAAGACAATAATTTTGATTGAGATAACAAAACCAATATATTAATTTAGTAACATGTTTATGATATCCGACTACATCCTTAACCAATATGAGGTGATTAGCTACTCATGGATTTCTTAAAATCTATGAAAAATATTAAAAGAGAATGAAATAGCAAACCCTAAAATCGTGATTGTCAATCGCAACACCAAGCCCTTGCTCCCGTTATTCTCTTCCCAAAAGTATATGATAAAAAGATATTCGATTCTGTTCTCTTCTGTGTCCGTCTTAAGTCCTGGCCAAAAATCTTCGAAATAAATCTCACGTCCCAGACTGGCCGTGAGTAGAAATGGTAACATACTGAATAGGTCCAGCCCAAGTATTCATAAGCCTGTCGGAGACCAAGGACTGACAGTGCACTTTTCTTAATGATTCACGGACAGTTTCTTTTCCTCCCTGACTTTGCTTACGGACTGCTTTCCCTTCCGTAACTTACCCTGAGATATTCTACGGATGGAAACCATACCGTAGGTCTCCCTGAAGTTGTATACGGTTTGAATAACTCACCGTATGTTGAACTTGCACTGTATAATCTTCCAGCTTTCCTTTTCTTTTCGAACTCCGAAGCTCTGCCAGACTCTGACGATAACAACTTCCATGTTTTAACTTGAGCGCCGTTACACTCAGCATCATATCCTGCCTCCAAGATTAATCTTCAGCTCCAACTCCTCATCTCGCAGCAAAGCATCACAAACTCATCAGTAGCATCATGTCGTCCCCATCATTTCTCGCAAACACGAACCACCATCATCAGCATCTCCATTAGTTCCGTGACATCACACCCATTTTCTGTTCATTGCTGCCAACTCCATCGTTAGTTCTGACAATGGAAGCTTTGGCAGCAACACCACTGTCGATATCTCCATCTCTGCCATTACTTCATGGCATTACGTACCCCATTCCTTGCATGAGAATCACCAGCATCAATGGCATTCTATGCTTTCAACTGAGCTCGAGAACTTCATCACTGGCACGAATCCATCTCGTCTCTATCGCACTGCGAACCTTGTTTTGCTGATACTCTTCCTAAAACTTCGTATACCGTATTCATTCTCTGTTCTCCTCCATCGATCACTGCATATTCTTGTTAACCTCAGAATCCATCCAGCTTCAGACTGCAGTTTGAGTTCCATCCTCCCTTGGTTCTGTCCATCTCAGCTACCAGTGAAGATATACATCGAATATTCTACCGCTTCCATCGAATGCCAGCGCCTTAGCTTCCATTCAACTGTCAGTTTTGTAAGACTGACAATTCAGTTCCTTTTGAAGCTTGTCTGCCGCTTAACGTATGCTGGAGTGCTAATAGTAGTTTTATGCTTCTGACACCTTTTTCGCAACTTTGGCTTGCTTCAATTGCGCTCAACTTTCTCATATGAAGTCGGAATGACTCCATTCTTTCGCCATTAGCTTTGTCTTCTCGTCCTCTTCAAGGTGATGTGAAGAAATTCCGGATTTGAACGAGTTTCACTTCTTTTTGCTTTAGATAGCCTCAAACACCTAAGAAACTCAAAAGCAAACAACATCAAAGCATAATGATACAAAAACTACCAAGAAAGCAAAGCATTTGAGTACCTAACAAGTGCAAATATTGCACCTATCAAATTTCCCCACACTTGCCTTTTGCTAGTCCTCGATCAAACTATGAAAATAAAATAAAGTACAACAACTCCCTATCGCCGAGGACACGGTTGCATTTAGCATATGCAACATGCCTTTAAACCCCTAGGTGTCCCTAGTGGACGAGTTATAGTCTCGTGAGGGCTTACAAGAGGTATACCCACAAAACCTGCTCCAACTTCAAAGCGTTCCAGCTTCCCAAGCATCCAAAGAGCTATGAGGACATAGAGTTTCTGCATGCTAGTAATAAGAAGTTAGAAATACCAGAGAACATGTCCTTTCTTAAATCTTGAGTGAGAAATAACCACACCATAATGAGAGAACACGTGTTTGAGAGCGATCAATAAGCATTTCGCCTCGACTTCTGCCCCACTTAAATGGATTTTATGATAATTGCACTCAATAAGACGGCTTTTTTATAGGTCTCACACGTGTGCAGTTAGGAATGAAGAGAGAATCCTACACACGTTGAATGGTTGGAAGGAAACCTTCCGAATAATTTTTGGAGACTCCACAAAATAGTGGAAAATAAAAGACTTTTTCTGATGATCTCTTAGAAAGGAAATCAACCACTATAGCAAGGATGAGAGTACTTACCACCTTACATCTGATCGGCAATGATGAAAGCACCACTCTCACAGCATCCAATAGAAACATAGTCTTTAATTAGCTCGTCTTCTTCATCTTCTTGGTCTTCGTCTTCGGTCTTCAACTGTTGATGATAAACTCTTGAACTTCGTAGAACTTCGACAATTTGTATCTCTTTCTCTTCAATTCCTTGTTGCTTGAAACTTCTTCATATATTTTTCTTCTTCCCATGACTCTATTAAATGAATACAAAAAGAAATACAAACCAAAATAATACAAAGAATTTCTCTTGTCTTTTCTTTTTTCAATTATTTTTTGTTTTTTGTTTTTTTTTTGTTTTTATTTTTTTTTAAAAAAACAAGAGAAATAACTACAAACTGGATATAAAATAAACAGTAAAATTGTTATAGCCATGGGAATAGTACTTTACCACTTGATTCTTCATAGCTTGTATTGTCTTCGTATCATAAACTTCAATATAATTCTCATCTTTAGCTTTTCTTCGCTCTTGTAAATAAGTCTTCAACTTGAATATAGAATTCCTCTCCTTATGTGTAAGTCTTCAACATGTGTATAAAATCTTCCCATTGTATGTTGCTTTACTTGGATATGAAATTGCGCTCTTCCTTGTATTGCTGTTTGTAAACCTCAAACGTCTTCAACTTTCCTTGTAGATTTTTATGTTGCTCCCTTGTTGATGATGGTTGTGTTTCTATGGACCTGTTGTTGGTGAGAGAGAGAGTGGTGCTAACTCCAAATCAAACTACAAGAAGGTGGTTTTCATCTATAGACGTCACCCTCATGATTGACAAAATTAGCACTCAAGAGATCAAAAATAGTGCTTCTATTGGCGGGAGGTTGGATAGCTCACCATTCTACCCGTAATTAACGTACGGTGACACACACTCAAAAGAAAGCTCTTTAGCCATTTATAAAGAAATCTGATCTGGTGCCTCTGTTGATATGAAAATGGGTAGTCTCCACTAATGATTGATCAACAACTCTAATAATGCATTTCTCTCTGCACCTCATTTGCATCACCGGCATGATTAAATCCATTATAAAACACTCCAATTCGTAAGAAATCCGAATATAGTTCCCTAACACTTCCAAATTCAGTTATGTCGGTCAGAATCTCTATGTAAACATATCTAGAAGTATGCTAGTGACTCTAAAATCTCTAAAAGTCGGAATTTGTTTTTTTTTTTATATTTTTTTTTTTTTTTGCAAATATATACAAAAGTTGGAAAAAATCAAGGAAAAAAACTAAAAACTCTATATGCAAAATACTCCCCCACACTTAAACTTCACATTGTCCTCAATATGCAAAACTGAAAATTCTGAATTCTGACGTAGCAGCAGATAAAACACGAAAACTGTACAAATTGATAAGGAATTTGGAAAAATACTATTTCACAAAAGTTGTTCGCCTATGTATTTTCTACACATTTTCAAAAGGGCACAGTGTTTCGATAAACGGTTTGACAGTTATGGTCTCTGGACTGAACTACGTGCAGTCTGAATTTTTCTGACGAAAAGGGATTCGTCAAAAACTTTTTCTAAAATAGATTCCTGACTCAATGAAATTAAACATGGGGATACAGATATGATATGAAAACAATAAAAACAAAAATTAAAAGGGTTTAAGATACAAAACCTATGGGTTGCCTCCCATTAAGCGCTTAGTTTAACGCTTTTAGCCCGACTTGGCATTCGCCTTACTACTCCTCCAGAAGGAGTGCATCGACAAGGTTGATCTCTTCCACCACTTCAGATGTGAACGACTAATAGTACGGTTTCAATCGATATCCATTCACCTTTATCTCCTTTCCCGTTTCTACACTTCGAATGTCTATTGCACCATGAGGAAAAACGTGAAGCACAATAAAAGGACTATTCAACGAGAACGTAATTTACCAGGAAATAAAGTAAGACGAGAATTAAACAACAAAACTTTCTGTCCAACACGAAAGTGTTTTCTAGAAATCATCTTATCATGAAAAGTCTTTGTTTTGTCCTTGTAAATGCGCGAACTTTCATACGCATCATTATGAATCTCTTCCAGTTCACTTAGTTGAAGTTTTCGTTGATTACCAGCCCCAACTATCTCCATGTTGCATTGTTGAATATCCCAAAAAGCCTTATGCTCGATTTCAACAGGAAGATGACAAGCTTTACCGTACATAAGTCTATAAGGACACATCCCAATGGGAGTCTTGTATGCAGTCCTATACACCCATAAAGCGTCATCGAGTCGTAAACTCCAATCATTTCGTGTAGGATTTACTGTTTTCTCCAAAATAGACTTCACTTCTCGATTAGTGACTTCTGCTTGCCCGTTTGTTTTTGGATGATATGTTGTAGCACTCTTGTGAGATATGTTGTACTTTTTCAACAAGCCTTGAAATAACTTGTTTCGAAAGTTCGATCCTCCATCACTGATTATGGCTCTTGGTGTTCCAAACCTTGCAAAAATATACTCTTTAACAAAATCTGTAACCACTTTAGAATCATTAGTAGGGGTGACCTTAGCTTCCACCCATTTTGAGACATAATCAACAGCTAAAAGGATATAATATTTACCAAAAGAATTAACAAAAGGCCCCATAAAATCAATTCCCCAAACATCAAATATTTCAACAAAGAGTATAGGAGTTTGTGGCATTTGATTTCGAGCACCTAGATTGCCTGTTCTCTGGCATCAATCACAAGTAGTGCAAAATATATATGCATCTTTAAATAAAGTTGGCCAAAAGAATCCACTCTCAAGTACCTTGAGTGCGGTTCTTTTAGACCCAAAATGTCCTCCACAAGCATATGAATGGCAAAACGACAAGATAGAATTGAATTCAGATTCGGGTACGCACCTTCGTATAACTTGGTCTGAACAATGTTTCCATAGGTATGGATCATCCCATATATATTGATATGCTAATATCTTAAGTTTGTCCCTCTCAGCACAAGACAAATTCTTTGGGATTTGTTTAGACACTAAATAATTCACAATATCAGCGTACCATGGTTCTGAAATTGCAATTCAGAATAGTTGCTCATCTGGGAAGATTTCACGCAATGGGATAGCTTCTTCGTCTACAGTAAGACGACTCAAGTGATCCGCAACAGTGTTCTAAATGCCTTTCTTGTCTTTAATTTCGAGATCAAACTCTTGTAAGAGTAATATCCATCGAATGAGCCTTGGTTTCGCCTCCTTTTTTTTCAAGTAAGTACCTAAGTGTTGCATGATCAGAAAACACAACAACTTTTGTACCAATTAAATAAGAACAAAATTTTTCCAATGCAAAAACGATTGCTAATAACTCTTTTTCTGTGGTCGTGTAATTTTGTTGAGCATCATTCAACGTTCTGGAAGCATAATAAATGGCATGGGGCAACTTCCCAGTACGCTGGCCTAATACTGCACCGACCACATAATCACTAGCATCACACATTAGCTCGAATGGCTTACTCCAATCTGGTGGTTTCATAATAGGTGTTGTTATCAAAAGTTCTTTCAAACGATTGAATGCCGCCAAACACTTCTCATCGAAGTTAAAAACCACGTCTTTTTGCAAAAGGTTGCATAATGGTGCTGCAACCTTGGAAAAGTCTTTAATAAACCTGCGATAAAATCATGCATGACCAAGAAAAGAACGAATTTCCCTCACCGTAGTGGGAGGAGTTAGAGCATGAATAAGATCAATCTTAGATTTATCAACTTCTAATCCTTTAGAAGATATAATATGGCCTAAACCAATGCCATGAGTTACCATAAAATGGCACTTCTCCCAATTTAGCACAAGATTAGTCTCAACACATCGTTTAAGAATTAGTGTATCCAAGCACAAGTCAAATGAATCATCGTACACACTGAAATCATCCATAAAAACTTCGATAATGTTTTCGACATATTCAGAAAAGATACTTACCATACACCTTTGGAAGGTAGTAGGTGCATTACACAAACCAAAATACATCCTTTTATATGCAAATGTTCCGAACGGACATGTAAAAGTAGTTTTCTCTTGATCCTCAGGTGCTATAGCAATCTGATTGTAACTTGAATAACCATCAAGAAAACAGTAATGAGAGTGTCCAGACAAACGTTCCAATATTTGATCCATAAAAGGTAAAGGAAAATGATCTTTTTTAGTGGTTGCATTCAGTTTTCTGTAATCTATACAAACCCTCCAACCGGATTGCACACGAGTTGGGACAAGTTCGTTATTATCGTTTTGCACCACTGTGACGCCCGACTTCTTTGGTACCACTTGTACCGGGCTCACCCATTTGCTATCAGAAATGGGATAGATAACTCCCACGTCTAATAACTTTAGTATCTCTTGCTTTATGACTTCCATCATTGGAGGATTCAAGCGGCGTTGTGCCTCCCTTGTAGGCTTTGCTTCATCCTCAAGTCGTATTTTATGCATGCACGTCGATGGGCTTATTCCCTTGATATCAGCGATTGTCCATCCTATAGCAGTTTGTACTCCCTCAAAACTCGAATAAGTCTTTGTTCCTGCAATTCAGTTAGTGCATTCGAAACTATTACTGGCAACTCCTCATTATCACACAAATACATGTATTTTAAGTGATCATGAAGAGGCTTTAGTTCAAGGTTCGGAGCCTACAAAATAGATGGTAATAATTTTTCATCAGAGCAGGGCAAAGAGATAAAATAAATATTTGAGTTTTGAGGTACTTCTTGTAAAGAGTTAAGAAAGCCTAAGGCTTCTTTGGTTTCTTATCCACACTCAAATCTTCCATCAATGGGTGTTGTTAATGCGGTTTTAAGCACATCCTCCCCATTCATATTGGATAACTGTTGAGTCAAGTTATCAATTACATCAACAGAGAAGCAAGAATGGACATCACTAGGATATCTCATCGTTTCATAAATGTTGAAACGTATTAATTCTCCATCAAATTTCATAGTCAACGAAACATCATGCACATCAATTTTAGTTCTAGCCGTGCTCATAAATGGTCGACCAAGAAGAAAAGGTAGAGATGTGTCATTTGATCCGTCTGTCATCTCCAACACACAGAAATCCGCTGGAAAAATTAGCTGGTTCACCTGCACAAGTACATCCTCAATAATACCTCTAGGGTATACATTAGAGCGGTCAGCCAACTGTAAAGTAATTACAGTTTCTTTCAAGGGACCTAACTTAAGAGATTCATATATAGATGCATGCATAACATTTAATGATGCTCCTAAATCAAGCATAGCCCTATTAAACTTGGTGTTACCAATAACAATAGGAATATCAAAACTACCGGGGTCTTTACACTTAAGTGGGAGTTTCTTTTGCAAGATAGCCGAAGCATTTTCCCCCACTTTCATTACCTCATTACCGGTTAACCTCTGTTTATTGGTGCACAGGTCCTTCAGAATTTGGGACTTGTTTAATAGCATCTATTAGTGGAATGTTCACATGAATCTTCCTGAAAATATCTAAAATATCCTTATCTTGTTCCACCTTTTTAGAATTAGCAAACCTGCGAGGAAAAGGTAAAGGGGGATCATAAGTAGAAACAGGAGGTTTAGAGTTCGATTTAGGTAACTTATCGGTTTGGGAAGAGTCAGTAATCTCTTTCTCCAAAACCGTCCCCTTGGGGTCTTTGCTTTTCTCAGCATCTTCTAGTTGCACAGTTCGTGTACCACTTCTCAATGTCACAGCATTAACAGAATCTCTTGGGTTAAGAGGTTGATAAGGGAGTTTCCCACTATTTTGCGTCTCCAAATGGTTCAATCTACCCGCCATGGTGCTCATTTGTGTCTACAACTCCTTGATTGCACCATCAGTCGTTTGCTGATTTTTTTGCACCATTGTGGTTAGATTCTTCATCATAGCAAGCATCTCTGATGATTCTGAGTTCTGCACTTGTTGTGGTTGTTGTTGTTGTTGTTGAAAACCACTAGGACGATTGAAAATCGGTCCTTGAGATGCAGCTTGCTTGTTTGCATAACTAAAATTGGGATGATCTCTCCACCCTGGATTATAAGTGTTGGAATAGGGATCATACCGTTGCCTTTGCTGATTCGGGAATACTGCATTGACTTGTTCATCTTCTTCCTCATAAGAAGGAATGATTATTGATGCCATTTGTTGTATCATCTTCTCCATATTACCAATCCTATGTTCTAAGTGCGGTGAAGAAGTAACCTCATTAACCTTTCGACTCATTGACATACCTCTTGTGTTGAATTGTTGCGTGTTTGCATCCATATTCTCGATCAATTCTGTCACTTCGTCAATGGTTTTGTTTGTCAAAGAACCACCACTAGCTGCATCAATAAGATTTCTCCCGGATTGGAGCAAACCATCATAAAAATACTGCACTATGAGTTGCTCAGAGATTTGATGATGTGGGCAGCTCGCTAACAACTTCTTATACCGTTCCCAGTAGTCGTAAAGAGTCTCACCAGTAATTTGTTCAATCCCACTAATTGCTTTACGAATAGTTGCTGCTTTAGAGGCGGGAAAGTACTTTTCTAAAAATGCTCTATGCATCTCGTTCCATGTTGTGATACTTCCAGGTGGAAGACCATAGAACCATTCTTCTGTAGAATCAATCAAAGAGAAAGGAAAAGTTGTCAGTAAAGCTTTACCTTGATCAGTTCCAGTTGGCTTCAAACTTGTCAACCTATGTTGAAAGAGTAGTAAATGACGATTTTGGATCGTCTCCTGGAACCCCTTTGAACTTCGGTAACCAATGAATCAACTGATATTTGAGCTCAATTGAATCTTCCAAGTTGACACACAACTTTTGTTGATCAAACGATGGGGATGTCGGATCTTTGAGTGTCCTCTTGGGAGTTGGAGGTGGTGGAGCGACGTCATTTCCCTGGTTCCCTTGGTTTCCATGGTTACCAGTGTTATTGTTGTTCGTTCCGCCAACCATCTCTTCTTGTTGTGAATTTTGAGGCTCTTGTAGTACTGTTGCTCTGCGAGTTGAAATTCCGCACCTTTGGTAATCCCAACGTTTGGGAGCCAGAAATCAAGTACCTGAAACAAGATTCTCAAAAAACAAATTAAAAACTAAAAAATAAATCAAAAACAAAATAACAATCCGCTATGCCTCCCCGGCAGCGGCGCCAAAATTTGGTCGGTGGTCAGTCGACGCAAAAATAATTTAAGTTCTTTCGTTTCACAATTATAAATAATAGTATAGTAATAAGAACATATTCGTTCCACAAGGAGAACCTGGGGGATTTTTGATCTTGGTCGAAAATAATTAAAATAATAATAATAATAGCAAGTAATGAATAAAGAGAATCAATAAGTTGAGAATACTGGTTAAGCTTTCATCATCAATCATAATACATGCACTTCAACTAATAACTAGTTTTGTCACTCAATCATTCATTATCAAGAGTCCTAAAGTACCCCATCGAGAGCATACTCCGGTAAATTCCTTATGTCATCACATACCATAACGATGAATATATGAATACTACTTAGCGAACAACCTAATGCAACGTGCTAATAGGTTTAATCCTCCAAGAGCCTTAAGTTCTATGAATTAGACTAATCCATGCAATAGAAATACTACGAGTAAACTATTTAACATAGGTCAAGCTTCTAATTGCAATCACACAAAGGTTTTGAATACAATTGGTAATCACAATATGCTACAAATGACAAGTTTTATCAACAATTACGTATCTCAAAACCCTAACCTAGCTTTAGAAATGCATTCATGCTCATTTAGTAGCGCTCCTAAACAAACAATCAAACAATCATACATGGCGATAATAAATAGTAGAACAAGACAATAATTTTGATTGAGATAACAAAACCAATATATTAATTTAGTAACATGTTTATAATATCTGACTACATCCTTAACCAATATGAGGTGATTAACTACTCATGGATTTCTTAAAACCCATGAAAAATATTAAAAGAGAATGAAATAGCAAACCCTAGAATCGTGATTGTCAATCGCAACACCAAGCCCTTGCTCCCGTTATTCTCTTCCCAAAAGTATATGATAAAAAGATATTCGATTATGTTCTCTTCTGTGTCCGTCTTAAGTCCTGGCCAAAAATCTTCGAAATAAATCTCACGTCCCAGACTGGCCGTGAGTAGAAATGGTAACATACTGAATAGGTCCAGCCCAAGTATTCATAAGCCTGTCGGAGACCAAGGACTGACAGTGCACTTTTCTTAATGATTCACGGACAGTTTCTTTTCCTCCCTGACTTTGCTTACGGACTGTTTTCCCTTCCGTAACTTACCCTGAGATATTCTACGGATGGAAACCATACTGTAGGTCTCCCTGAAGTTGTATACAGTTTGAATAACTCACAGTATGTTGAACTGATACTGTATAATCTTCCAGCTTTCCTTTTCTTTTCGAACTCTGAAGCTCTTCCAAACTCTGACAATAACAACTTCCATGTTTTAACTTGAGCTCCATTACACTCAGCAGCATATCCTGCCTCCAAGATTAATCTTCAGCTCCAACTCCTCATCTCGCAGCAAAGCATCACAGTCTCATCAGTAGCATCATGTCGTCCCCATCATTTCTCGCAAACAAGAACCACCATCATCAGCATCTCCATTAGTTTCGTGTCATCACACCCATTTTCTGTTCATTGCTGCCAACTCCATCGTTAGTTCTGACAATGGAAGCTTTAGCAGCTCCAACTCCTCATCTATGCTTTCAACTGAGCTCGAGAACTTCATCACTGGCACGAATCCATCTCGTCTCTATCGCACTGCGAACCTTGTTTTGCTGATACTCTTCCTAAAACTTCGTATACTGTATTCATTCTCTGTTCTCCTCCATCGATCACTGCATATTCTTGTTAACCTCAGAATCCATCCATCTTCAGACTGCAGTTTGAGTTCCATCCTCCCTTGGTTCTGTCCATCTCAGCTACCAATGAAGGTATACATCGAATATTCTACAGCTTCCATCGACTTCCAGCGCCTTAGCTTCTATTCAACTGTCAGTTTTGTAAGACTGGCAGTTCAGTGCCTTTTGAAGCTTGTCTGCCCCTTAACGTATGCTGGAGTGCCAATAGTAGTTCTGTGCTTCTGACACCTTTTTCGCAACTTTGGCTTGCTTCAATTGCGCTCAACTTTCTCATATGAAGTCGGAATGACTCCATTCTTTCGCCATTAGCTTTGTCTTCTCGTCCTCCTCAAGGTGATGTGAAGAAATTCCGGATTTGAACGAGTTTCACTTCTTTTTGCTTTAGATAGCCTCAAACACTTAAAAAACTCAAAAGCAAACAAAATCAAAGCATAATGATACAAAAACTACCAAGAAAGCAAAGCATTTGAGTACCTAACTAGTGAAAATATTGCACCTATCAGTAGACGTCCGACTATTTACTCCATTAATAGTAGAAAGAAGCAACTTGTGAAGTTCAGAAACACGTTTCTTTCTAGAAAAACAATGGATAGCATAGTGATTTCCTTTTCCACAGAAGGTACAAATTCGTGGAGGAGAAGCAACAACTGGTACTTGTTTAAACTTCATAGCCATCGGAGAAGATTGTAAGTTATGAAAACTTTTTTTGACACAATCTTCTTCTGGAGAAAATTTCATTCTGTACAGTAACTCATGAGAATTAGTTTGTGTAGAAGAATTTTTCTTTAAAACAGAGTTTTCCTTTTCCAAGGATTTGCACTGTCCATGGGCTAAGACAAGCGATGCTTCAAGTTTCTCCTTCTGAACACGAAGTTGTCTAGATCAGATGAATGCGTCTTGATCAAACAATTTTCTCTAATTGAACCTTCTTTGACCAGCTTTTCAAGATCACAAATCTTTTCACGCTGTATATTGTTTTCTTGAAGAAGTTTCTCAATTTCCTTAGAGAATGACCCTATAATGTTGTAGAGTACTTTCTCACGATCAATAGACTTTTCGAATTCATCCATGAGCTGTACATGATCCTTGAGATCAACAAACTCTGTAGAATTTTTTGAAATTCTTGTGAGCTCCATTTCAGCTATTGCCATTATGTCCAAAGTCTCATTGGAAGAAGAATGACCAAAACATCATTGAATAGTCTTCCTACCTCGGGATTCGTAAGAATCATCTAAGGAGTGACCCTTTGAGGTATTTCCGAGACGCTTGACAAAGTTGACAGCTTTAGGAGGCATTTTGGTAGGCGTATGAGATCATGTCAACAGACTCAGATTGCTACAAACACAGACTTATGAGGTATTTAACATGTTCGCCTGCTCTGATACCAATTGAAAAAGCGGGGGTCTAACAACACCACCCAATATTTCGTTTAGAAATCTGTATGGACTAACTCCGAAATACTTTGCTAGAGAATCAACTAGACAGTCAGACTCAATCTGGATAAAAGTATCTCAAGGAGTTAATATCTCTCTCTTGATTTGATTTTTACTCAAGATAAAAACAATAGCGAGTCTTTATCAAATATAAGGAATACTTGGACGGTACCAAAGACCAATGCCCAAGGATCAATCAATATCAATCAACAATCAAATGTTGGATTTACAATTGATGATCACGAACGCACAACCTGTATTATTTCAATTATATAAAATATAATGCGGAAAAGAAATAACACAGACACCATAAATGTTGTTAATGAGGAAACCACAAATGCAGAAAAACCCCGGGACCTAGTCCAGATTGAATACACACTATATTAAGCCGCTACAGACACTAGCCTATTGCAAACTAACTTCGGACTGGACTATAGTTGAACCTCAATCAGTCTCCTACTGATCTAAGGTACAGTTGTACTCCTATGCCTCTGATCCCAGCAGGATACTGCGAACTTGATTCCCTTAGTTGATCTCACCCACAACCAAGAGTTATTGCAACCCAAAATCGCAGACTTGATAATAAACAGATCTGTCTCACACAGAAAAGTCTATCAAAGGATAAATCTGTCTCCCACAGATAAACCCTAGGTTTTGTTCCGTCATTAGATATAAAATCAAGGTGAACAAGAACCAATTGATAATCCGATCTTATATTCCTTAAGAACAACCTAGATTAATTAATCACCTCTCTACAATCCTTTCTGACTACACAAGTGGATTGTCGAGGAATCACAAATAGTGAGACGAAGATGTTTGTGACTTCTTTATCTTTCCTATCGGAGAACTCTCACGATCTAAATTCAATCAATCGATTGTACTCGTACGATAGAAGATACAATATCAAATCACACAACTATAATAAAGTAGTATCGGTCTGGCTTCACAATCCCAATGAAGTCTTTAAGTCGTTAACCTGATTTTAGAGAAGAAAATCAAAGGTTAATGGAGATCGACTCTAGCGGGCGCATTAGTAGCACGCAGACGTGTGGGGATTAGTTTTTCACAATGCTAGATGTCTCCTTTATATAGCCTTCAAATCAGGTTTTGACTTAGTCACAAAGCAATCCTTATTCACCGTTAGATGAAAACCTGATTTAGATTCAAGCTAATATTTCTCAACCATTAGATCGAAAAACCTAGCTTGTCACACACATTTTGGTAAACGTTTACTGGGTTCGTGAAAACCATGCCCAAACGTGTACGTGTATGTTGTTCAACAAAGTAACCCAATAAGGTCAACCATATGATCATTTCATATTAACCTTGTTCTTCTCCACCATAACTAGTTCAGTTGACTCAAATGAACTAGTTAAAGAGTTGTTCAATTGCTATGAGATCTTATGTAACTACATAAGACACAATTGAAACAAAGATGATTCGATTCGATTGAATCGGCTCATGAAATTTATAGCCACGGTTTGCATAAAGCAGTCCTTAGTAATTTAAGTTTCATGTTCAGAGCACATCTTTAGATCATAACCTCTTAAGTTCACAAACAAGTTCGCGGAGTTAAGTTAATCGGCTGAGTTTTCCAAACTCATCAGAAATTCTCGGAAAGAGAACTTCCGCCAGTTCGCGGACTGAGTCTGCGGACTGGGTTCGCGGACTTGGCAAGCCAATTCAACAATCCTCCCGATTTCTCTTGATCAACAAAGTTAGAAAACTTCGGTTCAAGGAAACATGGTTATGTAATATAAACTCTAATTTCAATCATTGAGACATTCTCAGAGGACACTATGTAGCCGTTATTCACAGACCGATTCACGTCAGAGCAATTCTCAAAGTGATTGAAACTTTTCATGACTTCGTCACTAGGTGAAGATAAACTTGATTAAAGTGAAACACTTTACCAACAAATGATTTCGAGATATAGACATGCGAGATATACTCAGCTCGAAATATCAAATGTGTATGATCTAGTCTATATAGCATACGACTTTTGTCTCATAAGAAGTAGGATATAGAAGAGATGGACTTTTTGAGTGATAGATAAGTTCAAGTCTCCACATACCTTTTTGTTGATGAAGTTCCACGGTTCCTTGTATAGGTCTTCGTCGTTGTATGATGAATCGCCATGAAGTCCTTGAGCTCAACTACACTTTTATATCCTAGTTTTGATCACTAACATTGACAAACATACTTGAGATAGCAACGCATGCGAGGTTGACCGAGCTATGCTCTAACATTTATGCCTCCTCACATTCAGAATTTGGGGCAACAAGTGAGGACGCATCTTTTAACACAATCAGTGTGTGTTGAGGTGAGGATTAAACTCACCATAGCCAATAAGGACATCCTTAAGATGATTTATAAACACAATAGGTTGTGTTTCTTTATGTTCTTTATTTCTCTTGTTAATGCAAGAGTCTGCGGTTCCTTTTTGAGACCTTATGAACTCATCAGCCTTAAAAATCATTATGCCCTTGCGAAGAGCTTTGATTAATTTGTTTTGTTGGATATTTCCATGGAACACTGCAGTGTGATCTTCTTCACATAAAGAGTTTAACATATTACCAGAAGACTTACCCTCTGACTCTTTTGGTTTGTCAACCAATTCTTACTCAGATTTTACCACTTGAGTTTTATCTGACAGGGTTTTCAAAAGTTTTTCAAGTTCTAGACTTAAACTTTGATTTTTCTTGATTCCCGACTCAAGTTTTTCTAAAAAGTCCTTTAGGAGTTGATCATACTCACAAGGTATATCATTGTTAGATTTGGCAAGAAGTGCATTTTATCTAGGTATTCCTTCTAGGGTTTGTCCTCCGGAATATTATCTAGAGCAGAGATGTACGCCTTGTAACACTTCTGAGCCTTTCTGCTGGAACACTGCTTTGCCATATGTCCGGTTTTACGGCATTTGAAACATTGGATTTCTTCATTACCTTTTTTGTGACAAAAAGATAATATATCATGATTGGACTTATCTTTCAATAAAGCATCCTTAATCCGTTGTGTTAGGAGTACAATTGTTGAGTCAAGCTCATTTTCAACAAGTATTTCATCCTCTTGACAACGTTTCTCATACTTATTTGAACAAAATTCTTTCGAAGATTGACTTAAATTAGCTGAGACATTATAACCAATATTTCGTTTCTTCAGCAAAGTTTCTTTGTCAAAGATCTTTAACTTTCCTACAAGAGAGCTTCGAGAAAGTATAGAAAGATCATTGGCTTCTATTATTGCATGTTTCTTATACTCGTATCTGGATGGTAACGATCTGAGAATTTTGTATACTATTTCCTTTTCATGTATATCCCTTCCAAGAGAGAAAAGGTATTGATAATCTCAGAGTTAAACTCCTCGAAGGTATCGTTATCATCCATTTTAAGGTATTCACATTTAGAAGAAAGAGATAGAAGTCGTGCTTCTCTTTCGGAATCATTCTCTTCAAATACAGTCTCAAGAATATCCCATGCTTCCTTAGAAGTTTCACATGACAGAAAATGATGTAGAAGATCATGACTTACTGCATGTATTATGGCATTTAATCCATCAGAATTCTGCTTTGCAAGAGCTCTTTCTTCATAAGTGTAAAATGTTAAACGTTTAAACTCGTTTTAAGAGTATTCTTCTTTCGGACGTTGGTATCCATCTTCGATTAATAGCCAAGTATTAAAATCACGGGATTGAAGAAAAGTTCTCATAGCAGATTTCCAAAATGAGTAATTTGTCCCATCAAATCTTGGTGGTACATTAACTGAATCATTCAAAAGATTCATTTCATATAGGTTGGATCACACCAAACATAGATTGTTAGATCTTTTCGTGTTTGCCTGCTCTGATACCAATTGAAAAGACGAGGGTACCCAAATATACCACAATCTTAAACTTTTCCACTTATAAGTCATCTTACCGAAAGTGATTGTTTATGGACTGAGTCGAGACATTTCAACGAATCGGTATTCACACTTTGTGTGATCGTCTATGGATACGAGATCGAGACAATACAACAATGAAAGTTTGATTACTTGATAATAGGTTCGGACTTAACCAAACTCTATAGGATCACTATCAAGTAATACAGAGTTAACGTTTATGTAATTTACTTTAAATAATAATAACAACAATTATAATTTCGGAAAGCAAAAGTAAATGACACAGCAATATTTTGTTAACGAGGAAACTGTAAATGCAGAAAAACCCCGGGACCTAGTACAGAATTGAATACTCTCAGAATTAAGCCGCTATACAAAATCACACCAACTTCGTATAGTTGAGACCAAGCAACTAAACCTATAATTCACCTAGTTTCTTCAGTATCTCTGCGCTTCCGACATTTAATAAGTGCACGCGCTGGAACAATTCCTTTGGTTCGTATTCCAAACAGTAAAGGAACAACAAATATGTTCGGTAAAAACTCTATTCAATCTCAGTGATATGAGTTAGACAAAGTCTCTTCTGTTTAATCCAATAAACTCCTTTGTCGGGTTTAGATCAATATATCCAACAACTACCAAAGTAGCAGAATTATTTTTTGCAATCAATAATAGGATCTACCAAGATACTAAATACTGATGTCGATCTACGCAACTAATCAATCAAATCTATCAAAGATAAACTGATTATAGTTGGATCCCAGCCGATCAAGTTTTGTGCACACCAAATATTATGAACCCAAATAATAAATCTTCTTCGTCTTCAAATCTTCTTAAATCTTCAATAAACACCTGCACGCCACAACTTGAAACTCTTGTGATCAATTACACACAAAGCGGAGTCTGTTAACAATGGATTATCACAAGATGTCTTTAGATCTACAAACAGTTCTAAAGATCCCGTCGACACTTCAATCTAGTTTGAGTGAATCTTATATCAGAAGAGAAGATTCTCAAGAATAAACAAACTAGGTGCAATCAAAGTTCAACAACTGTTAGTCAATCAAATCAAATCGAAAACTAATAATACCGCAATTATCTGGTTTCCCACCAACGTTACTCGTAGAGCTTCTTGATCCCACAGAAGTCTTTAAACAGCGGTCGTAAGAGATTTCTCCTAATTATGGTACTTTCCTCTCCGAATAGACGGCTCTACCAGTAACAACACAACAAGGTAGTTTTGCTGGATCTTAGGCTAGTTTGATCGAAACGCAAACTTGGGTATTTATAGACCAAGGAACTTTGGACACCAAGGAATTTCCAAAACCGATATTCTCAAGATATGCAATATATTTTCGAATCGTTTTTCATGATTCCTAGAAATGCTCTGTCCAAAAATAACCGGAATCCTACTAGAAAATCTCCAATCAGTAAATGCACATTATCAATTTTTATTTTTCAGAGATATGCATTTTAATTGATGGTAATTAAAAGCATATAAAATTAACAACCTTAGCTAAAAGGTTCTCCACTTATTTCGGTCTGGGATCTCCTTTAGTTATTAAGGAATATATTTGAACAATAAAATATAAGAGTTATTGATCATGTTCAGTATGTCGACATCTTAATTCTTTTTAAATCCTTTTTCGTATTTACAATCTTGGAACCGATTATACCACACTTCCAAACAAGTTTAGAACTGGTTCATCTGATTTCCAAAAACTATGTGATTGATCAAATATGAATACACTAATCATGGGTTTACGGTTCTACTAAACACAAGGATCGGTTTTACCTTAATATGGTTACTGGGACCGGTTACATCAATTACAGGATCGGTTACATCAATTACCAGGACTGGTTACCATATTTTCATGGTATTACTAGTGATCGGTCACACCAGTTACCAGGATCGGTTACACCAATTACCAGGACCGGTTACACCAAGTACAATGATCGGTTACACACTCTTTTGTGATCGGTCACACCAATTACTAGGATCGGTTACACCAATTACAAATATCGATCATACCATCTTAGGTGATTACTTAGGATCGGTTACACTAATAAAAGTCATACCTATACATAAGTCAGGCATTATGACTAGTTTTACCAAGATACATAACAAGTTATGATCGATTCTACTAACTCAAACATATTGGTACTCCAAAGATATGCAATGAATAACAATACTAATAAGCCTAGCGATTTCCCTTTCGATTCATAAAACAAGTTCATGAATGTACTTCCTTTAAACGAATGTAAACATTGTTTCCTAGGACGAAATCTTCACCCATACCCATACACATAATCACAATAAAATTCGTATGATTATTTCGATGTCTTATATAAGAAGTTCCAAAAGATAAAGGTTATACTTTGTATTCTAATTGTTTAACACTATGTCTACTAGAGTAAAATCATTCACAGCTTCGCAGTAATGTTTTCAATATAGCACGTCTTGAAAGATACGTTGGGAATGAGACAGTTCAAGTCAAAATATTATTAACCTCAAGAGGAAGGATGATTTCGTCGATGTAGCTTGTTACTTCTTCACATTCTTCGAGTCTTCGAGTAATACTTGTATGTTTCATTATCCTAATCTTTCCATCCTAGCCTATACGAAGTTGTCTCTAGTACATAATCAAGCGACTCTTTAATTGAGTTTTGATTCACTAAAATATGACAACCAAACTTGACATACCAATGCTTGTTGGTTTCAACCGAGCTATGCTCTAACGTCTGTGATAGTTTTGGGCATGTGTTGCGACCGGAAAGACAAGGACGAAAGATGTGTACTGCCATTGAAATATGCAATAAATAGAGTGGATTAAAGAAGAGACTTCAAAATTCAGTAATAAATAAACCTTGGGTTACCTTTGGATTGAGTTTCCAGCGAAGTTTTAGAGGATTTGAACATGAGTTTAGTGTCAGTAATGCAGGAAACGAACTCCTGCCATTGAGTTGCGATGATAAATGACGAGATAAATGGGTGATTTTGATCTCTGAAATGATTTGAATGAATGGGTTTTGTATGAATTTGCAGGGAAGGAGATTGAAAGAGCTTAGGAATTAACAAAAAGCTCAAATCTGTATCATCAGCAAACTGCACATAGGCTGTTTGTAGCAAGGCCTGAACGAGTTCTTCACTTCAAGTTTAGTCTGCGATCAAGTCCTGTTTACTGCACATACTCCTGCGACATGGGTTTGATGCATGCTGATTCAAAGGGTTAGACAATGGTTTGGAAATTAATAATGACACGGCATGATAAAGGAAGAAAGCTGAGTTTGGGTTGCATTTGGACTCAACATAGCCGCCAGAAAGCGTCCAGGAAAAGAGCAGTTGTTACCCGTGGTTCAGTGGCTGAGTACATGGGTTTGTTAGACAACGACTTCGATTATAAGACTAAAGGTAGCTTGACTGGCCGACAAGACGGGAAACTCAGGGATGTTGTTGTTGTCGTTTGATTGAAGCGAGAAAGGGTGAGGATTAAAGATAGAATTTGGAAGTTTCGAAGAAATATTAGTTGGGTTTAATCCGATTCGAATTCACATGACTTGTAGATCTATAAAAGGGGTTAAACCTAAGCATATAGAGATGATCTCATACCCCCTTCGACTGCCGCAACCCTAGTTTCAGCGAGCTTTTGCTCGCTGAACAACCACCTTCTCATCCAACTGCATCTCATACATACTTGCATCTCCACCATCATACTATCGCCTGCATATACATCTCTATCCACCTTCATATCCATTTCCAACCCATTACCACCCGCATCTCACTTTGCATCCACAGAACCATCTCCACCTGCATACCACTTGCATATCACCAGCACTCCACCCTTCATTACCATATGCATAACCTCCACACAACTACAACATCTATCAGTCCATCATTCCACCAGCATGCAGGCAGCAGGGATTTCGGCGATACAGCACCAAGTAAGCAGCAGTACTATTTCACTACCACCATTCCGTTATCACCAGGCCATGCCAGTCGCCAACATCAACATTCTATATTCATCTCCACCTGCAGCTTTTTTGATTCTGTATTCCTGTTTTTATTCTTCGTTTTCCATGAACTTCAGTAGCTAAGCATCTTGATTAGGGACGATTTCAATGTCCGGAACATGAACTCAAATTGATATTTAAAAAGCCTGTTTTCTTGCAATTGTCTTATTATTGTTCATTCTCTACAGTACCAATAATGTTTATGAGTTATTTATCAATCGTTGAAGTTGCAAATTGAATGGTTGCTTGATTATTCTATTGCTAGTTTTGGTTTTCTTCGACCCGTAATTGTCTAGAAACTATAAACACAAGTAGTGATATATGGTTATTGATGATATATGGTTAAACAAAGTCAATATCTCCTAAAACTGTTAGAGGGCTATGGAAGAACCTCTGGGAAGATGATAAAAAATTTCAAATCTGCAATTTTTTTTACACCACACATCCCAAATGGTCTTGGCAGAGATATCACAAACAAACTTAAAGTGAAAAAAACCAACAAATCCGAAGTAATTTGTTTTGACAACTTGACTGATACGATAGGTGGTAGGCTTAAGGGGTGGAATAGTGAATCTATGTTACATTCGGGTAGAGGTGTCATGGACAAAACTTTTCTAGAGTCTTTGTCTGTCTAGTATGTCCACTATTATTATTCCTAAAACTACTACTAAGAGTATTGACCACATCATCAGCTATTTTTGGTGGGGGAAACTAGGACCAGAAAAAGGTATGTACATGAAAGGATGGAGAGGGATTTGCAAAAGTAAAGAAAAAGGTGGTAATGGCCTTAAGAAGATTGACCTAATGAACCTATCTCTCCTTCCTAAAAATGGTTGGAGACTCTTCCACCAACCTAATTCTACTTATACTAAAACTATGAAAGGGAAGTATTTCCCTAACACAAACCCTTTTCACGCCACCTGTAATGATGGTCTTCTTGGGCCTGGAAGGGTGTTTACAAAGGGTTAATGATTCTCAAAGACTTCAGTATCTGGTAAATAGGTAATGGTAGAATGCTGCGTATCTGGAATGATAAGTGGATTCTAGATGAGGAAGTAAAACTTATAAGTGTATGCGATTTAGGATTTGAAACCAATTTCAAATTGGTTAATGAGTTACTGGATGAGTCTGGTTGGAACGTGGAAGTTCTAACTCATCTATTTGAGTGGTACATAATAACTAAAATTCTTATGATCACTCCCAATAAAAAAAAAGATGATACCCTGAGATGGCTTGATAATCCTCAAGGAAGTTTCTCTAGTAAATCCCTGTATAACCTTCTGGATAAGAAGGAGTCTCATCCAGCTCATCTGCTTGCCAAGAAAATTTGGATCCTTCATGTTCTCCCAAGAATCAAATTCTTCATTTGGAAGATGAAGAATAACATTCTTCCTTTCAGTGGGAAATTATCTAGATATATTAGGCATATTGATCCCAAATGCAGCTTGTGTAACAGTTCCTGTGAAACTGGTGAACACTCTCTCATGCATTGCATTTTTGCAGAAACAGTGTGGTCTCACTGCTCCTTAAATCTGAAAAATGCTAGCAATGGCTTTAGAAACTTGTCCGACTGGTGCTCAAGTTGGTTCTCTGTTAGTAACTATGTAACTCAGTGGGGTTTTTGGTCTAGTCTCTCCACCACCATTTGTTGGTTTATCTGGAAGGCGAGATGAGACACTATTTTTGGGAGGAAAAAACCTTGTCCCGAGAACACAAAGGGGGATTTTGTGTTTCCCCCTCAAAATAAATAGCTAATTTGTATTTCCCCCTTTATAAATTGATAATAGGTAAAGCCCCCTTTCTATTAACTCTGTTGTTACCATCCAGTTAAATAACCACGTGTGTCTTATATAAAATATTAAATCCTAAAAATATATAAAAAAAAAGTGTAGTATATTTTTATCCTAATCTAATTCGACGGTCTAAACAAAAAAAAATCCTAGATGAACCCTAAAACACCATCGTCATCTTCTTCGTCGCCTGCTCCAAGACCAAGTTCTCCATCCCACGATTTTCCACCACCTCACTAACATCGCTACTCCAAAATACCCTACGAAAGTAATGGTTCTGTGGTTTTCCTTATGTTTATAAAACACCAAACAAGATGGCTACTGAAAAAGAACAAAGGAGATTGGGATGTTGAAAACATCAGAAGAAAGTCATGGTGGGTACCTGAATAATCCAAAAATGAAATTCTTAATTAGCTCTACTGCCTTGTTAAGCTAAACAATACTTCTGACATCCATAGACCAAGCTTCAAAAATCAAAGCAAGATTACGTAAAATTCCCAATTCAATTAGTACTTGTACAACAAAAGTAGTTCAATCTCTTGGGCTCTTCAATCCATTTGAACGAATCTATGTTGGGTTCCAACTTGGAGAATATAATTAGTGGATCGATGAAACTTCAGAAGATAGAAAACTCTATATTGTGATTGTGATGCAGTGGAGGAAATAGACAAAGATGGTGGTGGTCGTGGGGATTGAGGCAGTGGTGGTTGTTGCACCGATACGTTTATGTTGTGACACACACGTGAACTGCACATGATTATTTAACTGGATGGTAACGACAGAATTAACAGAAAAGGGGGTTTTATTTGAAAATACGAGGGTACCCAAATATACCTCAATCTAAAACTTTTCCACATATAAGTCTTTTCTCCGAAAGTGATTGTCTATGGACTGAGTCGAGACAATACAACTAATCGGTTCACACTTCGTGTGATCTTCTATGGATACGAGATCGAGACAATACGACAACAAGATAACTTGTGTGATTGACTATGGATACAAGATCGAGACACTACAACAACGAAGTATGTTTACTTGATAATAGGTTCGGACTTAACCAAACACAATAGGATTGCTATCAAGTAAATAGGGATTAATGTTTGTGTATTTTACTTCTAATTATAATAAAACAATTATAATTACGGAAATAGAAAAGTAAAAGACACAACAAGATTTTGTTAACAGGGAAACCGCAAATGCAGAAGAACCCCAGGACCTTGTCCAGAATTGAATACTCTCAGTATTAAGCCGATATACAAAATATAAACCAACTTCGTATAGTTGAGACCAAGCAATTAAACCTATAGTTCACCTAGTTCCGTCTGTATCCCTCTGCGCCTCCAACTTTTAATAAGTCACGCACTTGGAACAATTCCTTTGGTTCCTATTCCAAAAAGTAAAGGAACAACAAATTTGTTCAGTAACAACTCTTTTCAAACAAGTGATATGAGTTTGACAAAAGGCTCTTTCGTTTATCCCAATAAACTCCTTTGTCAGGTTCTTAGATCAATCTCTTCAACAACTACCAAAGTAATTGTTTAGACTATGCAATCAATACTTTGAATCACAAAGAATTGTATTGTTTCCGATCTACTCAACTAATCAATCAAGGTTATCACAAAGATAAACCGATTATAGTTGGATCCCCAGCCGATCAAGTTTTGTGCACACCAAAGATTATGAACTCAAACAAGCAATCTTCTTTGTCTTCAAATCTTCATAGATCTTCAATAAACACCTGCACACAATCAACTTAAATCTCTTGTGATCAATCACACACAGAGCGGAATCTGTTAACAATGGATTATCACAAGACGTCTTTATATCTACAAAAAGTCTAAAGATCCTCGTCGAAACTTCGATCTAGTTTGAGTGAATCTTATATCAGAAGAGAAGATTCTCAAGCATAAACAAACTATGTGCAATTAAAGTTCAACCACTGTTAGTCAATCAAATCAATCGAAAACTAATAATAAACTGCAATTATCTAGTTTCCCACCAACGGTACTCGTAGAACTTCCCAATCCCAAAGAAGTCTTTAAAACGAGCGGTCGTAAGAGATTTCGCCTAATTAGGGTACTTTCCTCTCCGAATAGACGGCTCCACCAGTAACAATACAACTAGGTAGTTTTGCTGTCTTTGAGGATTAGTTTGCTTGAAATGAAAACTTCAATATTTATAGACCAAGGAAGTTTGGACACCAAGGAATTTCCAAAACCGAAAATATTCTCAAGATATGCAATAAATTTCCAAATTTGGTTTTCATAATTCCTGGAAATGCTCTGTCCAAATATTGATCGAAATCTCAGTAGAAAATCTCCAATTAGTAAATGCACATTACCAATTTTTATTTTCTAAAGAAATGCATTTTAATTGCTGAAAATTAAAAGCATATAAAACTAAAAACCTTAATGTAGACGGGGAAAAATGATTCGCTGGTTTTTCAGGGATTTGAAGAGACGAGCGTGTTGTCGAGACTCCTCAACCGAGTAAATTGTTCAACCTCACATAGATGCACTGCAAAGGGAGTGCTTAGATTCGAGAGATCAATCTGTATGACTCCGGCCTAAACCAAGTCAATGGTCATTCCAGAGTCAATTCGGTCGCAAAGAGGGAAATGGGTTAATCTGTATGAGGGAAGCTAAGAATTGTGCGGGATCAATGATGTTCAAGGATTGTGGATGTGTTGAAGGTTTCTGCAATAATGATGAACTGATGAGTTCGAATAAGTTATGGTAGATTGATGAATTCTTGAGAGTAATTGCTCGAGAAATTCTGTGTAGACGAATGTTCGTTGTTCTAATGTTGTCTTCAATCATCGATTCATAGAATTATTTATATTGTCAGAATAGCAAACACCTTAATACCTGTAAGTGTGACGGTTTCTTGAGTGAATGAGTGGGAAAGTGGGAGATCGTGGTGAAACCAGTTCCAAGTCGTGCGGTGACTTGGTTAACCTTCCACCCACTATTCATTATACATACGCTTGATTCCAAGTTTAAACGGCACAATACCCTGCATATATTCGATCCATAAATATCGTTGTTGACATTTAAATAACAAAAGTAATACTCCCCCTAAAGGTAAGATAGGTAGATTTTCAATCCGCACATCTTTGTTATTTCCTATTTGTAGTCCAAATAACTACAATCATCATATGATATGTTTCTCCCCCTTAGTCAATGCTTTAGTCTTTCGTTAGATATAACGTTTAAGCACAATTGTCCTTTCCTTAGTGATTACAAAATCACTTGTTTACTTAATATATTTCTCCCCCTTTTTGTCACAAAATGACAAAGGTCCGAGCAAATACCAAATCCGAAAGGATCTTACAATCTAAAAGAATTGTACAACCTATAAGAGTTAAGCACGAAGGTTTCACATACCACTTTAGATAACCAATATCAAAACCGAAACTAAAAGTAATTTGGTTTTAATATGTTATCAAGGACACAATTTCCCGAAGCAATTTTCCATAATAGTTTAACAAATTGTCTAAGAAACTTAGTTCCCTTGCTAAACCGATTGCACAAATACAATAGCTTATTTCGATAAGACCAAAATAAAGATCATAATTAACTTTATTTTTCTCACCAGGCACTAATTATTCAGATAATAACTTAGACATTTCACTTTAGACAAGAAAAATACTAGGTTAGTTGACTAATATTTCTTGTCAAGGCATTCGATTAGACTTGAATAACCAAATCCTTTACTTTTGATAAGTCTAACTAAGATCAAAATTAACTTAGTTTCTCTTATCCGGAATCGAGTTGGACTAAACAAATGATCCCGTATTTTTTAAGCCATAAACAATACATACAAACCAAATAAATCGACGTGCACAATTATTTCTCTTTACCGGAAGCAATGGAAATAAAAATAGACATTAAAGCACCACAATTGCACTGAAATTTCGATAAGTCTAAAACAATTGATTCCAAACAATAAAGAGAGATATCGAACCAGTTTTTCTTAACTGGAAACAATTGAATCACACACACACATATATCCATACACACATAATGGAATCAACATCAATAGCACCGAATTTTGTTAAGCAAAAGCAAAATATATGCAATAAACTCAAGCTTTTCTTAAACAGGAAAACGATTAACTAACATCTTCGTTACCTAAAATTCCGCATCCTCTTCTTCACTTCTTCGCATCTTTCTAGGGAGAAGTATCGATAAGCGCAAGTTCAAGTTAGAACTCTCCCCCATTGTGTTGTCATCCGCTCGCAAGAACAAAAGAACAACAACAAAAGCAACCTTTACCAGAGAAAGGTTGAATAGGTTTTAACTAATGCATAGCAAAATTTCAAAACCCCGAAACACATATGATTTTATGTTAAACACAAAGATTCAACATATTGTGACTTTTTCACATATGAGTTTCAACTGGAACACCTTATGATCCTTTGATAAAGCCTACCAACATGGGCTAGAACTTAATCCCGCTAAATCAAAAAGCCACACATACCATACGGGTTCACACATCATATGAGATCGAATATTAAGGTTAGAAAACCGAAATCAAACATCCCATAACACATAGCAATAATATAAAGCATTCACGCACAGGTTATGTAATCGAAAAACTATCACAAGAAAAAATATAAAATAATAATTGTATTCATAGATAATAGATAGTTTTATTCAGCAATAGACCTTATACAGTAATTGAAAGAAATCAAAAACTGATGCATATTTTGTTTCTAATCGCGAGTCTTTTAAAGATCGATTTCAAATACTGGATTCAAATTCTTCTGAGCATTTCCCTTTCCAGCAGAAAGTTTGTTGATCTCAAACAATTGAGAATGAAGATCAGTAAATACTTCTTTCTAATCCTTTATCATCAGCTCATGATGTCTAATGAAACTTGTAATAGTGAGAATATGTTTCCTTATATAGTCTATGAGATTGCGTTGAGAGACATCATGATTTTCGGTCATAACCGATGCATAGAGTGCTAAATCATCAAGAGATGACCCTTCTTTTACCGATTTCTCAATTGAAGCAAGCTAGTCTTCTTTCAGACAAGAGGACAATATATAAGGATTGGAGAAAATCGGGGGAAGATATAATTTGGTTTATGGAAGCCGAATATATTTTTCACAAAAGTAAAAGATATCGATTAAGAATACAATTATGGAACAGATTGTACATACTTCCCAGATTTATGCTTCCTCACATTCAGAATTTTGGGCAACAAGTGAGGACGCATCTTTTAACACAATCAGTGTGCGTTGAGGTGAGGATTAAACTCACCATATCCAATAAGGAAATCCTTATGATGATTTATAAATACAATAGGTTGTGTTTCTTTATGTTCTTTATTTCTCTTGTTAATGCAAGAGTCTGCGGTTCCTTTTTGAGATCTTATAAACACATCAGCCTTAAAAATCATTATGCCCTTGCGAAGAGCTTTGATGAATTTGTTTTGTTGGATATTTCCATGGAACACTGCAGTGTGATCTTCTTCACATAAAGAGTTTAACATATTACCAGAAGACTTACCCTCTGACTCTTTTGGTTTGTCAACCAATTCTTGCTTAGATTTTACCACTTGAGTTTTATCTGACAGGGTTTTCAAAAGTTTTTCAAGTTCTAGACTTAAACTTTAATTTTCCTTGATTCCTGACTCAAGTTTTTTTAAACAGTCCTTTAGGAGTTGATCGGACTCAAAAGGTGTATCACTGTTAGATTTGACAAGAAGTGCATTATAGCTAGGTATTCCTTCATAGGTTTTGTCCTCTGGAATATTATCTAGAGCAGAGATGTACGCCTTGTAGCACTTGTGAGCCTTTCTGCTGGAACACTGCTTTGCCATATGTCCGGTTTTACGGCATTTGAAACATTGGATTTCTTCATTACCCTTTTTATGGCAAAAAGATAATATATCAGGATTGGACTTATCTTTCAATAAAGCATCCTTAATCCGTTGTGTTAGGAGTACAATTGCTGAGTCAAGCTCATTTTCAACAAGTATTTCATCCTATTGACAAAGTTTCTCAGACTTATTTAAACAAAATTCTTTCGAAGATTGACTTATATTGGCTGAGACATCATAACCAATATTTTGGTTCTTCAGCAGAGTTTCTTTGTCAAAGATCTTTAACTTTCCTACAAGAGAACTTCGAGAAACTATAGAAAGATCATTGGCTTCTATTATTGCATGTTTCTTATACTCGTATCTGGATGGTAACGATATGAGAATTTTGTATACTATTTCCTTTTCAGGTATACCCCTTCCAAGAGAGGAAAAGGTATTGATAATCTCAGAGTTAAACTCCTCGAAGGTGTCGTTATCATCCACTTTAAGGTATTACCATTCTTAAGAAAGAGATAGAAGCCGTGCTTCTCTTTCGGAATCATTCCCTTCAAATACAGTCTCAAGAATATCCCATGCTTCCTTAGAAGTTTCACATGACAGAACATGATGTAGAAGATCATGACTTACTGCATGTATTATGGTATTTAATCCATCAGAATTCTGCTTTGAAAGAGCTCTTTCTTCATAAGTGTAAAATGCTAAACGTTTAAACTCGTTTTAAGAGTATTCTTCTTTCGGACGTTGGTATCCGTCTTCGATTAATAGCGAAGTATTAAAATCACGGGATTGAAGAAAAGTTCTCATAGCAGATTTCCAAAATGAGTAATTTTTCCCATCAAATCTTGGTGGTACGTTAACTGAATCATTCAAAAGATTCATTTCATATAGGTTGGATTGCACCAAACATAGATTGTTAGATCTTTTCGTGTTTGCCTGCTCTGATACCAATTGAAAAGACGAGGGTACCCAAATATACCACAATCTTAAACTTTTACACCTATAAGTCCTCTTACCAAAAGTGATTGTCTATGGACTGAGTCGAGACAATACAACGAATCGGTATTCACACTTTGTGTGATCGTCTATGGATACGAGATCGAGACAATACAACAATCAAAGTGTGATTACTTGATAATATGTTCGAACTTAACCAAACTCTATAGGATCACTATCAAGTAATACAGGGTTAACGTTTGTGTAATTTACTTTAAACAATAATAACAACAATTATAATTTCGGAAAACAAAAGTAAATGACACAACAAGATTTTGTTAACAAGGAAACCGCAAATGCAGAAAAACCCCGGGACCTAGTACAGAATTGAATACTCTCAGAATTAAGACGCTATACAAAATCACACCAACTTCGTATAGTTGAGACCAAGCAACTAAACCTATAGTTCACCTAGTTTCTTCAGTATCCATGCGCTTCTAACATTCAATAAGTCACGCACTGGAACAATTCCTTTGGTTCTATTCCAAACAGTAAAGGAACAACAAATATGTTCGGTAACAACTCTATTCAATCTCAGTGATATGAGTTAGACAAAGTCTCTTCTGTTTAATCTAATAAACTCCTTTGTCGGGTTTAGATCAATTTATCCAACAACTACCAAAGTAGCAGAATTTATATTTTGCAATCAATAATAGGATCTACCAAGATACTAAATACTGATGCCGATCTACGCAACTAATCCATCAAATCTATTAAAGATAAACTGATTATAGTTGGATCCCAGCTGATCAAGTTTTGTGCACACCAAATATTACGAACCCAAATAAGAAATCTTCTTCGTCTTCAAATCTTCTTAAATCTTCAATAAACACCTGCACTCCACAACTTGAATCTCTTGTGATCAATCACACACAAAACGGAGTCTGTTAACAATGGATTATCACAAGATGTATTTAGATCTACAAACAGTTCTAAAGATCCCATCGACACTTCGATCTAGTTTGAGTGAATCTTATATCAGAAGAGAAGATTCTCAAGAATAAACAAACTAGGTGCAATCAAAGTTCAACAACTGTTAGTCAATCAAATCAAATTGAAAACTAATAATACTGCAATTATCTAGTTTCCCACCAACGGTACTCGTAGAGCTTCTTGATACCACAGAAGTCTTTAAACGAGCGGTCGTAAGAGATTTCGCCTAATTAGGGTACTTTCCTCTCCGAATAGACGATTCTACCAGTAACAACACAACAAGGTAGTTTTGCTGGCTCTTAGGCTAGTTTGATTGAAACGCAAACTTGGGTATTTATAGACCAAGGAAGTTTGGACACCAAGGAATTTCCAAAACCGATATTCTCAAGATATGCAATATATTTCCAAATCGGTTTTCATAATTCCTTGAAATGCTCTGTCCAAAAATAACCGAAATCCTACTAGAAAATCTCCAATCAGTAAATGCACATTATCAATTTTTATTTTCCAGAGATATGCATTTTAATTGCTGGTAATTAAAAGCATATAAAATTAACAACCTTAATTAAAAGATTCTCAACTTATTTCGGTCCAGGATCTCCTTTAATTATTAAGGAATATCTTTGAACAATAAATGATAAGAGTTACTGATCATGTTCAAAGTATGTCGACATCTTATTTCTTTGTGAATCCTTTTTCATATTTACAATCTTGGAACCGATTATACCACACTTTCAAACAAGTTTAGAACTGGTTTATCTGATTTCAAAGAACTATGTGATTGATCAAATATCAATACACTAATCATGGGTTTATGGTTCTACCAAACACAAGGATCGGTTTTACCTTAATATGGTTACTGGTACCGGTTACATCAGTTACAGGATCAGTTACATCAATTATCAGGACCGGTTACCATATTCTCATTGTATTACTTGTGATCGGTCACACCAGTTACCAGGATCGGTTACACCAATTACCAGGACCGGTTACACCAATTACAATGATCGGTTACACACTTTTTTGTGATCGGTCACACCAATTACTAGGATCGGTTACACCAATTAGAAATATCGATCATACCATCTTAGGTGATTACTTAGGATCGGTAACACTAATAAAAGTCATACCTATACATAAGTCAGGCATTATGACTAGTTTTACCAAGATACATAACAAGTTATGATCGGTTCTACTAACTCAAACATATTGGTAATCCAAAGATATGCAATGAATAACAATACTAATAAGCCTAGCGATTTCCCTTTCGATTCATAAAACAAGTTCATGAATGTACTTCCTTTAAACCAATGTAAACATTGTTTCCTAGGACGAAATCTTCACCCATACCCATATACATAATCACAATAGAATTCATATGATTATGTCGATGTCTTATATAAGAAGTTCAAAAGATAAGTGTTATACTTCGTATTCTAATTCTTTAACACTATGTCTACTAGAGTAAAATCATTCACAGCTTCGCAGTAATGTTTTCAATATAGCACGTCTTGAAAGATACGTTGGGAATGAAACAGTTCAATTCAAAATATTACTAACCTCAAGAGGAAGGATGATGTCGTCAATGTAGCTTGTTAATTCTTCACATTCTTCGACTCTTCGAGTAATACTTGTATGTCTCATTATCCTAATCTTTCTAGCCTAGCCTATACAAAGTTGTCTCTAGTACATAATCAAGCGACTCTTTAATTGAGTTTTGATTCACTAAAATATGAAAACCAAACTTGACATACCAACGCTTATTGGGTTCAACCGAGCTATGCTCTAACGTCTATGATAGTTTTGGTCATGTGTTGCGACCGGAAAGACAAGGAAGAAATATGTGTACTGCCATTGAAATAGGCAATAAATAGAGTGGATTAAAGAAGAGACTTCAAAATTCAGTAATAAATAAACCTTGGGTTACCTTAGGATTGAGTTTCCAGCGAAGTTTTAGAGGATTTGAACATGAGTTTAGTGTCAGTAATGCAGGAAAGAAACTCCTGCCATTGAGTTGTGATGATAAATGAAGAGATTAATGGGTGATTTTGATCTCTTAAATGATTTGAATGAGTGGGTTTTGTATGAATTTGTAGGGAAGGAGATTGAAAGAGCTTAGGAATCAACAAAAATCTCAAATTTGTATCATCAGCAAACTGCACACAGGTTGTTTGTAGCAAGGCCTGAACGAGTTCTTCACTTCAAGTTTAGTCAGCGACCAAGTCCTGTTTACTGCACATACTCCTGCGACATGGGTTTGATGCATGCTGATTGAAAGGGTTAGACAATGGTTTAGAAATTAAGAATGACACGGCATGATAAAGGAAAAAAGTTGAGTTTGGGTTGCATTTGGACTCAATATAGCAGCCATAAAGCATCCGTGGTTCAGTGGCTGAGTACATGGGTTTGTTAGACAGCGACTTGGATTATACGACTACAGGTAGCTTGACTGGCCGACAAGACGGGAAACTCGGGGATGTTTGATTGAAGCGAGAAAGGGTGAGGATTAAAGACAGAATTTGGAAGTTGCGAAGAAATATTAGTTGGGTTCAATCCGATTCGAACTCACATGACTTGTAGAGCTATAAAAGGGGTTAAACATAAGCATGCAGAGATGATATCATACCCCCTTCAACTGCAGCAACCCTAGTTTCAGCGAACTTTTGCTCTCTGAACAACCACCTTCTCATCCAACTGCATCTCATACATACTTGCATCTTCACCAGCATACTATCACCTGCATATACATATCTATCCACATGCATATCCATGTCCAACCCATTACCACCAGTATCTCACTTTGCATCCACAGAACCATCTCCACCTGCATACCAGTTGCATATCACCAGCACTCCACCCTTCATTACCATCTGCATAACCTTCAGTTTACAGCTACAACATCTACCAGTCCATCATTCCACCAGCATACTGGCAGCAGAGAGTTTGGCGATAAAGCACCAAGTAAGCAGCAGTACTATTTCACTACCACCATTATGTTATCACCAGGCCATGCCAGTCGCCAACATCAACAGTCTATATTCATCTCCACCTGCAGCTTTTTTGATTTTGTATTCATGTTTTTATTCTTCGTTTTCCATGAACTCCAGTAGCTAAGCATCTTGATTAGGGACGATTTCAACGTCCGGAACATGAACTCAAATTGATATTTAAAAAGCATGTTTTCTTGCAATTGTCTTATTATTGTTCATTCTCTACAGTACCAATATGGGTATTGATGCTGGGACTTTGTTAAGTACCCGTATGTATAAATTTACACTATTATGTGATTCAAGCTTTTGAGTTCATCACTAGGAGCAACCTTATCTCATAAAACTTAGAGCACTTGTTTAAATCATACCTAGTAAGCGTACCTCTAGCTAACTTGAATAAGTAGAATCCGGTAGTCGAGTGCTTCCGTATTCGGTGATCTTAGGAGATAATAACGGAATAGTTGAGCATACTAATTATTCTAGGGGTTGTTAATAAAAAGATAATGCGAAGAACATGTTATATATCGATTTGGTTTATGTTCTGTGGCCGAGAATGAATCCTTAATCAATTCCATATCATATTTGAATACAACTTTGTGATTTTCAGAATTTTTACAATAAAATCATCTTTGCTAAGAATATTTTTAAAACAACTTTTGCTCAATACCTCCCTTGGGACGAATCTACTTTCATTATATTACTTGCTAGTGTAAAGAGAAGTAGAAAATATTATTTGCGAGTTGAGTCAATCTTTCTCTAAGACCCTTTCTGATGCTGAAAGTAGAGGCTTTATCTCTGGTTTTAAAATGAATAAAGAATGTCCTTCGATTAGTCATTTATTGTTTGCTAATATTAAACAAAGTCAAAATCTCTCAAATCTGCAAATTTTTTTACACCACACATCCCAAATGGTCTTGGCAGAGATATCACAAAGAAACTTAAACTGAAAAACCAACAAATCCAAAGTAACTTGTTTTGATAACTTGACTGATATGATGGGTGGTAGGCTTAAGGGGTGGCAGAGTGAATCTATGTTACCTTCGGGTAGAGGTATCATGGACAAAACTGTTCTAGAGTGTTTGCCTGTCTAGTATGTCCACTATTATTATTCCTAAAACTACTACTAAGAGTACTGACAACATCATCAGAGATTTCTGGTGGTGGAAACTAGGACCAAAAAAAGGTATATACATGAAAGGATGGAGAGGGATTTGCAAAAGTAAAGAAAAAGGTGGTAATGTCTTTAAGAAGATTGACCTAATAAACCTATCTCTCATTCCTAAAAATGGTTGGAGACTCTTCCACCAACCTAATTCTACTTATACTAAAACTATGAAAGGGAAGTATTTCCCTAACACAAACCTTTTTCATGCCACCTGTAATGATGGTCTTCTTGGGCCTGGAAGGGTGTTTACAAAGGGTTAATGATTCTCAAAGACTTCAGTATCTGGTAAATAGGTAATGGTAGAATGTTGTGTATCTGGAATGATAAGTGGATTCTAGATGAGGAAGTAAAACCTATAAATGTAGGAGATTTAGGATTTGAAACCAACTTCAAAATGGTTAATGAGTTACTGGATGAGTCTGGTTGGAACGTGGAAGTTCTAACTCATCTATTTGAGTGGTACATAATAACTAAAATTCTTAGGATCACTGCCAATAAAGAAAAAGATGATACCCTGAGATGGCTTGATAATCCTCAAGGAAGTTTCTCTAATAAATCCCTGTATAACCTTCTGGATGAGAAGGAGTCTCAGCCAGCTCATCTGCTTGCCAAGAAAATTTGGAGCCTTAATGTTCTCCCAAGAATCAAATTCTTCATTTGGAAGATGAAGAATAACATTCTTCCTTTCAGTGGGAAATTAGCTAGATATATTAGGCATATTGATCCCAAATGCAGCTTGTGTAACAGTTCCTGTGAAACTGGTGAACACTCTCTAATGCATTGCATTTTTATAGAAACAGTGTGGTCTCACTGCTCCTTAAATCTGAAAAATGCTAGCAATGGTTTTAGAAATTTGTCTGACTGGTGCTCAATTTGGTTCTCTGTCAATAACTCTGTAACTCAGTGGGGTTTTTGGTTTAGTCTCTCCACAACCATTTGTTGGTTTATCTAAAAGGCGAGATGAGACATTATTTTTTGGAGGAAAAAACCTTGTCCCAGGCACACAATGGGGGATTTTGTGTTTCCCCCTCAAAATAAATAGATAATTTGCATTTCCCTCTTTATAAATTGATAATAGGTAAAGCCCCCTTTATATTAACTTTGTTGTTACCATCCAGTTAAATAACCGCGTATGTCTTATATAAAATATTAAATCCTAAAAATATAAAAAAGGGGTGTAGTAGATTTGTATCCTAATCTAATCCGACGGTCTAAAACACCATCGTCATCTTCTCCGTCGCCTGCTCCACGACCAAGTTCTCCATCCCACGATTTTCCACCACCTCACTAACATCGCTACTCCAAAATACCTTACGAAATTAATGGTTCTGTGGTTTTCCTTGTGTTTCTAAAACACCAAACAAGCTGGATACCGAAAAAGAACAAAGGAGATTGGGATGTTGAAAACATCAGAAGAAAGTCATGGTGGGTACCTGAATAATCCAAAAATGAAATTCTTAATTAGCTCTACTGCCTTGTTAAGCTAAACAATACTTCTGACATCCATAGACCAGGCTTCAAAAATCAAAGCAAGAACACGTAAAATTCCCAATCCAATTAGTACTTGTACAACAAAAGTAGTTCAATCTTTTGGGCTCTTCAATCCAATTGAAAGAATCTATGTTGGGTTCCAACTTGGAGAATATAATTAGTGGATCGATGAAATTTCAGAAGATAGAAAACTCTATATTGCGATTGTGATATAGTGGAGGAAATTGACAAAGATGGTGGTGCTCGTGGGGATGGAGGCAGTGGTGGTTGCCGCACTGATACGTTTATGTTGTGACACACACGTGAACTTCACATGGTTATTTAACTAGATGGTAACGGCAGAATTAACAGAAAAGGGGGTTTTACTTGAAAATACGAGGGTACCCAAATATACCTGAATCTAAAACTTTTCCACCTATAAGTCCTTTCTCCGAAAGTGATTTTCTATGGACTGAGTCGAGACGATACAACTAATCGGTTCACACTTCGTGTGATCGTCTATGGATACGAGATCGAGACAATACGACAACATGATAACTTGTGTGATTAACTATGGATACAAGATCGAGACAATACAACAACGAAGTATGTTTACTTGATAATAGGTTTGGACTAAACCAAACACCTTGATCACTGTAAGTGTGACAGTTTCTTAAGTGAAAGATTGGGAAAGTGGGAGATCGTGGTGAAACCAGTTCAATGCAGAGACTTGGTTAACCTTCCACCCACTACTTTGCTAACTCCTTCAACCGTTTGCACGACTTACTCACATTTCTCATCGTGGATGAATCCACGTGTCGTAGGCCGCCTGACCAAAACCCTAATTGATATCCCCCATGCGACGTGATTGATGTCTCACGAATCGTGGAGTCTGCAAGGCAGACGTGTATTTTGTTAGTCAGTTGTTGACTGATTAGACGATGTGTCTAGGTTTTGTTGAATCGAGCATAATTGACAAATGCTCAGCGATTCATGAATGTTAATATTGCTCGTGTGAGCAAAATATTGTAAATTCGATAGTTGTTGAATATTGAGCTACGATCAATATGCGAATATTCGAGTTGCCTGATTCGGCGAGTTACTGAATATTGATAGTCGAGCAACTGAGCAGGTATTGCTCGATTCGACGAATTTCGAGCAACTGAGAAAGTATTGCTCGATTCGAAGAATTACTGAATATAGATAGTTGGATCAATATTCGAGTAATTGAGCAAGTATTTCTCAATTCGAAGAATTACTGATAAATTACTGAATATTGATAGTTGGATCAATATTCGAGTAATTGAGCAAGTATTGCTCAATTCGCCGAATTTTTTATTGGTGACGTAACCCAATAAAATATCAATTAAAATATTGGTAGACTACCGAATATTATATAATTAATCCAGATGTTGATTACTGGAACATAAATTTATTAGTGCTTGAACTTGCTCAGAATGATGATTTTGTGAAGCGTTTGTTCAAAACCCTAATTTTTGATCAATTATTCGTCAATTGATGAATTGTTGAAATAGGTCATGAGTGAGGGAGGGACCGACCACATGGAATAATGGATGACCATGTGGTGCCCGAGTGCTCGAGTGAGCGTGCATTATGGTCCTGAGTTGACCGATTGGTGAAAGAATGATGATTAAATGTCGGTTTCATCATTTATTGAAATAGTGCTCGATTGAGCATTAGGTGATAAAACCTAATTATGGAAAAGTGAGGGACCGACCAAGAAGTCATGGGACCGGCCCCTGGTGGTCACGGGACCAATGATGATGGTTTGAACAAATTTCCAGTCGTCTGCTGGAAAGAGTTTGGGACCAATATATGTGCAATTGAGCAAATTAGGTCAAGAATTGAACATATGTGTGGGGTCGGATTTTTGCAGGCCTTAGGGACGGCTTTGGTCAGTCAATGAAGCACGTCCGGGTCACCATGATGTCCGAGTCTCAATCCTGAGAGTTTTGGTATTTTCTGATGTGCGTTTGAGCAATATTGTGGATTTTCAGAAGAGTTTGATCTTGACTGAAATTCTTGATTTTTTTGCTCGAATGAGCATGTGTGCTCATTTGATCAATATTTTGTGAATATTAAAATGAGATATTTTAATATTTGTATTATTGTGAATAGCCTAGCTGGTCGTGTGACCATTTGACTTTTTGGCCTTTTCATGGTTTGGGCAATATTTGAGAAAATATGAAGAAACCATGATTTTTGTTGAAACGGAGGAGTTGAAATTAGGGAAATAATAATAATAATAAAATAAGGGTTTGGAAAGTGTGGGACCGGCCACGGCCAAGGCATGGCCGGCCGGCTAGGAGCCCGGTCCCGTGACGTTTTCCCTAATTTTATATTAGTTTTCATGATTCGAAGGAAATTCCATGAAACCAAGGAGTTTTGTTGAAACCATGAAATTTCCATGGGATAAGGGAAATAATAATAATAAAATGAGGGTTTGGAAAGTGTGGGACCGGCCACGGCCAAGGCATGGCCGGCCGACTAGGAGCCCGGTCCCGCGACACTTTCCCTAATTTTATATTATTTTCATGATTCCGTGAAAATATGGAGAAACCATGAGTTTTGCTCAAACAAGGAAAATTGCTAGAATAAAGGAATTTTCATGAGCTCATGAAAATAATAGAATAATTAAAATAAAGGAAAAAGGGCGTGGGGGACCGGCCACAGTGGCATGACCGGTCGGCCGGTGGGCCCGGTCCCACATGCGCCACTTTATTATTTTAATAATATTTTCTCTCTCCCATTCCGTGTAGGATTCCTCATTTGTCCATATTTTTGAATGCTCGTTCATGCATTTGGGTGCTCGTTCGTGCATCATGGTTGAGTACACTTGCACAATTTCATGGGGCTTACTAAGTGATAGTCCAGATTCCCGATTATTGAGTATTTATAACTAATCTATGAAATTCAGTGGAGAGTGATTCATGAAACTGAGTAATAAAAGTGAGTAGTTTTTTTTTATTATCAATCCATAGAATCAGCCGTGGATTCGACCATGGATTCAGAATAATAAAACGAGTATTACCATTCCATGGGATCGTGGATTCGACCATAGAATTAAAGTAATTAAAGTAGTTATTACCATCCCATGAGATCAGCCGTGGATTCGATCATGAAATCGGAGTAATGAGATTATCTACTACCATTCCATGAGATCAGCCGTGGATTCGATTATGAAATCAGAGTAATGAGATAAAATAGATTATCTTCTAGGAATTCAGTGGTGAATGTCATGGTAGAATTAATCTATCACAGAAGGGATATTAGCCAGTTAAAGCGTCATACCCATTCTGAAAGGTGTATAGTCAGGAAACAACGAGTGTTGTCGAAGTCCTGAAGGCGTTATTGCTCTCAATCTTACGGAGAACCGCCTGGATCTATACACGTCTCTCTATATAGTCAGGGAACAGTGAGTGTCACCGACGTCCTGAAGGCGTTGTTGCTCTCAATCTTACGGAGAACCGCCCAATCGTTCTTCTATGTAGAGGCAGGTCTCTCTATGTAGTCAGGGAACAATGAGTATCACCGACGTCCTGAAGGCGTTAAGTTCTCAATCATACGGAGAACCGCCTAATTATGTTATTCTACATAGAGGCTCATGATGAAATATGCAGCATCGAACACTCAGCTAGCGGGAGGCCTTTCGAGAATCATATTCATCATGGTTCTGAGAGGAACTCGATTAGAGCTCGTGAAATGGTTCACATATCGTAAAACATGAATCTTCACATGCGTTCCTGAAGCCGGGTCGGAAACATGCAGTATCATGATTTTACGATTTTAACCTTTGTCGAAAATCCACCATCAACATTAAGTCCCTTGCTTAGTGAGGGACAGTCATGTTCCGCAGTAAGCATTAGATGGTGATTTTCAGTTGACGAGATCAGTGGTTGAACTTGGTCGTACAAAGGTATTTTCAGAATCCTCGATTTACTCCAATGATGTCATGTACAAGAAAATGTTCGGGTGAGGACCCTGATAGTATGATAGAGTGTCATCTCATGAGCACGGATAGATGAAGCACCGCTGATTTGGTTGGTCAAACGCTTAGTTTTGGTCGGCTTTAGCGTTTGCAGGCCAGGCCCAAAAGATAAATCCTTGTTTTATGAACAGACGTTCGTTTATTAGTTTAAGAAACAAAAAAATAGACCTGAGTCTAATGATAAAAAATTTGTCTATGAGATTTCACGAAAACCAAAAAAAAAATTTAAATATGTGAGATTTCACAAAATGGAATAAACTCTCGTTTCAAAGGTGGATGCTCGTACGAGAGCAAAAAGTTTTTTTTAATAGACGTGCGTCTATTAGTAGTCCATGAGCTTTCATGAAATTTTTTATTTTCGATATGTGAGCTTTCATAAATTTTTGAAAATATGTTATCGTTTCAAAGACGGATGTTCGCACGAGGGAGAAAAATATATATTTTCGAATTTACGTGAGTTTCACGTTAAAAATATTTTTTGTAAAATCAATGTTTTGATTTTGAGGAAATGTTGAAAGTAGACAATCATACATGGCGAAATAATGTTTGTATGTGAGTTTTCACAATTGTAGAATGGACGTCTGTCCAAATCTTGAAAAACCAGTGAATGTTCACACAGTGAAAATTTATGTGAAATCAAATTTTGATTTTCCACAATTGCTAGAAGTAAACAATTTTTGATGAAATATTGTTTGTATGGATTTGCCGACCTGATAGTGTATGCACAAAAACCAATGAGTGTTCACTCGATGGGAGTCGCTCACATGGTGAAAATTATGTGAATTGTTCACATGATGGAAGTTTCGTGAATTGTTCACATTTTTATGAAAATCACGTTATGGTTTTGAATAACGAATTGTGTTCGTCTTTGCAGGTTTGAAGGAACGAGCAAGTTTTCAAAATTCTGACGTTATAATCACTACAGCTAGTGAAATTGTAAATAGGTAAGATTTGGATGGTTACAATTTTTGTTGCATGTTTGTTATTGGTATATCCATGACTCCGTGTCTTTCCCCTCAGATAATGGTGACTTCCAGTTACAACCACCCTTCTAGTTCTTCCGGGGAACACTCCAGAAATATCAAGTCAAAGATGAAGACATTTGCATGTTCATGCTGAGGTGAATCAACCTTTCAGAGACACTAGAAAGTTGATACATTGTATGTCTCTTGATCATCTGGGATTCGTTCGCGCTAAGAAAGCAGAGACGTGATGGAATGTCACATAAGAAAAGAGCTAAAGATGAAAAGCTCATATCTCATCAGTAGAGACACCATCAACTCCATCAAATGAGTATCAGCTGAAGATGAAGTACGTCCTTGCATTGACGGTATAGCTCCTGACGTTTATGAATGAAGAATTTTGTCATAATTCGTCATCAGAAAATTCAGAACTCATCCCTTTAGCAAAAACGCCATAAAATCTTCACCCGGTGTCGGATTTTCGCGATCTACCCATGTATCCTAATGCCCAGGAAATTTCCAAGCTTTAGAAATGATGATTTTTGAGTTTTGAGCACGTTTAGGTGGTGAAATCAGCGAAACAGTAAACTTTCAGGAGATCTTCAGAACTTTTTCAGCTGTCATGTAGTCCAAAGTTTTGGCCACATCTTTTTGATCATTTCTCCAATTGATGTGAATTTTGGTTATGTTGTAGAGGACATCCATACGAAGAGAAAGGTATATTAACCATATCTAGACTCTTCACCAATTATTTCCAGCTTGCTTCTTTGTGCGGGACAGTGTAAAATCATCTCAGACGAGCTTGTTGTAAAACACTCCCGTTGTGTCTTTAGACCATTCGCTTGTGTCTTGAACAGTTGGTGAAGGATTTTAATGTCATCGATTCATTTGAGATCAGGACCCTTTGATTGATACATGAGCATGGTGCTTGCATTTCCATCTTGTTTTCGTTAGTCGTAGAAACATCACTTCTGAAACCCTGGTCATGGGACCATAACTGAGGTTACTCTCAAGAGGGGGCGATGTAATGACCATGGTTGCATGTCCCGGTGATAGAATTTATTTTACGATGAATGACTAGCACTGGAGAGCCCGGCGCCACGAGTCTTGGACTTGTGAAATTGATCATCATGATCAGCGGACCATCAGTCCCCAGTATTTTGTTAAATCTCTCCCTTTCGTTTTCCTTTTTTCTGCCAAGACCAAGATAGAGGACTAGGTAGAAAAATTGATGTAAATACCTAGGTGGTCGAATTTGGAAATACTTTGATGAAGGACTCAGTGGAAAGACCTGGTGGACACCGACCGATTGTGGAAGTTATGAATCCCGTCTGAGAATTACTGCTTGCATGTTGTATGCTCTGGAAACTGTAGTAACCTCATACGACGTCGTAATTCGATGCTTGATCCAAACTTTTGAATCTAAGAAACTGAGTTATCACATGAGCAAAGAATCACTCAATTTGGAGTTGCAGAAGTCAGCCAACGAAGCGTGCACAATTGTAATTTGTAATCCCGTACAAAATTTCAAATTTCGTAGACCTGACGGTAAAGGCCATATCTTTCAGCTCGTATGTCCGATTGATGCTCCCTTTTGGTATGTTGTAGAAGAGACGTATACGAACATCTTTTGTTGAGGAAGCATTATCACATTCCTTACCCATTGGTAAGTTTTTGTAAACCCATGGCCTGAAGTGTGTTGTATCTCATTTGTAGAGGTGATGAGAACATCTTGTAGAAGACTTTGGATTGTGCCCACCAGTTGTGCAACCTTTGGGAAGACTTTCATGTGAGCATGTTTCAGGTCTACACATATTGATATGAATCATTAGTTCTTGGAGAAGTCCGCTTCATTTGTAACACTTCAGAGAATGGTTAGTAGATGAAGCCCTGTCATGAGGATGTTGCTTCTGAGACCGTTGTTGATGTTGTGGCCATGGACAGAGTTGCTCCAGAGACCGAAAAAGATAGCACCATGATTATCGACATATCCTTTTCTCCTCCATCTAGTGAGCCTTTACATTCACGAACTAGTTGGTGGATTGAGCATCCCTAAGATGAAGGTTTACTGGGATTCAACCCAAATTCTTCTAAACAGTATGACTTTACTGTGAACTGGATTCGTCAGTGAACCGACGTTTTTGCGGCAGATAGCAGCAACGGTCTTCATTCTGGATGTGATCGATGAAGAGAGGAAGTTTCTCAGTCGTGCAGGGGCTTGTGATGTAGAGAGATCCCGTTGATGAAGTTTCATGGAATCACATTAGGTTGCAATAACTTGTTATGTGATAACATTTATTGAAATAGAATCACTTTCTCCAATAAGATCAAGTCCCCAGTGTATGTGAAGGAATTTGTTCCATCCATGGATGAATGATATTGCATCTGCTACAGAAGTCTTATCATGGGATAATGAAGACTCATTGATTGTATTTCAGTTACACTTTGATTATGCTGGTGTTGAATCATTATGTCATCGTCGAGATATTTGTGTTGAAGCTAGATGCGCCATTATCAAAGGTGTACTCTTTGATTGGGAGTAAAATTTGAAGGCTTCTTAGATGCTTGAGCGTTGAAGCGTTATATCCCTTAAGCATTGAATGTCTTAGGTTTGATCGTCTCGTCCCTGAGTATATTTTGTATATTCAGCATTCCTTTCTTTGTGGTAATGGGATTCAACACTTGTGCAGGAATCGGAGCTTTCTGATTTTGTGGCATACATGGACACTCCTGCAAGGCTATGAAGAAACACCCAAATTGTTCTTTGTCGTGCTTGGACATCATCTCAGTAATGAATGTCTCAGTGCTCGATTTGGACAAAAGTCAGATTCAACCACTTGGTAAAATACTAACATGGTGAAGCTACCATTCACAACGTCTTGCAAAATTGCTAGCATAATTGAGCCCCCATGCTAGGATAGCATGTGAGGAAATAAATGACATAGACATGGAAGGAATGAGACTTTCCTGAGTGCGTAACCTCTTGATGAATGTCTATGCATCTTTTGCAGGTTCTTGCTTCAACCTCGTCAAAGTTCGAAATTCCTCCAAGTCCCCTCATGATGGAATGTCCGCCAAATCTTCTGGATCAGAACTTTCTTTGTTGAAGAGATGTGCAACCTAAGGTGCTTTGTCGGTACCCATCTTTTTAGCATGGATCCACGCTCGTCTGAAGAACATGTTATATCCTGGATACTCCTGATTATGTAAAACTTGGTTTCTGTCCAGGTTGAACTTATGTTCACTTTGAGAGTGATGTAGCCATAAGTATTTTCGAGCGTTCCTTCAAGGTCTCTGATTGAGATGGGATCACGAGTAGCTTCTTTTCGAGTGATGCCTGCGGCTCTGAGGGTTTCAGTGGAATGATGTTGATGGATGTGTCAGCATCGATCATCGTTCTTCCGAATTCATTTCCTCTGAGATGGATTGTGGTAAGCAGTCCCCAGTCCTGCATCTTCTTGTCTGAGGATGAAGCTTCAAGGAGTATTTGCGGGATGGAACTACGTATGACACAATGTAATTCGGTGTTGTGAACATGTCTTTCCTTTGTGTCTTAGACAGGTAGAGCAATTTCAAAGATATGCTCGATCAACGATTGAACTGCTTTTTTGACTGGTCGTTCGGATAGTGTAAAGGTTCTGACTGGGAGAGGATTCTTGTGTACTCCTTCAGTCCCCAGTTGAATCTATTATGGATCAACCTTCTCTTTAAAGATGTGCTTCAAAATATTGCAGTTACTTGTTGGATGATCGATGAACCTATGAAGGCGACAGTACCCGGGATTCTCTATTTTTTCTTCAGTTGGCTCTCTCTGATGAACATCAATTTGATTGCATCATCTTGAACCCAGACTTCCAGTAACTCGATCACTTCTTCAGTGGAAAGAGGGATTGAGTCCCCGTTTGATCATTTCCCCGTTCGTTGATGCCGGGTTGAGGTTTGTGCAAGAATGGTTATCCTTTCTTTGCGCCTTCAGAGGAGCCTGGGATGTTGGAGAAGCACTTTGATACTGTGTCTCGGCTTTCCTTTCATTCCTTTCAGCAACAACGTTTTTTGAAGGCTGGAGACTGTACTGATTGTTGACTAGGCGTCGGCTGCTTCAAGGTTCCTCCACCTTGCAGACTTTTCTCTTTCCAGTAAAGCAGGTGCAGTAGTTGATGATCATTTGGCTGTTTCATGAAGTTCTGAAAAGATTTGGAATCAGAGATTTTCCAGCAAAGATCTGGATCATCCAGTTGATGCATAAGTCCACCAATTGTTGTTCGGTGACATTTGGGTCGTGACAATCCGAAGATTGGGTTCTGAACCTCTTCACATATTCATTCGGATGTTCAATGTTCTTCTGAGCCAATCTTCCTAAGTCGGAGAGAGTAATCTGCTCAGATACGAAGAAGTTTTTCCTGTAGAAAGCATTAACCATTTCTCCCAAACTAGCGATGCTCCCAGGTGCAATGTTATTATACCAGGTGTATGCTCGGCCTGTCAGAGATTTCGAGAATTCCTTCATACAAACGACATGGTTGTGTTTATGCTCTCCTAGTGCCTCCAAGAATCGAGATACATGTTCTAGAGCGTTCCCCGGTTCCATTGTACAGTGAAAACGTTAGAGAGGTGTAGCCCTTCGGGAGAGGAATTCTTTGCGCAACAGCAGGATATGGAGGTTGATGATGGTGAACAGATGGTGTTTTGTATTTTCCTCGATCCTCCATGAAGCGTTCCAGATCCTCACGAGTGATGAAGCCTGCAGGTTCCTTTGTTGGTGGGTTATCTGCAGCCTTGTGGATTTCATCATCGTCTATTAGATGGATTGGAATGACTTCAGGATCAGCAGCTGAAGATGTTTCTTTGGCTTTTCCTTTCTCTTGAGTTTTATCTGACATGTTGTCGGTGAGAGTTTTTACATAATGGCATAGCTCTTTCTGTGTTGCAACCATGCAATATGATTTTTGGAGAGAGTCACTTGCACCTTCATAAGATCAATTATGGTAGGCGGATTTTCTCTGATTTCCTCAGGAGACTGGACGGAGAGCGGATGGTTTCCAATGTTGGCTTGTGTAGGAGTGGTATCAACCGGTGTTGGAAGCAGGAGTAGTTTCTGGAGTACCACCGTTGTTGCTAGTGCTAGAGTTGTTTGTGTTAGGATTTGTAACTGAACCTGACCTAAGATCAACTATTTTGTAAAAGTTGAGATTGCAACCGAGAGATTAATCTCCCACTGTGGTCGCCAATCTGTAGATGGGGAAAAACGATTCGCTGGTTTTTCAGGGATTTGAAGAGACGAGCGTATTTTCGAGACTCCTCAACCGAGAAAATTGTTCAACCTCACACAGATGCACTGCAAAGGTAGTGCTTAGATTCGAGAGATCAATCTGTAGGACTCCGGCCTAAACCAAGTCAATGGTCATTCCAGAGTCAATTCGGTCGCAAAGAGGGAAATGGGTTGATCTGTATGAGGGAAGCTAAGAATTGTGTGGGATCAATGATGATCAAGGATTGTGGACGTGTTCAAGATTTCTGCAATAATGATGAACTGATGAGTTCGAATAAGTTATGGTAGATTGATGAATTCTTGAGAGTAATTTCTCGAGAAATTCTGTGTAGACGAATGTTCGTTGTTCGAATGTTGTCTTCAATCATGGATTCAGAGACTTATTTATATTTTCAGAATAGCAAACACCTTGATCCATGTAAGTGTGACGGTTTCTTGAGTGATGAGTGGGAAAGTGGGAGATCGTGGTGAAACCAGTTCCATGCGGAGACTTGGTTAACCATCCACCCATTACTTTGCTAAATCCTTCAACCGTTTGCACGACTTACTCACATTTCTCATCGTGGATGAATCCACGTGCCCTAGGCCGCCATACCAAAATCCTAATTGATATCCCCTCATGTGACGTGATTGATGTCTCACGAATTGTGGAGTCTGCAAGGCAGACGTGTATTTTGTTAGTCAGTTATTGACTGATTAGACGATGTGTCTACGTTTTGTTGAATCGAGCATAATTGACAAATGCTCAGCGATTTATGAATGTTAATATTGCTCGTGTGAGCAAAATATTGTAAATTCGATAGTTGTTGAATATTGAGCTACAATCAATATGCGAATATTCGAGTTGCCTGATTCGGCGAGTTACTGAATATTGATAAGTTACTGAATATTGATAGTCGAGCAACTGAGCAGGTATTGCTCGATTCGACGAATTTCGAGCAACTGAGCAAGTATTGCTCGATTCGACGAATTACTGATAAATTACTGAATATTGATAGTTGGATCAATATTCGAGTAATTGAGCAAGTATTGCTCAATTCGACAAATTACTGATAAATTACTGAATATTGATAGTTGGATCAATATTCGAGTAATTGAGCAAGTATTACTCAATTCGACGAATTTTTTATTGATGACGTAACCCAATAAAATATTAATTAAAATATTGGTAGACTATCGAATATTATATAATTAATCCAGATGTTGATTGCTGGATCAACATAAATTTATTAGTGCTTGAACTTGCTCAGAATGATGATTTTGTGAAGCGTTTGTTCAAAACCCTATTTTTTGATCAATTATTCGTCAATTGATGAATTGTTGAAAATAGGTCATGAGTGAGGGAGGGACCGACCACATGGAATAATGGAAGACCATGTGGTGCCCGAGTGCTCGAGTGAGCGTGCACCAGGGTCCTGAGTTGACCGATTGGTGAAAGAATGATGATTAAATGTCGGTTTCATCATTTATTGAAATAGTGCTCGATTGAACATTAGGTGATAAAACCTAATTATGGAAAAGTGTGGGACCGACCAAGAAGTCATGGGACCGGACCCTGGTGGTCACGGGACCAATGATGGTCATTTGAACAAATTTCCAGTCGGCTGGTGGAAAGAGTTTGGGCCCAATATATGTGCAATTGAGCAAATTAGGTCAAGAATTGAACATATGTGTGGGACCGGCTTTGTGAAAGCCTTAGGGCCGGCTTTGGTCAGTCAAGGAAGCACGCCTGGGTCACCATGATGTCTGTGTCTCAATCTTGAGAGTTTTGGTATTTTCTGATGTGTGTTTGAGCAATATTGTGGATTTTCAGAAGAGTTTGATCTTGACTGAAATTCTTGATTTTTTTGCTCGAATGAGCATGTGTGCTCATTTGATCAATATTTGGTGAATATTAAAATTAAATATTTTAATATTTGTATTATTGTGAATAGCCTAGCTGGTCGTGTGACCATTTGACTTTTTGGCCTTTTCATGGTTTGAGTAATATTTGAGAAAATATGAAGAAACCATGATTTTTGTTGAAACAGATGAGTTTCATGAAATTAGGGAAATAATAATAATAATAAAATAAGGGTTTGAAAAGTGTGGGACCAGCCACGGCCAAGGCATGGCCTTCCGGCTAGGAGCCCGGTCCCGTGACGCTTTCTTTAATTTTATATTATTTTCCATGATTCGGAGGAAATTCAATGAAACCAAGGAGTTTTGTTGAAACCATGAAATTTCCATGGGATAAGGAAAATAATAATAATAAAATGAGGGTTTGGAAAGTGTGGTACTGGCCACGGCTTTCCCTAATTTTATATTATTTTCATGATTCCATGAAAATGTGGAGAAACCATGAGTTTTGCTCAAACAAGGAAAATTGCTAGAATAAAGGAATTTTCATGAGTTCATGAAAATAATAGAATAATTAAAATAAAGGAAAAAGGGCGTGGGGGACCGGCCACAGTGGCATGACCGGTTGGCCGGTGGGCCCGGTCCCACAGGCGCCACTTTATTATTTTAATAATATTTTCTCTCTCCCATTCCGTGTGGGATTACTCATTTGTCCATATTTTTGAATGCTCGTTCATGCATTTGGGTGCTCGTTTGTGCATCATGGTTGAGTACACTTGCACAATTTCATGGGGCTTACTCAGTGATAGTCCAGATGCCCGATTATTGAGTATTTATAACTAATCTATGAAATTCAGTGGAGAGTGATTCATGAAACTGAGTAATAAAAGTGAGTAGTTTTTTTTTATTGTCAATTCATATGATCAGTCGTGGATTCGACCATGGATTCGGAATAATAAAACGAGTATTACCATTCCATGGGATCGTGGATTCGACCATAGAATCGGAGTAATGAAAGTAGTTATTACCATCCCATGAGATCAATCGTGGATTCGATCATGAAATCGGAGTAATGAGATTATCTACTACCATTCCATGAGATCAGCCGTGGATTCAATAATGAAATCAGAGTAATGAGATAAAATAGATTATCTTCTAGGAATTCAGTGGTGAATGTCATGGTAGAATTAATCTATCACAGAAGGGATATTAGCCAGTTAAAGCGTCATACCCATTCTGAAAGGTGTATAGGCAGGAAACAACGAGTGTTGACGAAGTCTTGAAGGCGTTATTGCTCTCAGTCTTACGGAGAACCGCCTGGATCTATACACGTCTCTCTACATGTCAGGGAACAGTGAGTGTTACCGACGTCCTGAAGGCGTTGTTGCTCTCAATCTTACGGAGAACCGCCCAATCGTTCTTCTATGTAGAGGCAGGTCTCTCTATGTAGTCAGGGAATAGTGAGTATCACCGATGTCCTGAAGGCGTTAAGTTCTCAATCATACGGAGAACCGCCCAATTATGTTATTCTATATAGAGGCTCATGATGAAATGCGCAGCATCGAACGCTCAGCTAGTGGGAGGCCTTTCGAGAATCATATTCATCATGGCTCTGAGAGGAACTCGATCAGATCTCGTGAAACGGTTCACGGATCGTAAAACATGAATCGCCACATGTGTTCCTGAAGCCGGGTCAGAAACATGCAGTATCATGATTTTACGATTTTGACCTTTTGTCGAAAATCCACCATCAATACTTAATTAAAAGATTCTCAATTTATTTCGATCTGGGATTCTTTCCTTTAGCTATTAAGGAATATATTTGAAAAATAAAAGATAAGAGTTACTGCACATGTTCAAAGTATGTCGACATCTTTACTTTGTAAATCCTTTTTCATATTTACAATCTTGGAACCGATTTGCCACACTTCCAAACAAGTTTAGAATTGGTTTATCTGATTTCCAAGAATGTGATTGATCAAAAACATTCAATCACCATACATGGGTTTAACGGTTCTATCAAAACAAGTTTCGGTTCTACCTCCATGTGGGTACTAGGATCGGTCACACTGGTTACCAAAAAATGGTTGACTAGGTACTAGGATCGGTTACCACATATATTTGGTATAAACTTGTATTCAGTTGCACAAGTTATAGGATCGGTCACACCAATTACTAAAACTTATTAACCTACTACAAGGATCGATTACACATCTTGTGATTAGTCCCAACCAAGTTCTAGGATCGGTCACCCAATGACTAGGAATGGTCATTCCAATTACAAATATCGATCATACCATCTCAGGTGATTACTTAGGATCGGTTTCACTAATAAAAGTCATACCAATACAAAAGTCAGGCCTTGTGAATAATTTTACCAAGATACATGAACACGTTATGAGCGGTTATACTAAACACACATATTGGTAATCCAAAGATTTGCAATGAATAACAATACCAATAAGCCTAGTGATTTCCCTTTCGATTCACAAAACAAGTTTATGAATGTACTTGCTTTAAAAGAATGTAAAACATTGTTTCTTAGGACGAAATATTCACCCATACTCATACACATAATCACAATAGGATTCATTCGATTATGTCGATGTCTTATATACGAAGTTCAAAAGATAGATGTTATACTTCGTATTGTAATTACTTAATACTATGTCTAACTAGAGTATCATCATTCACAGCTTCGCAGTTATGTTTTCAATATGCACTTCTTGAAAGATACGTTAGGAAAGAAACAGTTCAAGTCAAATATCACTAACCTCAAGTGGAAGAATGATGTCGTCGTTGTAGCTCTTTTACTTCTTCACATTCTTGAAGTCTTCATGTAATACTTGTAAGTCTCATATCCTAGTAACTTTCTAGCTAACCTATACGAATTTGACTCTAGTCAATAATAAAGCGACTCTTTAAATGAGTTTTGATTCACTAAAATATGACAACTAAACTTGACATACCAACGGTTGGTGGGTTCAACCGAGCTATGCTCTAACAATCTCCCCCTTTTTCAATTTAGTGACAAAACTCTTACATCATATGGATAAACAAATTACAAGAATTCATTACACATATGCTTGATTCCGAGTTTCAACAACATAATAAACTGTATACATTCAATCCATAAATGTCGTTCTTGACATTATAATAACAAAGCTAATACTCCCCCTAAAGGTAAGATAGGTAGATTTTCAATCCGCATGTCTTTGTTATTCACTTTGTAGTCCATATAACTACAAGTATCAATATGATATTTTACTTCCCCTTAGTTTATGCTTTTCTCTTTCGTTAGATATAACGTTTAAGCATTATTGTCCTTTCCTTAGTAATACCAAATCACTTGTTTACTCCATATATTTCTCCCCCTTTTAGTCACAAAACGACAAAGGTACGAGAAAATAAAAGACAAACCGAAAGGATCTTACAAATCTCAAAAGACTTGCAACCTATAAGAGTTAAGCACGAGGGTTCCACACACCATTTTAGATAACCAATATCAAAACCGAAACTACAAAGTAATTTTGTTTTGATATGTTACCAAGGAAAATTGCCCGAAGCAATTTTCCCTAATAGTTTAGCAAATCATAAATTGACTAAGAACCTTAGTTCTTTTGCTAAACCGATTGCACAAATACAATCGCTTGTTCGATAAGACCAAAATAAAGATCAGAATTAACTCTATTTTTCTCATCAGGCTCTAATTATTCAAATAATAACTTATACCTTTCACTTTTAAACAAGACAAGTACTAGGTTGGTTAACTAGCATTTCTTGTTAAGGCATTCGATTAGACTTGAATAACCGAAACCTCCACTTTGATAAGTCTAACTAAGATCAGAAATAACTTAATTCCTATTATCCGGAATCGAATTGAACTAAACAATTCATCCCGAAAACCCTTTTTTAAGCCATAAACAATTCATACAAACCAAATAAATCAACTTGCACAATTATTATCCTCAACCGGAAGTAATTGAAACAAACATAGACATTATAGTGCCACAATTGCACCGTAATTTTGTAAGCCTAAACAATTGATACCAAACAATAAAGCAAGATAACAGTAGTTTTTCTTAACCGGAAATAATTGAATCACACACACATCCATACACAAATAATGGAATAAACATCAATTGTACTGAAATTATGTTAAGCAAAAGCAATAAATATATGCAATAAAGTCAGGCTTTTCTTAAACAGAAAAATGATTAACTAACAAATTTGTTACCTCAAGCTCCGCATCCTCTTCTCCCCAGAAAGATATATCATTAAGCGCAAGTTCACATAGAACTCTCTCCCGTTGTGTTGTCATCCTCTCGCCAAAATAAAATAACAACAACAAGGACCAACCTTTACCAGAGAAAGGTTGAAAACCGGTTTTAACTAATGCGATGCAAAAGTTGAAACCCCGAAACACATATGCTTTTATGCTAAACCAAATTATTCAATATATTGTGACTTTTCACATATTAGTTTCAATCGGAACCCCTTATGATCCTTTGATAAAACCTACCAACATGGGCTAGAACTTAATCGTGCTAAACCAAAAAGTCACCCAAACCATAAGGGTTCACACAATATGAGATCGAATATCAAGGTTATGAAAACCGAAATCAAACATCCCATAACATACATAGCAATAATATAAAGCATTCAAGCACATGCTATGTAATCGAAAACTATCACAAGAAAAATTATAAACTAATAATTTTATTCATAAATAAGAGATAGCTCTATTCATAATAGACCTTATACAATTAATGAAAGAAATCAAAAACTGATGTCTATTCTCTTGATTAAGAATTACAGCATGTATCTTAATCTCTAGTGGTGCTCTTATTGTTTACTGAGATCTCATCAATACTCAAACTTTTGAAGCATGTCTCAAGAGACTTGTCTGCAACCACTTCCTGTTTTTCAAGTTCTTCAATTAGAACCCCGAGTTCAGCAAGAACACTTATTGTTTGATCAATTCTTTCTTTGAGCCAATCTTGATGTTGAACTGTCATAATGAGATTGGTTCTCAGTTCTTCAAAACCTTGGATATAGTGAATCATACTATCAGAACGAATCCACTTGGTTTCGGTTGGATCTTGAAGGTTGTAAGCCAACATACATGACTCATCTTGAGATCCATTCGAACTATCTGAATCATAATCAAACATGATTTTTGATATGTTTTTCTTCTTCCTTTTTGTATTGATTCCTTGACAATCCTTAACCTTTTGAGCTTCTTCCTTATTATCCTTCGGGACACTGCGAGTTATTGGAGGCATGCTCGGTTATTTAAATAGGGATTGATCGGGGTTTCAGAATACAAGCAAGAGATAGTTTCTCTTTAAGAAGAGACAACTCTTGGACCGAAAATATCAAGAGATTCCGAAAATACTAAAAGAATATATTCAGTTTCCTTTGTCCGAACTTCTCATGCTGGAAGGTTTATTAAAATTCGAAAATTCTAAATAAAACCTATTTTTGGAAGATTATGTTAAACATGAACAATTTTTAGACAGACATGGATTCGCAGCCATCCATAAAATGTCACAAATTTTCTGATAAACAAACACAGCGAAAAATGTGCTCTCGTTTTATTGTGCTTTTCTCATCCATAATTAAGAGCACGAAAGAGGATGAGAGTGCACAATTTCGATACAACTAAGTTGTATCTGAGTAAGATTTTTCTAGCTTACAACGGGTATCAGAAACATAGTTCATGTTTCTCTTTGGGAATTTCTGCCCTGAATATTTTCTCCCATGATAATGATCTTTTCTTACTCTAGAGATATGATCATGTGGAGAAGATGTACTGAGGTGAGAATTTTCAGAGATAGATAAATCTCTCTTAATTCTATCAACGAGATTTTCATAAGATTTTCTCATTCTAACGATTTCCTTATGATGCACATCAGCATGATTTTCTGGAACAATTATCGGAAATTCATGATTGTTTCCATTGGCAGAGATTCTCTCGTTTCCTTTCTTCTGGAGTCGTTCTTCATCAAAACAAGAATTGTTTCGATATGGGTGAGGAGGAACCTTTTTCCAGAAGCGATTATCAACTCTTACTTCTGATTCTTTTGAGTTGACTTTATCGAGATGAGGTATAATCCGTCTTTCTACTGAGGAATAATCGTTTAGTTTTTTAAGACAAGAAACTTCCTTCAATATTTTTACCACCGTATTTTGAAAAAGTATAAGTTTCCTATCAAGTGACCGAAATTTGTATTCCTTAAGATCATTAACATGGAATCGGTTCAAAGCTTCCTTTGGAAAAGATTTCGTCTGATTATCAGTAGATATAGAAGCTGGTTTCTCATCCTCTTATGATTTGATGTAGTTCGGAAAACTACCATCATCATGATCTGTTTCGGATGTGATCAAACAAGTTTTTCTATCACAATCTTTCAAAGTCGAGCAAGGACCTTTGGTTTCTTCATCATAAGAAATTACAACAAAATCATTAGTCAGAGTCATAGGATGTGTCTCTTTATCTTGAGTAAGAGATTTGAGAGCTTCTAATTTGACAGTGAGATCCATATTCTATTTGGATAGAATATTCAGTTGAATGTCTTTATCTCTGATCTCATTCTTAAGAAGATTTGACTCTTTCTTTAATATTAGCACTTTTGAAGACAGAGATTTTATAGGCTTTAGAAGTTTTACTAACTCTTTATCAGCATCTTCTTTTCCATCAGAGAACGACTCAGATGTACACTTGATCTTCGTAACTCCTGGATCATGGGTCAACGAATTGGTAACATCTTCAAATTTTGAGTATTCATACTCTTGCATAATGTTAACTGAATCAGACATAGATTCAATTCTTATAGGTTGGATCGCACCAAAACAGATTGTTAGATCTTTTCGTGTTTGCCTGCTCTGATACCAATTGAAAAGACGAGGGTACCCAAATGTACCTCAATCTAAAACTTTTCCACCTATAAGTCCTTTCTCCGAAAGTGATTCTTTATGGACTGAGTCGAGACAATACAACTAATCGGTTCACACTTCATGTGATCGTCTATGGATACGAGATCGAGACAATACAACAACAAGATAACTTGTGTGATTGACTATAGATACAAGATCGAGACAATACAACAATGAAGTATGTTTACTTGAAATAGGTTCGGACTTAACCAAACACAATAGGATTTCTATCAAGTAAATAGGAATCAACGTTTGTGTATTTTACTTCTAATTATAATGAAATAATTATAATTGTGGAAATAGAAAAGTAAAAGACATAGCAAGATTTCGTTAACGAGGAAACCGCAAATGCAGAAAAACCCCGGGACCTTGTCCAGAAATGAATATTCTCAGGATTAAGACGCTATACAAAATCTAAACCAACTTCGTATAGTTGAGACCAAGCAACTAAACATATGTTCACCTAGTTCCGTCTGTATCCCTGCGCCTCCAACTTGTAGTAAGTCACACACTTGGAACAATTCCTTTGGTTCGTATTACAAACAGTAAAGGAACAACAAATTTTTTCAGTAACAACAAATCTGTTCAGTAACAACTCTTTTCAAACAAGTGATATGAGTTTGAAAAAAGGCTCTTCTGTTTATCCCAATAAACTTCTTTGTCAGGTTCTTAGATCAATCTCTTTAACAACTACCAAAGTAATTGTTTAGACTATGCAATCAATACTTTGAATCATAAAGAATTGTGTTGATGCAGATCTACTCAACTAATCGATCAAGGTTATCACAACCGATTATAGTTGGATCCCCAACCTATCAAGTTTTGTACACACTAAAGATTATGAACTCAAACAAGCACTCTTCTTTGTCTTCAAATCTTCTTAGATCTTCAATAAACACCTGCACACAATCAACTTGAATCTATTGTGATCAATCACACACAGAACGGAGTCTGTTAAAAATGGATTATCACAAGATGTCTTTAGATCTACTAACAGTCTAAAGATCCCCGGCGAAACTTCGATCTAGTTTGAGTGAATCTTATATCAGAAGAGAAGATTCTCAAGCATAAACAAACTAGTTGCAATCAAATTTCAACCACCGTTAGTCAATCAAATCAATCGAAAACTAATAATAAACTGCAACTATCTAGTTTCCCACCAACGGTACTCGTAGAGATTCCCAATCCCAAAGAAGTCTTTAAAACGAGCGGTCGTAAGAGATTTCGCCTAATTAGGGTACTTTCCTCTCCGAATAGACGGCTCCACCAGTAAGAACACAACTAGGTAGTTTTGGTGGCTCTGAGGATTAGTTTGCTTGAAATGAAAACTTCAATATTTATAGACCAAGGAAGTTTGGACACCAAGGAATTTCCAAAACCGAAAATATTCTCAAGATATGCAATAAATTTCCAAATTCGGTTTTCATAATTCCTGGAAATGCTCTGTCCAAATATTGACCAAAATCTCAGTAGAAAATCTCCAATTAGTAAATGCACATTACCAATTTTTATTTTCTAAAGATATGCATTTTAATTGCTGGAAATTAAAAGCATATAAAACTAAAAACCTTAATTAAAAGATTCTCAGTTTATTTCAATCCGGGATTCTTTCCTTTAGCTATTAAGGAATATCTTTGAACAATAAAAGATAAGAGTTACTGCACATGTTCAAAGTATGTCGAAATCTTTACTTTGTAAATCCTTTTTCATATTTACAATCTTGGAACCAATTTTCCACACTTCCAAACAAGTTTAGAATTGGTTTATCTGATTTCCAAGAGCTATGTGATTGATCAAAAACATTCAATCACCATTCATGGGTTTAACGGTTCTACCAAAACAAGTTTCGGTTCTACCTCCATGTGGGTACTAGGATCGGTCACACTAGTTACCAAAAGATGGTTGACTAGGTACTAGGATATGTTGCCACATATGTATGGTATAAACTTGTATTCGGTTGCACAAGTTATAGGATCGGTCACACCAATTTCTAAAACTTGTTAACCTACTACAAGGATCGAGTCCCAACCAAGTTCTAGGATAGGTCACCCAATGACTAGGAATGGTTATACCAATTACAAATATCGATCATACCATCTCAGGTGATTACTTAGGATCGGTTTCACTAATAAAAGTCGTACCAATACAAAAGTCAGGCCTTGTGAATAGTTTTACCAAGATACATAAACACGTTATGAGCGGTTATACTAAACACACATATTGGTAGTCCAAAGATTTGCAATAAATAATAATACCAATAAGCCTAGCGATTTCCCTTTCAATTCACAAAACAAGTTTATGAATATAAATGTAAAACATTGTTTCCTAGGACGAAATCTTCACCCATACCCATACACATAATCACAATAGCATTCATACGATTATGTCGATGTCTTATATACGAAGTTCAAAAGATAGACGTTATACTTCTTATTGTAATTCCTTAATACTATGTCTAACTAGAGTATAATCATTCACAGCTTCGCAGTTATGTTTTCAATATGCACGACTTGAAAGATACATTAGGAATGAAACAGTTCAAGTCAAATATTACTAACCTCAAGTGGAAGGATGATGTCGTCGTTGTAGCTCTTTTACTTCTTCACATTCTTGAAGTCTTCATGTAATACTTGTAAGTCTCATATCCTAGTAACTTTCTATCTAACCTATACGAAGTTGACTCTAGTAAATAATCAAGCGACTCTTTAAATGAGTTTTGATTCACTAAAATATGACAACCAAACTTGACATACCAACGCTTGGTGGGTTCAACCGAGCTATGCTCTAACATTACCTATTATCAATTTATAAAGGGGGAAACACAAATTAACTATTTATTTTGAGGGGGAAACACAAAATCCCCCATAAACCAAATATTATACACTTGAATTCTACTATGATGCATCAGACTATTACTGCAAGCATACCTATTGCAAAAATGATAGAAGCTCCAGAACAGTTACCTATGTGCATGTAACCTTTGCTTTCATGTTATCTTGTGATGATATTACTAGACTAACAGGAATTGGTGTCTGCATAATAGGTCCCTCTGGAGAAACTTCTGGAAGGAGAACAAGGTGCATTAGAGCTCATGGGAGGGAGGAGCGAAAATGCTTAGTTGCCCAAGAAGCGTGCTGGATTGGGCCTCTCAACTACACTGCAGAATTTTCAACTTTTAAGGAGGTAATCAAAACATAACAAAGAATCTGCAAGGCAGAATTAGGAAAACTAGTTGGAGGACAAATACTAGGATTGGTCAACTTATTTTGATTTTAAACACTTTTGAAAGGTCTACTGTAAAACGATTAAAAGTAACAACTTTTCTGACCTCCAAAGGCTAGCTATAGCCGGAGGCAAAACTCAAAGTCCTCAATTGTGGGAGGCACCTTTGCTTAATGCCCTTTGCATGTAATTGCTTTTTTTTATCTTTGAAAAAAAAGATGGTGTGGATGGGAAATGCGGTACTCAGTGGATGGGAGCTGGCTCACCAAGTGCCAACTGCCAAGTAGAATAACTCCACTGCACCATCTACTTTATTGTGGAGAGACCCCCAGGAAAATTTATAGGGTGGAATATCAGGAGTATTTGGTAAAATTCTACCAAGAACACTACTTCCAGGGACGGGCCTATGAAGGGGTTAACCCAGGCTATAGTTCGTCCCTAAATTTGGCCACTGAAACTTTTAATACAGATTGGAGTGAATCTTTTTCTCATCCCACCTAACAAATTTAGAAGCCCATTTAATTTTATAGAGCAAGCCCACTATCACTACCAGCCCCGTAATCTTGAATTCATTGACCAATTGTGTTACCACTATCAAGTGTTATGCTATTCATTGAAAATTTAATTTCACTTGTGGTCTTGAAAAAAAAATTAAAACAAAATAAAATTCAAGCAACATAGTTATAAATAGTTTTACCTAGTTCACATCCCCGCTTTCCCTATTTTCCTTCCAAACCACACAAATCATTTTTTATTTAACTCCTTCTAGATAGGATAAACAAAACTAACCTCATTAGATTTTTCGGGTAACTTTTATTTTCATCTACCACCATCTTCCTTCTTCCCCTCTCTCCCTAATCTAATCCTAAAACTAGTAATCCACGGCTGTTAATGTTTGTTAACTCATACGAGCGCAATCATGACACCTTTTATATTATCATCATTACCACTCCATGTTGTATATTGTTCATAGACGTATGATTTATGGATTTTGTAATAATTTTGTACCAAAATGAGGAGAATAAAGACGTATCAGCTGCAAAATCGGTAATTCACTTTTTATTTTTATATTGGACTTTCGTGTTGATACGACGGTAACACTGTAAATGAGTCAAAATTTAGAACAAAAGAGAACATATAGCTTTCTTAGAGCAGTTCCTATGGAAATGGTCAAAATCAAACATTTGTTGAGCCACATGGATGGTCAAACTGGGTTTTCCACTATGGTAAAGCGTAGGGCGTTGGACTATCAGACGCGCGACCGGAAGACAGACTCTGGCGTTGGAAGACAAAACTCGGGCGTTGGAAGCCCCGACGCGGGCGTTCGGTGTTCTGACGCGGAGTTCGGTGTTCTGACTCTGGCGTTAGACACAAAGTCTCTAACGTTCGACTCTCTAACGCCTATATTTCCAACGGTCGAATTTCAACACTATAAATCCGTTCTATTCATTTCATTTTCAGTCATACCACTTCAATTTCCTTCTTCTAAAACTCTTCTAAATCAAATATTTCTAATACAATATGAACATAGCGAGAAGAGCGATGAATAGTATAAAGAAGAAAAGAGATCGAAAAATGAATCGGCACCGTTGCCTCACACGGGTGTAGATTTTTCTCAAAATCGAGAAGAAGAGTTTGCTAACTCAAATATAGTTGATGCTCCATCATTAGTCATAGGTCATGTGTCGGGGCATCGTGAACGATCTGAGGATTTTTATGTCACGAGATGTGGATTTTCAAAATTAAATGTTGTTTATGTTGGTCTACCGGCTGCAGTCCGATCAAGGGTTGACAGATATCCTTGGCGTGCGATTTATAGAATAAAGCCTAGAAAACATAACAAAAAAAATCCGAAAACAGTGGTAGAAAGGTGGTGGATGACGACGCACACATTCCATTTTATGGATTTCGAAATTGGTAAGTTTTTTTAACTTAACTTAAATTAATTTTTTTTAAAAATTATTAAATAATCAAAATAATTAATCATAGTTGATATCATACTTGTAATAGGAATTACTCCCCTTGATTTGTATTTCATTGATGGGATTCCAAGTGGAATGAGAGACCCGCCACCATTCAACCAAGACGAATGGATGTCGAATAGTAAATGGGAGACGCTTTGTTCCTCGTTTGTGGAATCAGATATGCGTCGAGATTATAAAGAGTTGAAAGAAGGTGGGATTAGATGTGCGGCCTTGAAGATTTTCCTAACCAAACCCAGAAACCCAGAACATGTAGATGACTATCCTGAACTCGAAAGGATGTTTATCTTATGGGTACTGGTTCAGGCATTCTTTCCAAACTCAACTTCTGTTGCTCATGTTGGTTGGATTGAAGCGTTAGAAGATCTCGACAAAGCACCAGATTATGACTGGGATCTGCAATTTTAGCAGAATTGTACTGTGCGCTGGATAGAACGTCCTTGGGCGACGAAAACTTCACTGGTTTCTGGGGCATCATAGAGGTAAATATCAAAATTATTATTTTTAAATAATTTTTATGACCAAATGTAGATTATTTAGTCAAAATACTAAAATTATGGAGTAATTTTTCCAATTCCAACTGCAAATGATGATGGGCGGTAGTCACATTCTTCCAATTCCACCAGGAGCAACTTTAAGTCCAACTGCAAATGATGATGGGCGACAGTCACATTCTTCCAGTTCCACCAGGAGCAACAGATCATTGCACGAAAGTGAAGAAAACGACAGATCATGGCAAGAAAGTGAAGAAACAATGGTGCGCGAAACACAGCACAATGCTACTTCACCACAAATTGTGCCTGTATCTCAACCTCATACATATCGGCTTGAACCTAGGCGCATTTCATCATCATTCTCGCCCTACAACCCAAATGTGCCCTACAACCCAAATGAATGCTACACACCAACACCACCACAACAACAAACCTCTTATATGCTTGGAGGACCGAGTACACAGAGTGCATCGCCTAATTTTGTTCATCCAGGTCAATCGCCTTATTTTGTTCAGCCAGGTCTATCAGGTGTATCCCCAGGTCTATCAACATTTGGAAATTTACATACTATGTTGGCTTTGGTTGATTTCCCAGGTCTATCCCCAGGACTTTATGAATTATTGGCTCCAGAAAATAACAATGAGGGAGCTAGAGATGAGCGACGTTAAAGAAATTAATGTAATTTTTAATTCTGCTAACATTTGTAGTTTTAGTTTTAAAAGTACGACAGTCTTAATTAAATAAAATTACATATGTTTAAAAGTAAGCGTCTTACATTGGCTTCACTAAATTACGACGGATTACATTACATTAGCTTCACTAATGAGAAGAAGTACTAGGTGGAACAACAACTACAAAGAAGGGGTTGAAACTGTTCAACCCCTTAAGGATTTCAAAACATTTTTCGAAAGGAAAAGCCATATTTTTCCATCTTCGCCATTCAACCAAAGATCTTGTTACCATCTCAGCATCAGTTTCACCTCTCAGTCGATATCGATTTACTTGTATGGTTAAAGCTACAAACTCACTTACTTCTTTCTTAATTGTATCAAAACGATTGATAAGCACGTAAGTGCTACATTTTACACCCATATTTATATTAGGTAGGACTCGATATTTTGGCTAATACCACTATTTTAGTGCTTTTATAAAAAGTACGAGTGAATCTGATCATTAGTGGATAAACGACTTAATCAGAAGCGCTTGCGATGAAATTGACAAATGTGGCTGGCCTGGTATTTCCTATATATCAGCACCACTAAAGTTCTACGGACATCAGAGAGACATCCTAGATAACTACGGGCTTTCAACCTAACCGTTCCTTTGTTCCTAGCACCTCTCACTGATGGAATACACTGAGTCAGAGTTTTCTTTGCTCGACTGGTTACGTGTAGTCGATTAAGGTTGACGTGGCTATTCTCCACATGTCGTAGTGGTACAATGAAAGCATCTTTTGTCACCACAAATTATCAAGCAGACTTTATGGAGAGATGCGGATGGAGGACCAGTTGGATGTAGTACTCATTATGGTGGTGGTAACAAGAATTAACTCTAAAGGTATAGTAGAAGAAGTTTGAGCATCAACATTCAGTAGACGGTGTGTATTGTTCAAAGAAGCTGCAACCGTTTTTATGGCCAGAGATGGAGAAACCGAAATGGAGAGAATGAAGACGTTGTTTAACTACAACAAAGTGTTTCCTGTCGTTGTTGTTATCTCTCCTCGGATGGAGTTCGAAGCTCTTCCCCAAAATTCATAAGCATTAGGTCTTGAAGAAACATCAATGGGATCTGGTTCCAACAATGAGTTCGATGGGTTTTGTCTGCCGTCATAATGAAGACGTTCATGGGTTTGTAATCTCAGACGAGTTGGATGATGGTGTTGTTTGTCTTCGATAGTTGGAGCAGCTGTTGGTGTTGCCATGGCAGAGAGACAAGGAGCTGCAAGCAAGCAGAGTCCGTATAAACTGAAGTTGTGAGAGAAGTTGGGAAGACTCAATGGGTGTCAACTGATTTCAGTCGCTGAAATGCATATCAAGGGTGGAAACAATTGCCGGTGATGGGATTTCGTATAGGTGCCGAGATTCAGATGGTCAGAGAAGTCCGACTGATGGTTACACAGGGAGAAACTCGAGTCTGAATTAGGAAGGAAGGTGTTGTTTATGCCAAAGACAAAGAAAAAGGAGGCCGGTATTAGAATTCTGTTTTGGAGAGGGGAGGACCGGCTGGATTTTTATCTTGGGAGGGAGGTTGCGGATACGGAGCCGAGAACCAGAAATGAGGTGGAAGACAAGGGTTTTCGATTTTTATGTTTTCATTTCCATCTTGATTTGCTAGTGATTCTCCTTCATATGTTTATGGCTTTTGAGAAAGCCATGTCTAGCTAAATGTTTGTGATTAGGGTTTTTATGGTTTGAAACTACATGGGTATTAGGCTATTTTGATTTGATTTATATTGAGCAAATACCTCTATGATTTGAATAGATTACTTCCATGATTTCATTTATTGATTTAACGATGATATGAGTTGTTGCTTCACCGGTTACAATAACTTTTGTGCCTAATTGTTAGGTTCATAATATATTTTTGTCTCACTATTTGATAATTCATGCTTGGGTTAATATTTTTGATGGGGTATGCTTAGAAGAGTCATATAATAATTGTGAATCAATATTTAGTTTCGTATAACTTTCTCGCTAATGCAATTTGATGGTGCATGCTTCGGTTTAATCTTTTGATGTGCCATGCTTAGGGCGTCCCAGTGATATTTGCGACTCTAACACATATAATAGGTGATGTCGATAGAACGAACGATAAATAATTCATGGATTATGTTTCATTTCAGGAATTAAATAGAGATAGTAGTGGATACCATGAAACCCTGGTTAACGACTTTTCCTTTATATTCATTTTATTAGTTTACTTTAATTTTATTATTCATTTTCAATTATAAAAATCCAAAAATATTGTTTCGTGTTAGTTTTATTAGAAATATTGATTACGGTATTTCCACCGCTCCATGTGGGTTCGACCCGTACTTGCCTCTGTCTACTAGTTAGACACCATGCGATTGCGGTTATCACATATAGGTATCTTCGGATTCTATCAACGATGTTCTATGTCGCGTATAGAACGACGACTCGGATTACGAGTGTCACTGCAGAACCCATCGTGAATAACCGCCCAGAAATTCACCCATGGATAATTTTCCGAAGCAAGATGAGTAGATAAAAAAAGATAGTTTCTGCAAATAGATTCATCTTCTTCTTTAGCATACGGAACTCGCCGAACTAACCGGGGCCGAGACATGTTCAATCAAGAATTGAGAGTGAAGAGAAGAATGTGTGAATTTAGAGGAATTTAGAGTTGAATGTGTGAATTTAGAATGTGTATTTATAGATTTCAAAAAATGTAGTCGTTGGATCACAAGTTTTTGCAGCCGTTCAGATTGAGCCGTTGGCGCCATTGGGACAGACGCTGGCGCTTTTAGTACTGACGCGAGCACTTTAAGTGAAAACGCGTGTTGGAGGTACAAACGCTGACGTTTTTTCTTCGGACGCCAGCGTTGGTAGCAATGCCGCCCGTCTTTACCGCAAACGCGCGCTGGATTTTCCGACTCAATGTTCAAAGCAACAAAATTTGTTGATTTGAACATCCATTTTTCATGTTTGTTCATTTCATGGTGGGAACAAAATGAACAAATTATGAGTTTGTTCATTCCATAGGAACTGCTATTAGGTATTTGCTACTTCAGTTAAGTTTTCATATTGGTGATTTGACAATTAATCTCCAACCGAATCAAATTTGGTGTTTCATATTGGTGATTTGACAATTAATCTCCAACCGAATCAAATTTGGTGACGGTGATGGTGAGACTTCGGATTAGCTATTGAAAATATAAGTGCCCGAGTTCTGTTTACCCAATTTAAAAAGTCGTGTGGTTATGATGGGAACTAGGAAAAATGGACCTGGGAAATAGGTAAAAGACCTACTAAAAGGTAAAGATCTTGATATCATTTTGTTACCGATCTAAAAGTTCTGGCGGCCTTCGGCCTCCTAATCCTCAAAATATAGAAAATACCCCTACCCTAGCTAAGATTCTGGGTCCGTCCCTGAGTACTATGAAAGATGTAATGAAACAAGAAAGTTAAGGAAATTGACATTAGCACCTCTGAAATCAAGTGGAGAAGTTACAAATAGTGAAATAGAGAAAAAGTACACTGAAGTTCAAAGAACAGCTAGGAACTAATTACATCTATCTGCAACAACAAAAAAGTCCCGACTAGTTACCAAAACTACATTCAAGCGTCATTGTTGGAATTTGGAGGACTCCAAACTTACCGGTATTACAGTTAGCAGATATTACACCTTCTGAAAATTACCTTTGGACGAAGCTTCTTCACCTAATATCTGTGAGAGACAATTACAACCAAATTTTCACTAAAAAAGCGAATTCCTCCTGTGCCTTGTTGAGGAAGAACAAAATGACTTTGTTTCCAAGGGATGCACCGAAGTCGGACTACGAGAACTCCCAGATGTATCAGAGCCCCTATTTTCTCCTCTCCCCTTGTTACCACCAATCCAAAACCTGTCAAAAAACCTCCTTGATCGAGATGGTAGCAATAATGCACCACCACCAGAAATCTTGTTGGTATTCTTCTTTTTCTTCTCCCTTCTCCGTCGCTCATCATCAGTGACCTTCATGCTCCTCATTTGTCTATCAATTGACCTCAAGTCTTCAGGAAGTGACCTCCCCCAATCTTCTGTTTGTCTTGTTGAGCGTGAACTTTCACGTGAGAAACTTGGTGGCATATTCGTGTTACCATTAGCCCCTCTAATCTGTTCACAGTAAAGAACTTGAACAACAACACGGAGTGGGAGTCTCTCATTTTGTGCGGCATGCATGCTCGCATTCACCGTCAACTTCTCGACATCCATTACCCCGCATATTTTCTTTCTCTCACTTTTTGTCAAGGACGGATGCTCCTGTGCAAACACAGAAACACCTAAGCACTTCATAAAATCAATTTTGTATAGTAGGGAACCACAACCAACACCTGCGGCTCACATGCATACAGAGATGCAATAAAGATTCTCCATTACATATCCTTCATTAGGTGGTCCACGGAGATGGGGACATCTCAGAGTCCTCCTATCACAGTGTAGCGGTTCACTAAAAAATAACACTAAATAATACGAAACTAATACAACATTAAAGGAAACATGTAGTCTTAGGTTGGAGACTAGTAGCATGTAACTGATGGTTGTATGATCTTTCATTATCTCAGAATCCCACAACAGAAGAAAAAAGAAAAAAGAAAAAAAGAGCAAGATATATAGGGTTATGAAGTTCTTTTTGTTTCAAAAGGAAAAATAAACTTCATAGATATATTACTAATTTGATTAGGAAAACATAGACAGAAAAATGAACTAAGAAGAGAGCTGTAGGAAAAAGTTGAGAAACCAAATCTTTTATTTCCACTACAAACAACCCAGGACAATGAGTTGTAAACAATGGCTGGGAAGGAGAATAAAGAGCAACTGAAAAGAGTTTGATGTAAAAATTTGAAGTCTTTCTGTAAGAAAATCCATACCTTTGTCGACCCACTAAGAGAACACACCAAAACATTTTTCATGTTTCCACACAAATTTCTGATATTCCTTTAACATTATGATTCTTTTTGCATAGGACTCGACTCGATTTAATTGCAATCTTTATAAAAATTCAACTGTCTAGTGTTCCCTATTCTTCTTTGTTTAACTGTTGCTGAAGGTAAAGTGTCATGTCCTAGAGGTCAATTTGTTTATTTTCTTTCATTACTTCTCCAAGCTTTTTGTCAAATGAAAAACGAGAAGTTAGGTAACTGAAAATATCTCCAGCATTAAACTGACCTTTAAGTAGATATCAATGGCCCTATACAGACTGTCTTGAACTGGCCGTGCCACCGTGGGAATCGACTGAGAAAACTCAGCGAAGCTTGAGAGTGAAACGTTGGGATCAGAAGCAATTTGAGCAAGATAACCATCAATCAACTTACCAACATCCATCCATACACCACGACACAATACTAGATCATCTTTGCTTCTCTCATTTTCTTCAGCATAATCCAATTCTTGCGAATGTTTTTTGGCAAACCCATTGACAAGGCTCTGCACAAGTGCAACATCGTAAACAGTAATTTCAGGCCATCTTGCTGGAATCAGAAGATCTTGAACTGAAGCTTTATCTAACTGCGAGCTGATCCTCTTGACAAGTTCCGCCCTGGGTATATCACCAACTTCAACCAAAGTAGCAAATTTCAACAACTTTAGTAGGAAACTACAAGAACAACCAGCATCCATATAAGATGGCAATAGTGAGATGATTGTTTCAATTATAGACTTGTTTTTCAGGGTATGGCCATCGGCTATCAAACCCTCCATAGATCCTGGTAGCCGACAGCATAAGCCTCGAGTGCTTCTCCAATCTAATTACCCAGCATTCTCCCCTTCGACTTAATAGCTACCATAACTCTCTTATAAAGGTCAATTTCAAGGTCACATATATCTTCAACCCACCAATCCTTGGGAACTACTGGGATTTTTGGTTGGAAAGGTAAACCATTTCCAGGTTCTGATACAGCTAATCTCCGACTATAGGTGTAGGCCCAATTGATATTTGCAGGGTCCACAGAAGTCTTCAAAGCAATGGAATCTATACATCTCCAGGCCACTTTCAGATCTTCAGACCAAGGCAGAAGAGATTTGGTTGCCTGGAGAACAATGATGCAATCTTTCCAACTACGGAACACACTGGAGTTTAAGAAAATCTCAATTTTAAAAATGAGGTTCCCACTTTCAATGTCATCGGTCATCTTTAAGTACTCTGCTCCACATCGAGCAGCAACGACATTGTATGCATTCAATGTGACAGTCATACCATAACAAAACTTAGCGCAGATCTCAAAAGCATTTGGTCCACCTGGGAAACCATGCAGGTTAACTTCGGTCTTTTCATCCTTGGCTTTTGAAACAAGCTTTTGCAAGTAATTGCTCTTCGCTAAGAGAGGGAACTGAAATTAGAGATCATGTTTCAACAGTTAGAGATGTAAACTTTGAGATGACAACAAGTTGACAGCTCAAGAAACTTTCCACAACAATCGTACCTTATGTAGATGGAATTTAACGTCTCCAACATTGATGACAATATCAGATGCTAGTTCAGTAGTAACATACCTGCACAAATTATGCCAAGCATTAACTAATAAGAACTTAGAAATGCTAGAACCAAAACCACAGGTCCTTGGCAGAAAAGAGAGGGAATATTGTACATTTCCATTTTAATCAATCTCTACTTGTGAGGAAACAAGGAGTTATCTAGAAATACGATTTCCGATTTACAATGGGAAGAAACTTCTACAGAAGTTTCTAAATGCAGACACAACGACCAAATCAAAACATCCGAGTTTTGGACTTTACCACAACCTTGTAAGCCAAATACATCAGGTCAATAAAAGAAAACGAACTTTTACAAACAAATGTTGATCGTAATTGGTAGTCCAACGACTGTGAATGAAACTAAACCTAATGTTGCATTCGTAATAATGTATTCTATATAGTTCAGGAATCATGGAGTTGGAGAACCATATCAACTAGCGAAGACATTAACCATGTTTTATTACCATTTGACAAACAAATGGTTGTAAGATGCAGGCATGCTTCGCAGGTCGAAACGAAGGTAAATGATTGTCTAACATGTTTTTACTTGTAATTTTTGTCTATTGAGATGAAGTTGTAATAACAGAAAACCTATTAGTAAATAAAAATATATCTCAGGCATTACACCACATCCATCCACGGTATCTCTTATATGGAACCAGGATACATAGATAGTAATTAATTAGAACGGGCTGGGTAAACCTTTTTACCTCTGATTGTAATAAAGAACTTATCAATATTGTTTATGCCAAGAATCCCAAACTCGGCCTGCGCAGAGGTTATACTATTATTTAGAAAGTTTGTTAGGGTCAGTTCCGACTAAAGGAAACAGTTTGAGGACACTGTTACGGAGACTTATTGTAGCCTATGGGAAGAACCAAAAGCTTCTGTTTCATAAGTTTGGCCTGAGCAGAGGTTACACTATTACTAAGAAAGTTAGAGTCAGTTACTACAAACAAACACACATCATATCATGAGTTTGTTTATCAATAAAAGAGTACCCGCCTACAAATGGGATCATTGAATCACTAAGTCTTCGTAGCTCAGCTTGGCACAGCTGTGTTCTAGGATCTTTTCTAAGCGTTTGTTTACGACTTTACTCTCCAAATCAACTACTGATAATAGATTCTAAGATTGCTAAAGTTAAGAATTACATGAGCCATATTATCAGTTCTAAGATTGCCCACCTTCAAACTTTGCCTAGTCTGCTGAATTCATGAGGAACACTGAAGCACAACCTAATATTATTACTAAAAAACTGAAACTCGGTAATCTACTGTATGTCACAAGTGACAAAACGTGTTACGCTGAGTATCCATTTAGAATTTATTGTAGAAATTACTGCTGTTGTAAACTGGATCAGTTCACAACTAAAGCTGCAATCTCAAACTAATAAATCTCTCCAGTAAAACAACAACAAAAGCAGGCCCTTTAGAAAAAGAACAATCTAACAGTATCAGTAAACATTCTGTACAAGGAAGAAATAATAGTTCCAACAGAAAAAATTTGTATTGAAATAAAAAATAGACTAAATACTTGTCCTATTGGGTAAAAATGAGTAATTAACAGGAAACATAACAACGAGATACATCCTTTTCTTATTTAGCATTTTAAACTATTTTTCACAAAAATAACAGCTATGTAGATGAATAAAAGAGAGATGCAAGGAAATAAATAAATAAACACGGATGGAAGGAGGAAAAAAAGAATAAATTAAAAGAAGCACACTCGTGGAAAGAAAGAAAGAACGAAAAACAGAGGTAATATGCAAGTAATCCTAACCTGATCCTACTGCCTTCAGCTTGAAATGCATCAGGCTTTGATCCCAGCTTCATAAACTTCATCTCCAAAAAAAAAAACCACAAAGGTAACACTCACCAAAACCATTGAGAATTAAAAAAACACTGTGAACACCTCCAGAAAAAACCGTATAATTCTAACACTATTACCAGCAAACCACCTTAATATTCTTCAACGGAATGAACACCAAAATTGTTGGGACCATTTAAGTCTATCTTTACAAGCCATTAGATTCAGAATCCATTACTAAAATCGTAAAGACAATTACACTGTTTCTATCTTGACATCATTCTCTTTTAATTTTACTGATCCAGGAACATATCTTTGAAGCAAATGTCGCTATCTTTATGCGTCTGTTTGTTCAATATCTCAAATGTGTACAAGTTTTTCTTTCTCAGAGCTGCAGAGTTTTCATTGATCAGAAAGAAAAGAACTGTTGAGGAGAGAGAGAGAGAAAGAAAGAGCGTGCGGATTAGTGTATATAATGTTTAGGCAGTAGGGAGCTGAACAGAGAGGGTGGCAGTCTTTTAAAAACTTTTATGACGCCACAAAACGCCAAGGCGTTTACAATTACTAACATAGCCTTGTCGGAGGCCATCTATATGATGAAAAAACAGGCTTCTGTCCGTCACAAAGTTTTTCCAGAGAATTCAAAATCAGAATTTCCATTTTCACAATCTCATCAAACTGAGATACAACTTTACATAATTAAAAAATTGATTACAAATTTCCTTCCTATTTGATCCAACAACCAACTTTAAAGAGTATCCATTTCAATAATTTAGTCCCTTGTTGATTCGATTTCGATAAACTCACAGATGAAATTGAAATTGCCTGCCTTCAAAAACAGAGTACAAATACAGTCAATTCGGATATTTTTTTGGTTTCGAAGACAACAGGTATGGGTCTGGTTATCCGACCCTGTATTTACACCCGAACCAAACCATCTAATTTCTTTTTTCTGTTTCACTTTTAATCGATCAAATCTTCTAACCAATCTTGCAGTATGGATAATCACTCCAAATTATTTTTTCCTGCCATCAATGGTTGATATTGAGACCGAAAGATGACAAGAAAAATCGTGAAAAAGTTGAGCAAAATCGATCGCATTTACCATCAAATTAAAAAATCGATATTATCAGATCAAAGCAATGGGTATAAAAAAAATTTCCAAAATACAATAGTAAGACTAAGAAGTACCTGATTCTTCAAACTCAAGATCCTTCATAGTACACAACTCGTTAAGAATTAGGAAATTCTTGTTTCTTAATTCAATATCCATGAACATAAGAATTCCAACAAATACCATGACTTCCAACACTATTATTATAACACCTTACTATTTGATTTATGGACATGACTCAGTTAACGATGCAATATGAAATCAGTGATCGGGCATCAAGGCTATAAGGAGAAAAGAGTTTAGGTTTAGTTTTTTCAGTATACGGAATTGTGATTAGCTGTAGCATACCGGCTTATTAACATTATTACACCGTGTCTCATGCAGCTGTACCTTGCAACACGTGGAAAGAAAGTGCATCACATTTGAGTTAGTAAGGCCAAGCCCTATGGTGCAAGGCATCCCTTCCCTATCCTCATTTGTAGGGAAGGAAAATCATACGGAAGACAGCCTCACTATCGTGCCCTTTTATCCCTTTCCTGCGTGATACGGAAACTCATATTTCGTATGAATAGTGTTATACGGCTACTGAGTTTCCGTATAAGTTAACTCGCTGGCTTGACCAATACGGCTACTGAGTTTCCATTCTATAGGTATAAGTTTACAGCAACCACTCGGATATCCCATTTCTTCTTCTTCTCTATTTTTTCCTCCTCTCAAACCCTTTCAAACCCCTTTTATCCCCGTTTGATTTTCATATTGATTCATTGTGATTCGTTGGCTTAAATTAAAAGGATTTGATCGTTACTCCAAGGTGAAATAAATCCATTATTCAATTTCGAATTTCATCAACAAAATCATCAAAGGTGAGATTCTAATTATAGGGTTTAAAATTATTTTGATGAAATTGTTAATATTAGGTTGGTTAGGTATGTAGCATGCAATTCAATTCAGTAATATAATTAAAACATAGATTTAGTGAAAAATCCATGATTATTACTTGTTGTGTGTCTTGATTTATGTTAAATGAAATGTTTGTAAACTACTATTTTATCGATGTATAACATTGATTGATTTGTATGTATGTATGGTATAGACAAATTGATATTATGTTTGTTGTTTGCAAAGATACATAATGAGACTAATGCGTGCCTATGTGAGAATTAATATGGAATCTATTTGGATACTTCTAGTGACGAAGAAGAGAAAGCTTTGCTAATGTTTACACAACTTTGTTTGGATGAACATTGCGTATTATTCGTCAACCGGTACCTAGGGAGGTACAGACACATAGTGTAATAACTCGTGATCGAGTGTGGCTTGATGCGAAAATGATGAATGATTATTTTACACCTGGAACTGGTTATACCTCAAGACAATTCAAACAACGTCTAGGCATGAGGGAAGAATTATTCGAGAAATTGTTAAGAAAATTGCTTGAAGTGGATCCAGAATGACAACAACCCCGAATGCAACCGGTACTATGGGGCATTCTCCGCATATGAAATTAGTTGTCGTGATGAAATGTTTATGCAAAAGTACGGCAGCTGATAGTGCCGATGATTACACTCGTATGGGTGCCACTACAATATACTATTATCTAAAAAGATTTTGTCACACCATTTACATGACTTTTGGAGAAAGATATTTGCGTAAACCTACTCCTGAAGGTGTCCAGAGGTTGCTAGATGAGAATGCGAAACAAGGTTTTCCTGGAATGCTTGGTAGTGTTGATTGTATGCAATGGCCATGGAAGAATTGTCTGATAGCTTGGATAGGAACTTACCGTAAAGAGAAACATAGTAGTCTGGTATTATAGGCGGTGGCATCATGCGATTTGTGGTTTTGGCATGCTTTTTTTGGAATGCCTGAATCAAACAACGATTTGAATGTGTTGGCACACTCAGCCCTTTTTGATAACATGCTAAAGGGTGTAGCACCTCCATGCAATTATGTCATCAATGGTCACCAATACAATATGGGTTATTTCTTAGTTGATGGTATCTATCCAAAGTTGACTACAATTGTACAAGCTTTCAGTCAGACATTGGACATTCCCGAGTATGTGAGATTCAACAAGTATCAAATGGCTAAAAGAAAGAATGACGAGCGTGTTTTTGAGTGCTCCAAGGTAAATTCAGAAATATCGGATCACCGTATAAGTACGGGCAACAATATGACTTGAACCTAATTATGAAATGTTGTCTTATTTTACACAACATGATTATTGAGCATGACGTCGGGATACAAATTGGGGTAGAGTTGTTCATGTTCCGATTCCGGAACCTACCAATAATGGTCGTGTATTTATGTCAACTCTGAAAAACCTAGAAATGCACCTACAACTAAGAACGGGTCTTGTCAAGCACATTGCTGCATGTCAACTACTGATAATAGATTCTAAGATTATCAATAAAAGAGTACCCGCCTACAAATGGGATCATTGAATCACTAAGTCTTCGTAGCTCAGCTTGGCACAGCTGTGTTCTAGGATCTTTTCTAAGCGTTTGTTTACGACTTTACTCTCCAAATCAACAACTACTGATAATAGATTCTAAGATTGCTAAAGTTAAGAATTACATGAGCCATATTATCAGTTCTAAGATTGCCCACCTTCAAACTTTGCCTAGTCTGCTGAATTCATGAGGAACACTGAAGCACAACCTAATATTATTACTAAAAAACTGAAACTCGGTAATCTACTGTATGTCACAAGTGACAAAACGTGTTACGCTGAGTATCCATTTAGAATTTTTATAGAAATTACTGCTGTTGTAAACTGGATCAGTTCACAACTAAAGCTGCAATCTCAAACTAATAAATCTCTCCAGTAAAACAACAACAAAAGCAGGCCCTTTAGAAAAAGAACAATCTAACAGTATCAGTAAACATTCTGTACAAGGAAGAAATAATAGTTCCAACAGAAAAAATTTGTATTGAAATAAAAAATAGACTAAATACTTGTCCTATTGGGTAAAAATGAGTAATTAACAGGAAACATAACAACGAGATACATCCTTTTCTTATTTAGCATTTTAAACTATTTTTCACAAAAATAACAGCTATGTAGATGAATAAAAGAGAGATGCAAGGAAATAAATAAATAAACACGGATGGAAGGAGGAAAAAAAGAATAAATTAAAAGAAGCACACTCGTGGAAAGAAAGAAAGAACGAAAAACATAGGAGGTAATATGCAAGTAATCCTAACCTGATCCTACTGCCTTCAGCTTGAAATGCATCAGGCTTTGATCCCAGCTTCATAAACTTCATCTCCAAAAAAAAAAACCACAAAGGTAACACTCACCAAAACCATTGAGAATTAAAAAAACACTGTGAACACCTCCAGAAAAAACCGTATAATTCTAACACTATTACCAGCAAACCACCTTAATATTCTTCAACGGAATGAACACCAAAATTGTTGGGACCATTTAAGTCTATCTTTACAAGCCATTAGATTCAGAATCCATTACTAAAATCGTAAAGACAATTACACTGTTTCTATCTTGACATCATTCTCTTTTAATTTTACTGATCCAGGAACATATCTTTGAAGCAAATGTCGCTATCTTTATGCGTCTGTTTGTTCAATATCTCAAATGTGTACAAGTTTTTCTTTCTCAGAGCTGCAGAGTTTTCATTGATCAGAAAGAAAAGAACTGTTGAGGAGAGAGAGAGAGAAAGAAGAGCGTGCGGATTAGTGTATATAATGTTTAGGCAGTAGGGAGCTGAACAGAGAGGGTGGCAGTCTTTTAAAAACTTTTATGACGCCACAAAACGCCAAGGCGTTTACAATTACTAACATAGCCTTGTCGGAGGCCATCTATATGATGAAAAAACAGGCTTCTGTCCGTCACAAAGTTTTTCCAGAGAATTCAAAATCAGAATTTCCATTTTCACAATCTCATCAAACTGAGATACAACTTTACATAATTAAAAAAATTGATTACAAATTTCCTTCCTATTTGATCCAACAACCAACTTTAAAGAGTATCCATTTCAATAATTTAGTCCCCTTGTTGATTCGATTTCGATAAACTCACAGATGAAATTGAAATTGCCTGCCTTCAAAAACAGAGTACAAATACAGTCAATTCGGATATTTTTTTGGTTTCGAAGACAACAGGTATGGGTCTGGTTATCCGACCCTGTATTTACACCCGAACCAAACCATCTAATTTCTTTTTTCTGTTTCACTTTTAATCGATCAAATCTTCTAACCAATCTTGCAGTATGGATAATCACTCCAAATTATTTTTTCCTGCCATCAATGGTTGATATTGAGACCGAAAGATGACAAGAAAAATCGTGAAAAAGTTGAGCAAAATCGATCGCATTTACCATCAAATTAAAAAATCGATATTATCAGATCAAAGCAATGGGTATAAAAAAAATTTCCAAAATACAATAGTAAGACTAAGAAGTACCTGATTCTTCAAACTCAAGATCCTTCATAGTACACAACTCGTTAAGAATTAGGAAATTCTTGTTTCTTAATTCAATATCCATGAACATAAGAATTCCAACAAATACCATGACTTCCAACACTATTATTATAACACCTTACTATTTGATTTATGGACATGACTCAGTTAACGATGCAATATGAAATCAGTGATCGGGCATCAAGGCTATAAGGAGAAAAGAGTTTAGGTTTAGTTTTTTCAGTATACGGAATTGTGATTAGCTGTAGCATACCGGCTTATTAACATTATTACACCGTGTCTCATGCAGCTGTACCTTGCAACACGTGGAAAGAAAGTGCATCACATTTGAGTTAGTAAGGCCAAGCCCTATGGTGCAAGGCATCCCTTCCCTATCCTCATTTGTAGGGAAGGAAAATCATACGGAAGACAGCCTCACTATCGTGCCCTTTTATCCCTTTCCTGCGTGATACGGAAACTCAGATTTCGTATGAATAGTGTTATACGGCTACTGAGTTTCCGTATAAGTTAACTCGCTGGCTTGACCAATACGGCTACTGAGTTTCCGTTTTATAGGTATAAGTTTACAGCAACCACTCGGATATCCCATTTCTTCTTCTTCTCTATTTTTTCCTCCTCTCAAACCCTTTCAAACCCCTTTTATCCCCGTTTGATTTTCATATTGATTCATTGTGATTCGTTGGCTTAAATTAAAAGGATTTGATCGTTACTCCAAGGTGAAACAAATCCATTATTCAATTTCGAATTTCATCAACAAAATCATCAAAGGTGAGATTCTAATTATAGGGTTTAAAATTATTTTGATTTTGATTTTGATGAAATTGTTAATATTAGGTTGGTTAGGTATGTAGCATGCAATTCAATTCAGTAATATAATTAAAACATAGATTTAGTGAAAAATCCATGATTATTACTTGTTGTGTGTCTTGATTTATGTTAAATGAAATGTTTGTAAACTACTATTTTATCGATGTATAACATTGATTGATTTGTATGTATGTATGGTATAGACAAATTGATATTATGTTTGTTGTTTGCAAAGATACATAATGAGACTAATGCGTGCCTATGTGAGAATTAATATGGAATCTATTTGGATACTTCTAGTGACGAAGAAGAGAAAGCTTTGCTAATGTTTACACAACTTTGTTTGGATGAACATTTGCGTATTATTCGTCAACCGGTACCTAGGGAGGTACAGACACATAGTGTAATAACTCGTGATCGAGTGTGGCTTGATGCGAAAATGATGAATGATTATTTTACACCTGGAACTGGTTATACCTCAAGACAATTCAAACAACGTCTAGGCATGAGGGAAGAATTATTCGAGAAATTGTTAAGAAAATTGCTTGAAGTGGATCCAGAATGACAACAACCCCGAATGCAACCGGTACTATGGGGCATTCTCCGCATATGAAATTAGTTGTCGTGATGAAATGTTTATGCAAAAGTACGGCATCTGATAGTGCCGATGATTACACTCGTATGGGTGCCACTACAATATACTATTATCTAAAAAGATTTTGTCACACCATTTACATGACTTTTGGAGAAAGATATTTGCGTAAACCTACTCCTGAAGGTGTCCAGAGGTTGCTAGATGAGAATGCGAAACAAGGTTTTCCTGGAATGCTTGGTAGTGTTGATTGTATGCAATGGCCATGGAAGAATTGTCTGATAGCTTGGATAGGAACTTACCGTAAAGAGAAACATAGTAGTCTGGTATTATAGGCGGTGGCATCATGCGATTTGTGGTTTTGGCATGCTTTTTTTGGAATGCCTGAATCAAACAACGATTTGAATGTGTTGGCACACTCAGCCCTTTTTGATAACATGCTAAAGGGTGTAGCACCTCCATGCAATTATGTCATCAATGGTCACCAATACAATATGGGTTATTTCTTAGTTGATGGTATCTATCCAAAGTTGACTACAATTGTACAAGCTTTCAGTCAGACATTGGACATTCCCGAGTATGTGAGATTCAACAAGTATCAAATGGCTAAAAGAAAGAATGACGAGCGTGTTTTTTGAGTGCTCCAAGGTAAATTCAGAAATATCGGATCACCGTATAAGTACGGGCAACAATATGACTTGAACCTAATTATGAAATGTTGTCTTATTTTACACAACATGATTATTGAGCATGACGTCGGGATACAAATTGGGGTAGAGTTGTTCATGTTCCGATTCCGGAACCTACCAATAATGGTCGTGTATTTATGTCAACTCTGAAAAACCTAGAAATGCACCTACAACTAAGAACGGGTCTTGTCAAGCACATTGCTGCATGTCAACTACTGATAATAGATTCTAAGATTATCAATAAAAGAGTACCCGCCTACAAATGGGATCATTGAATCACTAAGTCTTCGTAGCTCAGCTTGGCACAGCTGTGTTCTAGGATCTTTTCTAAGCGTTTGTTTACGACTTTACTCTCCAAATCAACTACTGATAATAGATTCTAAGATTGCTAAAGTTAAGAATTACATGAGCCATATTATCAGTTCTAAGATTGCCCACCTTCAAACTTTGCCTAGTCTGCTGAATTCATGAGGAACACTGAAGCACAACCTAATATTATTACTAAAAAACTGAAACTCGGTAATCTACTGTATGTCACAAGTGACAAAACGTGTTACGCTGAGTATCCATTTAGAATTTATTATAGAAATTACTGCTGTTGTAAACTGGATCAGTTCACAACTAAAGCTGCAATCTCAAACTAATAAATCTCTCCAGTAAAACAACAACAAAAGCAGGCCCTTTAGAAAAAGAACAATCTAACAGTATCAGTAAACATTCTGTACAAGGAAGAAATAATAGTTCCAACAGAAAAAATTTGTATTGAAATAAAAAATAGACTAAATACTTGTCCTATTGGGTAAAAATGAGTAATTAACAGGAAACATAACAACGAGATACATCCTTTTCTTATTTAGCATTTTAAACTATTTTTCACAAAAATAACAGCTATGTAGATGAATAAAAGAGAGATGCAAGGAAATAAATAAATAAACACGGATGGAAGGAGGAAAAAAAGAATAAATTAAAAGAAGCACACTCGTGGAAAGAAAGAAAGAACGAAAAACATAGGAGGTAATATGCAAGTAATCCTAACCTGATCCTACTGCCTTCAGCTTGAAATGCATCAGGCTTTGATCCCAGCTTCATAAACTTCATCTCCAAAAAAAAAACCACAAAGGTAACACTCACCAAAACCATTGAGAATTAAAAAAACACTGTGAACACCTCCAGAAAAAACCGTATAATTCTAACACTATTACCAGCAAACCACCTTAATATTCTTCAACGGAATGAACACCAAAATTGTTGGGACCATTTAAGTCTATCTTTACAAGCCATTAGATTCAGAATCCATTACTAAAATCGTAAAGACAATTACACTGTTTCTATCTTGACATCATTCTCTTTTAATTTTACTGATCCAGGAACATATCTTTGAAGCAAATGTCGCTATCTTTATGCGTCTGTTTGTTCAATATCTCAAATGTGTACAAGTTTTTCTTTCTCAGAGCTGCAGAGTTTTCATTGATCAGAAAGAAAAGAACTGTTGAGGAGAGAGAGAGAGAAAGAAAGAGCGTGCGGATTAGTGTATATAATGTTTAGGCAGTAGGGAGCTGAACAGAGAGGGTGGCAGTCTTTTAAAAACTTTTATGACGCCACAAAACGCCAAGGCGTTTACAATTACTAACATAGCCTTGTCGGAGGCCATCTATATGATGAAAAAACAGGCTTCTGTCCGTCACAAAGTTTTTCCAGAGAATTCAAAATCAGAATTTCCATTTTCACAATCTCATCAAACTGAGATACAACTTTACATAATTAAAAAAATTGATTACAAATTTCCTTCCTATTTGATCCAACAACCAACTTTAAAGAGTATCCATTTCAATAATTTAGTCCCCTTGTTGATTCGATTTCGATAAACTCACAGATGAAATTGAAATTGCCTGCCTTCAAAAACAGAGTACAAATACAGTCAATTCGGATATTTTTTTGGTTTCGAAGACAACAGGTATGGGTCTGGTTATCCGACCCTGTATTTACACCCGAACCAAACCATCTAATTTCTTTTTTTCTGTTTCACTTTTAATCGATCAAATCTTCTAACCAATCTTGCAGTATGGATAATCACTCCAAATTATTTTTTCCTGCCATCAATGGTTGATATTGAGACCGAAAGATGACAAGAAAAATCGTGAAAAAGTTGAGCAAAATCGATCGCATTTACCATCAAATTAAAAAATCGATATTATCAGATCAAAGCAATGGGTATAAAAAAAATTTCCAAAATACAATAGTAAGACTAAGAAGTACCTGATTCTTCAAACTCAAGATCCTTCATAGTACACAACTCGTTAAGAATTAGGAAATTCTTGTTTCTTAATTCAATATCCATGAACATAAGAATTCCAACAAATACCATGACTTCCAACACTATTATTATAACACCTTACTATTTGATTTATGGACATGACTCAGTTAACGATGCAATATGAAATCAGTGATCGGGCATCAAGGCTATAAGGAGAAAAGAGTTTAGGTTTAGTTTTTTCAGTATACGGAATTGTGATTAGCTGTAGCATACCGGCTTATTAACATTATTACACCGTGTCTCATGCAGCTGTACCTTGCAACACGTGGAAAGAAAGTGCATCACATTTGAGTTAGTAAGGCCAAGCCCTATGGTGCAAGGCATCCCTTCCCTATCCTCATTTGTAGGGAAGGAAAATCATACGGAAGACAGCCTCACTATCGTGCCCTTTTATCCCTTTCCTGCGTGATACGGAAACTCAGATTTCGTATGAATAGTGTTATACGGCTACTGAGTTTCCGTATAAGTTAACTCGCTGGCTTGACCAATACGGCTACTGAGTTTCCGTTTTATAGGTATAAGTTTACAGCAACCACTCGGATATCCCATTTCTTCTTCTTCTCTATTTTTTCCTCCTCTCAAACCCTTTCAAACCCCTTTTATCCCCGTTTGATTTTCATATTGATTCATTGTGATTCGTTGGCTTAAATTAAAAGGATTTGATCGTTACTCCAAGGTGAAACAAATCCATTATTCAATTTCGAATTTCATCAACAAAATCATCAAAGGTGAGATTCTAATTATAGGGTTTAAAATTATTTTGATTTTGATTTTGATGAAATTGTTAATATTAGGTTGGTTAGGTATGTAGCATGCAATTCAATTCAGTAATATAATTAAAACATAGATTTAGTGAAAAATCCATGATTATTACTTGTTGTGTGTCTTGATTTATGTTAAATGAAATGTTTGTAAACTACTATTTTATCGATGTATAACATTGATTGATTTGTATGTATGTATGGTATAGACAAATTGATATTATGTTTGTTGTTTGCAAAGATACATAATGAGACTAATGCGTGCCTATGTGAGAATTAATATGGAATCTATTTGGATACTTCTAGTGACGAAGAAGAGAAAGCTTTGCTAATGTTTACACAACTTTGTTTGGATGAACAGTTGCGTATTATTCGTCAACCGGTACCTAGGGAGGTACAGACACATAGTGTAATAACTCGTGATCGAGTGTGGCTTGATGCGAAAATGATGAATGATTATTTTACACCTGGAACTGGTTATACCTCAAGACAATTCAAACAACGTCTAGGCATGAGGGAAGAATTATTCGAGAAATTGTTAAGAAAATTGCTTGAAGTGGATCCAGAATGACAACAACCCCGAATGCAACCGGTACTATGGGGCATTCTCCGCATATGAAATTAGTTGTCGTGATGAAATGTTTATGCAAAAGTACGGCAGCTGATAGTGCCGATGATTACACTCGTATGGGTGCCACTACAATATACTATTATCTAAAAAGATTTTGTCACACCATTTACATGACTTTTGGAGAAAGATATTTGCGTAAACCTACTCCTGAAGGTGTCCAGAGGTTGCTAGATGAGAATGCGAAACAAGGTTTTCCTGGAATGCTTGGTAGTGTTGATTGTATGCAATGGCCATGGAAGAATTGTCTGATAGCTTGGATAGGAACTTACCGTAAAGAGAAACATAGTAGTCTGGTATTATAGGCGGTGGCATCATGCGATTTGTGGTTTTGGCATGCTTTTTTTGGAATGCCTGAATCAAACAACGATTTGAATGTGTTGGCACACTCAGCCCTTTTTGATAACATGCTAAAGGGTGTAGCACCTCCATGCAATTATGTCATCAATGGTCACCAATACAATATGGGTTATTTCTTAGTTGATGGTATCTATCCAAAGTTGACTACAATTGTACAAGCTTTCAGTCAGACATTGGACATTCCCGAGTATGTGAGATTCAACAAGTATCAAATGGCTAAAAGAAAGAATGACGAGCGTGTTTTTTGAGTGCTCCAAGGTAAATTCAGAAATATCGGATCACCGTATAAGTACGGGCAACAATATGACTTGAACCTAATTATGAAATGTTGTCTTATTTTACACAACATGATTATTGAGCATGACATCGGGATACAAATTGGGGTAGAGTTGTTCATGTTCCGATTCCGGAACCTACCAATAATGGTCGTGTATTTATGTCAACTCTGAAAAACCTAGAAATGCACCTACAACTAAGAACGGGTCTTGTCAAGCACATTGCTGCATGTCAACTACTGATAATAGATTCTAAGATTATCAATAAAAGAGTACCCGCCTACAAATGGGATCATTGAATCACTAAGTCTTCGTAGCTCAGCTTGGCACAGCTGTGTTCTAGGATCTTTTCTAAGCGTTTGTTTACGACTTTACTCTCCAAATCAACTACTGATAATAGATTCTAAGATTGCTAAAGTTAAGAATTACATGAGCCATATTATCAGTTCTAAGATTGCCCACCTTCAAACTTTGCCTAGTCTGCTGAATTCATGAGGAACACTGAAGCACAACCTAATATTATTACTAAAAAACTGAAACTCGGTAATCTACTGTATGTCACAAGTGACAAAACGTGTTACGCTGAGTATCCATTTAGAATTTATTATAGAAATTACTGCTGTTGTAAACTGGATCAGTTCACAACTAAAGCTGCAATCTCAAACTAATAAATCTCTCCAGTAAAACAACAACAAAAGCAGGCCCTTTAGAAAAAGAACAATCTAACAGTATCAGTAAACATTCTGTACAAGGAAGAAATAATAGTTCCAACAGAAAAAATTTGTATTGAAATAAAAAATAGACTAAATACTTGTCCTATTGGGTAAAAATGAGTAATTAACAGGAAACATAACAACGAGATACATCCTTTTCTTATTTAGCATTTTAAACTATTTTTCACAAAAATAACAGCTATGTAGATGAATAAAAGAGAGATGCAAGGAAATAAATAAATAAACACAGATGGAAGGAGGAAAAAAAGAATAAATTAAAAGAAGCACACTCGTGGAAAGAAAGAAAGAAAGAACGAAAAACAGAGGAGGTAATATGCAAGTAATCCTAACCTGATCCTACTGCCTTCAGCTTGAAATGCATCAGGCTTTGATCCCAGCTTCATAAACTTCATCTCCAAAAAAAAAACCACAAAGGTAACACTCACCAAAACCATTGAGAATTAAAAAAACACTGTGAACACCTCCAGAAAAAACCGTATAATTCTAACACTATTACCAGCAAACCACCTTAATATTCTTCAACGGAATGAACACCAAAATTGTTGGGACCATTTAAGTCTATCTTTACAAGCCATTAGATTCAGAATCCATTACTAAAATCGTAAAGACAATTACACTGTTTCTATCTTGACATCATTCTCTTTTAATTTTACTGATCCAGGAACATATCTTTGAAGCAAATGTCGCTATCTTTATGCGTCTGTTTGTTCAATATCTCAAATGTGTACAAGTTTTTCTTTCTCAGAGCTGCAGAGTTTTCATTGATCAGAAAGAAAAGAACTGTTGAGGAGAGAGAGAGAGAAAGAAAGAGCGTGCGGATTAGTGTATATAATGTTTAGGCAGTAGGGAGCTGAACAGAGAGGGTGGCAGTCTTTTAAAAACTTTTATGACGCCACAAAACGCCAAGGCGTTTACAATTACTAACATAGCCTTGTCGGAGGCCATCTATATGATGAAAAAACAGGCTTCTGTCCGTCACAAAGTTTTTCCAGAGAATTCAAAATCAGAATTTCCATTTTCACAATCTCATCAAACTGAGATACAACTTTACATAATTAAAAAAATTGATTACAAATTTCCTTCCTATTTGATCCAACAACCAACTTTAAAGAGTATCCATTTCAATAATTTAGTCCCCTTGTTGATTCGATTTCGATAAACTCACAGATGAAATTGAAATTGCCTGCCTTCAAAAACAGAGTACAAATACAGTCAATTCGGATATTTTTTTGGTTTCGAAGACAACAGGTATGGGTCTGGTTATCCGACCCTGTATTTACACCCGAACCAAACCATCTAATTTATTTTGGGGAAATTAGGCTCATGCCCAACCCATGGATAACCCATAATATGAGGCCCCTAGATAAAAGAGTTTTATTAGTAGGCCCTGAATTAAAAAATAAATTTAATAAAAGCGAAAAGACTAAATTAGCCTCAAGTATATAAGAGGCGTCACCTACCTTTCTCTCGTTCAGACGCCATTATTTCATTTCCAAGGAGAGAGAAAACAAATCTCACTCACCTGAAACAGAAAGAAATCTAGAAAAAAACCCAAAAAATCAAGAAATCTTCCTGAAATCTGTTCCAAACAAAGATCGAGATCAAAAACTATTCATCATTTGCTAACCCCTAAATCAGAGAAACAGATCGAAAAAGTTTCAGATTCATAAACCAAAAAAAATCAAAAGAAACAGTTTCAGATTCAGTTTCAGATTCAAAACCTAAATCGCCGTTGTTACTGATTCATGTTGATGAAATACTCCGACGATTAATCACTAGGTAAGTTTTGATTTGAAGCTGTTAGTTTTGATTCCTGTTGTTACTGATTCGTGGGTCGAAAATTTCTGAACTAGGGTTTGTAATGAGATTACAACAAACATAACTCATTCTGACTGATAATTCCTTTTACAGATCGGAGAAGGAGAACAATCGTTTGTGCATAAAATCCATGAAATAACTGATTAAATAGAAACAAAGGTAAGTCATGGATGTGATATAACTGATTGATTTAGTGGATTTCATTTCTGAGATGTTACTGTTTGAAAACCCTAGAAACTCTAAGTTGAATTGCAATCAACTAACTTGATTTTATTACTACATCAACTGCAGATTCAGAATCAAATTTCTTTTGGAATAAAAATGGTGAAAGGAAAAATGAATCCCCCTAGAAAAGATGATACAATTACAGGTACTAAGTTGTGAAAACTATTGTTGTCATGGTCTCATGTTTATTTCTCATATAATGCTTGTGAATATGTAATTACACAGACAAGGACATGTGTAACTATAAGTTACACACTCAAAATGTAACCACTGACTGTGTTGTGGTTTGTATATTGATTGTGTAACTTATAGTTACACATACCAAGTGAGCCTGTCACCACTGACTTGCCTAGGGATGTGTAACTAGTAGTTGCACATAAAAAATTGGTTGTGTTTAGGATGTGTAACTTGTAGTTACACATAGAAAATTGGTTGTGTAAATTAAAGTTACTCATTAATATGCATGTGTAAGTTAAAGTTACACCTTGTAGAATGTCTAGGATTGAGTGTGTAACTTGTAGTTAAAATCTACTAACTGAAGAAATTTAAAAGTTTCTAATGTAAGTGATGCTTTTGAATGTATAACTACGCAAACAAGGGCCTGTGTAACTTTAAGTTACACATTCAAAATCTCACCACTATGTTGTGGTTTGTATATTGAGTGTGTAACTTGTAGTTACACCAAATGAGCCTTGCAGAAGTGGCTGTGTAACTTGTAGTTACACATCTTAACTGTGAGTTACACATTCAAGATGTTACCAATGACTTGCAAAGTGGCTGTGTAACTATAAGATACACATTGAAAATCTAATCACTGACTTGCCAATTGACTGTGTAACTACAAGTTACACATGCATAATAACATAACTGATTTGGCAATTGCCTAGATAACTAAAAGTTACACATGCAAAAAATAACCTATGACTGTATTGTGTTTGTAAATTATAGTTGGACATAAAAAAATGACCCCTTTAAACCTTCATATGCATGTAAGTTAAGGTTACACAACACAGAATAGAATGATTCAGTTTGTGTACTTGGCAAATACACATAGTTTGTAACATGATTTTCATTTTGTAGTTAAAAACGAGTGTATTTGATAAGTACACAACATACTGACTCATGCTATTTTTGTGTGTGATGTGTACAGGAAACCTAAGGCAGTCGTTGAATGCAGTAAAGGATTTAGTAAAGGTGATAAAGCCTATAGGACTGACTGATAGGGCTCATAGATATCTTAGGAGAGCTGCTTACGGAGAACTCGTAATGATGTATTACGATGACTATGATACAACTGTACCAACTACAACAAGACAGATAACTACCAACAAACACGGCGTCTTGAAGCTCTTGAACTGCTTTGACATGGATTGTGAGACACCATGTTCATTCAAGTTTGCTGATGATAAGATTATAGAGTCTACACCGGCAAAGCTGGCTGGTATATTTTGCATGCAGAGGATTGGAAGCAGAAAGGGTCAGAAGCTGTTAAAGTACTATTGTCCTAGTGATTTGACTGACAATGTTTTATACAGCAAATACTTCACCGATATCAAATCTACAAAGCATCAGACGACGGTGACTAAGACAAACATTTTAGAGAAGATAAAACAACTTATGGCAAAAAGGAGAAAAAGTGGGAAAAGAAAGAAAGTTGATGAAAAGGATCTAGTTTGCCTGATAGGTCTTTATCTTTGCTGTGTATTGTTTTTTGGCGACAAAAATGCCAATGGAGTGAACGCGAAATATCTTAGTATCGTTGAAACTTATGATACGGTGCTCAAGGTGTCGTGGCCTGATTTAATACACGAGCACTTGTTTGAAGAGATTCATACTAATCTTAGTTGTTTGTCAAATGTGAAGGCTTGTGTGCAATACCTACTGGTAAAAAGCTTGTGTGTAATTTCTATTCCAGCAGTTTTAGTGTTACGTGATGGATATTTTTGTTCAATCGACTAATTAAAATTTATATGTTGCAGTTATTGTTTGCTGAACACACGCCAGCAGGATTAATCCCGAAAGTTGAGAACCACGAGGAAGATATCCCGAGGGTTGGGAGATGGGATATATACCAGATTTCTGATTACATTTGGAAAACAGACATGACACAGTTTTCGGTAAGTGTTATATGTCAGTTGGTTTAGGTTTTGTAAATTTATGGTAATGTAATTTAGATAAAACTTTGATGTAATCAAAATTGTCATGTGTAGCTATAAGTTACACATTTAAATGTGCTTGTGTAATTTATAGTTACACATGCAAAAGATAACACAAGTGAATGCAACTATAGGTTATGTAACATATATATCCTGTTTGTATATATATCCTGTGCTTATGTAACTATAGGTTACACATTTTATATGTATATCCACTTTACATTAGATATATGTGTAACCTTTAGTTACACATATCCACTTTACATTAGATATATCTAATGTGCTTATGTAACTATAGGTTACACATATAAAATGTGCTTATGTAACTTTAAGTTACACATACAACCGAAAAATGTATATTTAGAATGTTCAACTGTTTTTTGCAATCTCTTTTTAACCTCTCCATCTGTTAATTGCAGCCAACTCCTAGCTTTGTGGCTGAGTTTTCACAGCTTGAGAAGCAGCTGGGTATATCAACCGTGGTACCCAGCAAGGACGACCTGCAAAGTTGGCTGAAAGCGCAAACTATTGAGAATAGCCATCTGAAAGAGCAACTGCAAGAAAAGCAAGCAATGCTTAAAGCAGTGTATGCAATTGCAAGAGAAGGGATATCAGAAGGGGACCTTTCAGGAACAGCGGAATTCAAGGTTCACAAATTTAGTTGCCAAATTATGCAAGCAATGGGTATTGATCCTTACAAAGTGACCCAGGAAGAGTTTATGCAACATGAAGATGATGTACATGGAGGTACTGAGCATGGAGCTACTGAGCATGAAGAAGAAGAGTTACAATTAGTTGAGACAGAGCAACAAGGAGATGGAAGTACTGAGCAAGAGAAAGAGAAAGATGACGCGGAAACTTCCTTCCATGAAGAATGTAAGTAGTTGTTCATTTTTAATATGCTTCTTTAACTTGATAGAGGTACCCAATTAGTTGACACTAAGGTCTTTGAACCTTTTTAATTTCATATTTTACTTGTTCATTTTTAACTTGCTTGTTTAACTTGATTAGACTTAATAAATGTTGAGTAAACTGATCATATGGATGTGTAATCCCTAGTTACACATGCCACATGCATGTGTAACTTCTGGTTACACTAGTTAGATGCATGTGTAACTCCATGTTACACTAGGTATCCATGCCATATTCATGTGTAACATGAAGTTACACATATTAGTTATCCAAGCCAGTCGATTACACATGATATATTCTTCTTGAAATTTTATTAAAAAAATTTAACATCATCATCATCCTAATTCTCGTTTCAATACTTGTGCAGTTCCATGTATGAGCCTTGCAGCTGGAAATACGCCAACAATTCTGCAAGCTCAAACTGCTGCAGAGGGGCACAAAAGACCACTCAGGACATATAGTTCGAGTATGAAGAGTGTGACAACTTGCAAGACTCACCAAAGAAAAGGCCTGTCGCAAAGCAAAAGCCCACTCCTACAAATAATGTTGATGAGGAGCAGAAGAAAGATGTTGAAGAGACACCTGTTACGGATGAGGCACAGAAGAAAGCTGCAGATGGTGGAGTTGTGGATGGGGCAGGTGATGATGTAGCTGCAAAAGCCGTAGGTGATGATGTTACTGCAAAAGTCAATGAGGATACACCTGCAACTGTTGGTGACGGTTTGGTTATGACTGCTCCAACTCAGCCAACTCCTGGAACTTTTGATGACAGTTCTGCTTCAACACAGTTTGAGGACTCCATGGTGATAACTGCTACAACACCGCAAACACAGCCTGACAATGCTCAGACCTACAGGTTGGTGCAACTAGGAGCTAACCCCGATGATATGACGAATGTTGAAGTGAGTGAAATGATAGATGAGATCGTCAGCAACATTAACAAAACTGAACATGGACCCGCAGTGACGGAGAATGCAGAACCTACCTCAACTGGTAACCACTCTTCCGTTCTATGTTTTGTTTGTAATGGAAGTGTAACTTCAAGTTACACATTGTAAAAGGCATGTGTAGCTTGAGGTTACATACAGTGTGTTTTTTTGTAATGGAAGTGTAACTTCAAGTTACACATTGTAAAAGGCATGTGTAGCTTGAGGTTACATACAGTACATTATTATTTTGGCTTGTGTAACTTTAAGTTACATACATGTGCTAATTTTACTGAGATTCTGCCTATATTTGTTTGCGCAGCTACAACGCAGGAAAACGTTTTTAGCCTTGGATTAGAAAAAACTCCAAAACCTGCAGGAGAGTTACTGAAGGAAGCTGCAAATGCAATAAGAGAAAGGCAACCATCATTCATACAACAACGTGTGCTGAGGAATAGAAAAATCCCAACACAAGATCTGAAACAATATCAAAGAAATTCAAAGAGGATTAAGAAGACAGCTAATGAAGAAGAAATGGCCGCAGTTCCAGAAGTAGAAGAAGATAGAATGGCTGAGGTTGCTGAAGAAGATGATGGAACAATGAGAAACGATGTGAAAGGTTCAGAAGTTATCGAAAGGCTGGAAGGCGAGAAAAAGAATAAAGTGCTTGAATATTTCAATACTCATACGAAAACGTAAGTAGCTTGACTCCAAGTAGGCTTGATTCTGTTATTGATTGTTGTATTTTACTACTTGATTCTGTTATCTTGATTGATAATAGTTTACTTCTTTGTAATGCAGAGACATTACTTGGATGGAACGCAAAGAAGATGGTAGCAAGCTGTTTGATATATCTGGAGAACTAATGATACAGCTTACAAAGAAAGAATCCTTCTTGGAGTCAGAATTCATCGACTTCTACATTAGCAGATTGAGGACGAAGATGAACTCTAACAGCAAGTATGACAAGGCGATATTCCTGTCGCCAAAAGCATACGTAAGTACTTCGATATATTTAAAATCTTATTGCATTTATAATGTCTCTGCATTACAAAGAAGTGTAAAACCCAAGGCCCTATGTGTAACTTCTGTTTACATAATCACTTGTTCATTTGTAACTTTTGATTAAAAATGTGAGTTTGACATTCCAAATGGTTTTTGCAGATCTCTTACTTGAAGGATTACGAAGAATTCAAGAAATTTTGGATTCCGAAGCTTGCGAAGGAGTATGTCAAGTACAAGAACGATGCAGTCAGACTTTTCGCCCCAATGTGCAACAACAACACACACTACAAACTGCTGGAGTATGACTTGAGGAGCTCTAATCCTTGGTCCTACATGAACTCGTCAAACGTTAAGGAACTCAAGGGTGAACACCTTCTTCAAGCCAAGAAATATGCATTTGCAATTACTACAGAACTGAGACTCCGCTGTCCTTTTGCTCTTGGGATGAATGAAAATGCCAAGAATCTCAATGCGCCCCCACAAGGTACAATTCCTGACTGTCTTCCATGTGTATGCAATTACATGAAGATCAGGATGAAGAATAAACCACTTGACAAAAAATTAACCTCAACTATGATGCTATGGTGGACTGACAAGCTGAACCGCATGAGAGGAAGCATGCTATACAAGATTCTTTCGGATCCATCTAGAGATGTGTAAAGCAGTCATTAGGATTAGAAAAAATTCTATACTCGCAAATATGTTGTTAGCCACAAACAGATGTTAGACTTGGAAAATATGTTGTTAGAAACTTTTAAATTTCGTCAGTTAGTAGATTTTAGCAGTTCTTAGTTTTGCAAAATATTTTTGGGTTGAAATTCTTTGAATTAAAAACTTTTATCTTGTTAGAACTACTACTGCTGTGTGTACAGGTTTCAGAAAGTATGCAACAGGTTAAGTAACTACACATCTTAATTTGATGCAGAAAGTGTAACCTGAGTTTACATATACATTTATCATGTGTAAGCTAATGTTACACATCCATATATTTGAGTGTAAACTGAAGTTACACAAGCATTTATCATGTGTAAGCTAATGTTACACATGCATTCACAGCAGTGTAACTTCCGGTTACACATCCATATTTGAGTGTAAACAAAAGTTACAGAAAGCATTTGACCACTGATCAGACGTATACAATAAATCAAAAATAGAATAAAATGCATTTCAACTGTGAACTGACAAAATATAAAATCTGAATGAATCATCCTTACACATAATCAACGTTGAAGAAAAATAAAAACGTTTGGTCCATGAAAACCAACATGAAGAAAACTAAAAAAACAAATAATCAAAGATAAATAACAATCAAATCATTAGTTGCAGAAATGAATTTTGTTAGGCTCAAGCTAGTGGGGTGTGAACTTCCGAGGATTCCTGCAACCTGCCTTGTTGTGACCTGTTTCCTTGCAGTTGCTGCAATGAACTTTCCTCTTCACCTTCTTCTCGTGTTTACTTATAATCCTTTTCCCTGGTGGTCTACCTGGTTGCTTCTTCACGGTAGGTGGGTTGACGGTGTCGTCTGGATGATATTCAACAGGCCTGTTGTAGTTGGGAATCGGCTGGATGGCATGCATATAAGTCTTCCTAAAATAGTCGCTTGTAAAATACGGTGAAATGAAATCAATAGCCTCACGTTTAATCTTGCGTATGGCTGCAAGAGCATGAGCACAAGGAAAACCATATACGCGCCACCTGGAAGAAAAAAAAAAACAAATCAAAAATCAGTTAGTTGCACATACAAATCATAAAACACTCAAAATTAGCTAGCTACAGGTGCATGTACAGGATGTGTATCTTTAAGTTACACTTGCAAAATAAATTTGTAACTATTATTAACACATGCATATATCTAATGTAAAGTGGATATACACATTCTTAAAAAAAAGAACATACAAAGAGAAGAAAAAAGCATAAGAAACCAAACCTTTGACAGGTGCAAGTCTCGTGTTCGAGGTCCACCATGTGAGACCTTTCACTAATAACTTCAAACACGGTAGGACTAGCAACCAATACTTCCCAAGCCAAACCTTCATCTTGAAGAGCCACAAGCTTTTCTTCATACTCAGGGGTTAATGGAGTCATCATATTAGCACCAATTTCACGACGCTCCGCCATCAAACACATTATTTTCCTCCTAATCTGAAAAGGAGAAAAAAACTCATCAATGCATAAAGTGACAAAACATGAAATAAAAAGACAACAAAACAACAAAACAGACACACACACTCAATTAACCTGATCAAGAAGAGCAGATGCAGGCATCTTCTTGTGAACCAGAACCCAGCTATTGACTGATTCTGCTAGAGTACTAGATGTTCGTCCATACCGACAACCTTTGAAATAGGCATTCGCATATGCTTCAGGTGGGATTGTCTCGATGTAATCAGCCACCCAATCGCAGTTCAAATCTCTAATCTTCTGTATGGCTTTCGCATGGTTTTCAGGTGAGAGTGCGTATGTCGCCTCTCGGAAATGGTCCATCACAAGTGAGTACCTAGGATCTGTTGCAGTGATGGGTATATTCTTCGTCAAATGATAGTAGCAGAAGCTGTGGAACCCATCTGGATAAAAAGTGGAACACCTTGCAAGAGTCCTTCATGGCGATCCGAAAGGAAGGTGATTGGCCTCCCATCACCAACAACTTCTTTCAAATTCCTTAAAAACCACTCCCAGTTGTCGATCGTCTCAGAATCGACTAGTGCAAAAGCAAGGGGGAAAAATCCTACAAAAAAAATTGTGCAGAATCGAAAGAATAATAAGTTTCACACATGCTAAAACAAATATGTAACTTAAGGTTACACATGCTAAAACAAATATGTAACTTAAGGTTACAGATGTGTTTTCTTAGTTACACACTGAGTAAAGTAATGTGTAACTGAGAGTTACACATGTGTAACTGTTAGTTATTTGTCAACTGAAGTTGTTCATAAAAAAAAAACACATAGAAAAAACATACCTTTACCACCATTGATCCCAGTAGCTGCCATCAAGCAACCTTTGAATGTACCAGTAAGGAAAGTAGTATCCAAGTATACCATTGGACGACAAAACCGGTACCCTTTGATGCATGCAGCAAATGCGATGAAAATCCGCTGGAACTGTTTATTTTCACGTTCAAACTTTATCACACTACCAGGGTTGGTTTCCCTTATAGCATCAATATACCATACCAAGTGCGAGTAGGACTTGACATCGTCGCCATAAATCGTATCATAAACCTTTTCCCTAGCATTATATGCCTGGTAGTACTCCATGTTGATCCCATAGTTGGTCTGGAAATCAGCAGCAATTTGCTTGGGCTTCTTGTGAGGATTTTTGCGAACTTCTTCCTCAATCAAACTAGACGAGAAGCTGGTGGAGTAAGTTTGGTTCAAGTTGCGTCCACCAGCACCACAAATGTGCTCAGGGTTATAAGACCTGACCTGAAGAGATTCATACAAAATATAAACAATTCAACCAAAACACAATATGGTGCCAAAAACATCATGTGTAAACCAAAGTTACACATACTGTAACAAAACATAACATATGCTAAGCATTAGATGACAGAACACGGAAAACCTACCTGAAACATTTCGTTCCTTTCATCGATAGAAGCTGCATGGAATTTCCAGCCGCATTTTTCATCTGCACACTTAGCCGTGAACCTAGAACGCTCATTGTGAGTTACAATCATTTGGAAACCAGTGCGAAGACGATACTTGGTAAAAGCAACCCTGACTTGCTTAACTCCTTCAACAAACACATGGCCAATATCACCAAGAACCTTGGGCCAACCATCCGATAACAAAGGTTTCGCTGGCTTACTTTTATCTTCCAAATACATTGCAACAGTAAGATTGTTTGTGGACGAAGACGTACTACTAGACCCATTAGAAATAGAAGAATCTGCCCTAGAGCTAGAGGAAGAGGCCACACGAGGAACATTTTGCAAGAAAATATCAACACTGGTCTTCTGTTTACTATTTGTGATAGATATAAGAGCTTGCAAAGAAAAATCACAGTCAAGCGGAAAATCTTTCCCACTTTCTCGAAAGAAGAAAGTAATACCAAGTGGAGTATACTGCTTCCATTCCTTGCAAACTTGTTCCTTAAACTCATCAAGTTTGATATCAGTATTAACACGCAGGGTAATGAAATCAGAAAAGTAGCGAACAACAGCAATGCAACTAACAGCAGCGCAACTAACAACAGCCATGACAACCTGAAAATATCAAATACACAATAAGAATATCAAAATTTGAAAACGAACGCAATTCACTCGGGGGCGTTGCCCCCTCGTGAGAAGTATATTCTATGCGGCAAGCTAAATATAAGTAAAAGATACAGATGATACAATTGTTTACAAATAAACATGTTACAGGACATATATATGTAACTTCAACTTACACATTCTTAAAATACAACAGGATTATATGTGTAAACTAAAATTACACATGTTGTAACTAAAAAAACATCTGCATCTTCCTCACACATGCTTAAAAATACAAAGAGGATATATATGTGTAAAATAAATTTACACATGCTGCAACTAAAAAACATCTGCATCTTCTTTAAGCATGCTTAAAATACAACATGATATATATGTGTAACCTCAAGTTACACATACTGTAACAAAAAAAACAGCATGTATACAAATCAATTTGAAGTTGTTTTTTTGAAACAAAATTGTTTCTTCATACTTCTCTCAGTATCAACAAAAAGTAAAACAACAAATTAACAGATCGCACATGAAAGAACAACAAAATAATTCAAAAAAAAAATTGAAAACAGATCTGAAATCAAAAACAACATAAAATTCTTACCTAGATTTGTTGTTTTCTTTCTTCTGAAACAATGTTTATTTTGTTCCTCTTCTCAGTATCAAACAAACATGTGTAAGCATCAACAAAAACATGTGTAAGTATCAAAAGTGACAAAAATAGATCGAAACGGTAAAATCAAAATCAATTGAATTTGAAAACTAAATCGAAATCACAATTCATACCTATTTTGATTTATGTATTCCCAACTGTCTTCTTCCTCTTCTCAGACTCAACAAATTCGAAACAGAACAAAAATCGTAATCAGTAGAAGATCGAGATTCAAAAAATCGATGAGAAAACTAGTGAATCAAGCAACAGAAAAGCTAAAAACGAACAAACCTATTTGTTGTTCATCAATGCAGCTTCACTATCTCGTCATATCTGAAAAACAGACGAATACACCTCAACGAATTGAGAGAAAATTCGTTTTCTTCTTCTTCTCGTTTATGTTGTTCTTCTTCTCGTTTTCTTCCTATCAAATTAACGAAAATCAGTATGAAACTATCAAAATTCACGAATTCGTCTGAAGAAAAATCTCCAATTCTGTTTCTGAACGAGAGCGGAGAGAAGAAAGAGCTGAATCTGATTTGGTTTTCAGTTTCTGGTAGGTATAAAACGTCTATAAATAGGGAAGGTTAATTTCGGTATTTTTACTTTTATTAAAAATCCTGATGACGTCAGCAATCCGGGAAAATTGAAAACCAGGCCCAAAAAAAAAAATTCTGGGCCTAGAAATATCAAAAACGGAAAGTGTGGAGTTGAGGGTGTAAGATCCATTTTGTGGGGCTTGTATATGGTTGAACCCATATAGTAGGGGGTTCTAGTATTTTTCACTTTTTTTCTGTTTCACTTTTAATCGATCAAATCTTCTAACCAATCTTGCAGTATGGATAATCACTCAAAATTATTTTTTCCTGCCATCAATGGTTGATATTGAGACCGAAAGATGACAAGAAAAATCGTGAAAAAGTTGAGCAAAATCGATCGCATTTACCATCAAATTAAAAAATCGATATTATCAGATCAAAGCAATGGGTATAAAAAAAATTTCCAAAATACAATAGTAAGACTAAGAAGTACCTGATTCTTCAAACTCAAGATCCTTCATAGTACACAACTCGTTAAGAATTAGGAAATTCTTGTTTCTTAATTCAATATCCATGAACATAAGAATTCCAACAAATACCATGACTTCCAACACTATTATTATAACACCTTACTATTTGATTTATGGACATGACTCAGTTAACGATGCAATATGAAATCAGTGATCGGGCATCAAGGCTATAAGGAGAAAAGAGTTTAGGTTTAGTTTTTTCAGTATACGGAATTGTGATTAGCTGTAGCATACCGGCTTATTAACATTATTACACCGTGTCTCATGCAGCTGTACCTTGCAACACGTGGAAAGAAAGTGCATCACATTTGAGTTAGTAAGGCCAAGCCCTATGGTGCAGGGCATCCCTTCCCTATCCTCATTTGTAGGGAAGGAAAATCATACGGAAGACAGCCTCACTATCGTGCCCTTTTATCCCTTTCCTGCGTGATACGGAAACTCAGATTTTGTATGAATAGTGTTATACGGCTACTGAGTTTCCGTATAAGTTAACTCGCTGGCTTGACCAATACGGCTACTGAGTTTCCGTTTTATAGGTATAAGTTTACAGCAACCACTCGGATATCCCATTTCTTCTTCTTCTCTATTTTTTCCTCCTCTCAAACCCTTTCAAACCCCTTTTATCCCCGTTTGATTTTCATATTGATTCATTGCGATTCGTTGGCTTAAATTAAAAGGGTTTGACCGTTACTCCAAGGTGAAACAAATCCATTATTCAATTTCGAATTTCATCAACAAAATCATCAAAGGTGAGATTCTAATTATAGGGTTTAAAATTATTTTGATTTTGATTTTGATGAAATTGTTAATATTAGGTTGGTTAGGTATGTAGCATGCAATTCAATTCAGTAATATAATTAAAACATAGATTTAGTGAAAAATCCATGATTATTACTTGTTGTGTGTCTTGATTTATGTTAAATGAAATGTTTGTAAACTACTATTTTATCGATGTATAACATTGATTGATTTGTATGTATGTATGGTATAGATAAATTGATACTATGTTTGTTGTTTGCAAAGATACATAATGAGACTAATGCGTGCCTATGTGAGAATTAATATGGAATCTATTTGGATACTTCTAGTGACGAAGAAGAGAAAGCTTTGCTAATGTTTACACAACTTTGTTTGGATGAACAGTTGCGTATTATTCGTCAACCGGTACCTAGGGAGGTACAGACACATAGTGTAATAACTCGTGATCGAGTGTGGCTTGATGCGAAAATGATGAATGATTATTTTACACCTGGAACTGGTTATACCTCAAGACAATTCAAACAACGTCTAGGCATGAGGGAAGAATTATTCGAGAAATTTTTAAGAAAATTGCTTGAAGTGGATCCAGAATGACAGCAACCCCGAATGCAACCGGTACTATGGGGCATTCTCCGCATATGAAATTAGTTGTCGTGATGAAATGTTTATGCAAAAGTACGGCAGCTGATAGTGCCGATGATTACACTCGTATGGGTGCCACTACAATATACTATTATCTAAAAAGATTTTGTCACACCATTTACATGACTTTTAGAGAAAGATATTTGCGTAAACCTACTCCTGAAGGTGTCCAGAGGTTGCTAGATGAGAATGCGAAACAAGGTTTTCCTGGAATGCTTGGTAGTGTTGATTGTATGCAATGGCCATGGAAGAATTGTCTGATAGCTTGGATAGGAACTTACCGTAAAGAGAAACATAGTAGTCTGGTATTATAGGCGGTGGCATCATGCGATTTGTGGTTTTGGCATGCTTTTTTTGGAATGCCTGAATCAAACAACGATTTGAATGTGTTGGCACACTCAGCCCTTTTTGATAACATGCTAAAGGGTGTAGCACCTCCATGCAATTATGTAATCAATGGTCACCAATACAATATGGGTTATTTCTTAGTTGATGGTATCTATCCAAAGTTGACTACAATTGTACAAGCTTTCAGTCAGACATTGGACATTCCCGAGTATGTGAGATTCAACAAGTATCAAATGGCTAAAAGAAAGAATGACGAGCGTGTTTTTGGAGTGCTCCAAGGTAAATTCAGAAATATCGGATCACCGTATAAGTACGGGCAACAATATGACTTGAACCTAATTATGAAATGTTGTCTTATTTTACACAACATGATTATTGAGCATGACGTCGGGATACAAATTGGGGTAGAGTTGTTCATGTTCCGATTCCGGAACCTACCAATAATGGTCGTGTATTTATGTCAACTCTGAAAAACCTAGAAATGCACCTACAACTAAGAACGGGTCTTGTCAAGCACATTGCTGCATGTCCTGGTAGAGGAGGCCATGCAGTGGACTTGTCTAGTTTGGAGGGTACAAATATGGAATACGTGGTACTTCCATCATCAGATGGAGATTATGATGATACAGATTTAGAAGAAGAAGTTGTTCCTGGTCAAAACGAGGATGGTGCATTTGATTATTATGGAGATTACAATGAGAAAATCCTAGATGACTTTGAACATGCAGTTGAACATGTTTATGGAGACAGACATGTAGAAGACGAATATGAACTTGATGGAGATGACGATGAGGATGATGACGATGATGAGGACGAGGATGATGACGATGTTGAGGATGATGACGAGGAGGCTGCATACGATGGTGAGGGTTTGTATGATGATGATGATGTTGAGTCATAGGATGTATGATAACCCTTTCACTGTTGTGTTTAAAAGTTCGAATGATGCATGCATATGTAAGAGGGACTTTAAACTATTTTTGCACTTCAATTATGTATGCCAATGAATACGTTTTTATTTGATGGCCATGTGGTTTACAATTATGATTACAAGTGAAATCATTTAAATCTCTTTGTACAGTATATGGATATGTATAATTATCCGTGAAATCTCTTTGTACAGTATATGGATATGTATACTTATCAGTAAAATCTCTTTGTACATCATATGGATTCCTTCACATCCTCAGGTGATTTTCTGAATTAGCCTCCGATGTAGCTATTATTAAGCTGACTGTTTCTCGTGTTGACATAGTTATGGATACTCAAGAAGAAAGTGTCAATGTTGTTCCTAATGGAAAAGGAAAAGAGATCGTTGTAGAACATAGTTCTAAAAAATAAGAAGAAGAAAATTTAATGAAAATGTTCAATATGGGTCATTTTGTCAATAAATCCAAAACCTCAAAGACCTATGACATAGGATATGTCACGTCTCATCCTCCTAATTTGGTGGAGAATGAAATGCCAGTTATTCACAAGCAAGTGTCAAACCAATGATATTTCTGAAACCGATTATATTCTTTCTATTCAAGATGATGTTGGATCGGTGTCTAAAGGGCCGATCCAAACGTTGAACTCAACCAGACGATTCAAGAGTTCTGTTGTTCTAACTCAGCCACCTGCTATCTCTAGATAAGAAGTTATTTCTCTTGCAGCTGAGCATGATGCTCTCTCAAATCTCAAATGCAAACTTAATCCAAGAGCTGAGCTGAAAAAAAGTAGAACAACTAAACCAACTCTTGCTAGCATGGTGGTCATCCCACCAGAAAACTCTTATCCTAATGAACTAGATTACAACACTTTGTGTCCTCTTATCATTAATTTGGGAATCCTTCCACCCAGTAATAAGATTAATTGTGCTTTCAACACCAATAACCTGGTCAATCCCTATGGGACTTTTAATGAACCTCTGGTAATTCTCCGGCTAACAATGATATTCGTAATAATTCTTTTCATGAGGCTGTCAATCTGGATCTGAATGGTGCCTAAGGTTCTCAACTAGGTGGGGATAAAGCTAATACTCATCCTAATATAGGTTCTACTTCCTCCAGTCACGTAAATCCCTCTTCCCCGTCTCCCTTCATTGTGCCTGATAACTTCTCCTTCCATTTATCTTGTTAATAATGTCAACATGCTATGCTGTAATGTTCGTGGTCTAGAAAAAAATCCGCCAATAAAGAGCTTTTTCTTATGTTCAAAAACATCAACCCTGACATTTTTTTCCTTTGTGAGACTAAAATGAAGTGCTATAAAACTACGAAATATGGGTTTTCCGAACACTTTTAATGTGTCTTGTATTGGTAGAAGTGGTGGGATGGTTTTGGCACGGAAACAAGGAATTTCTCTAAACATTTTATCCTCTGATCTTAGAGGCATCTATGTCACGTCTACTGATATTATACATTCTAAGCTATGTCATATCCACTTTACTTATGGAGAACCAAATAGTAGCCTTAGACAAGCCTTTTAGGATAGTCAATGTAGTCTCCCACCTGCTGCCTCTAATGAACCAGTTTTCTTTATAGGAGATTTTAATGCTCTATAAGGAACCGAGGATAAGAATGGTGGCTTAGAGGTTGATGACACCAATTTTAATAACCTTGGGAATCTGTGCAATACTTTTAATCTTCATAATCCTAGTTTTTCTACCCCTAGGTTTACTTGGTCTAGTATGCAACATTTCCAAAATCAGATTCTATAAAGACTAGATAGGCGTCTTATAAACCAGCCAACTGAATCTTTATTTCCCAATTTGTTCCTAGAGATTCTTCCGATCATTGTCCTATACATATTGGTTTTAACTTTGAAGATTGTTGCGTGCCCAAACCTGTCACTTTATGGCGAAATGGATTAAGGATCCTACTTGTAGAGATATTATAGCTAACTCTTGGTCTGTTAGTGTTGTTGGCTCTCCAGCTTTTAAACTCAGAGCTAAATTTATGAGTACTGAAAAAGGCCTTAGGGACTGGAATAAATCTTCTTTTGGTGATATTCAAACCAATATATCTATCACTAGGGATGAATTAGCTGAAATTCAATCTTTTGATCCTACTGACTCTATCTCTAGACTGAAAGCTCGAAGAGTAATATATTGGAATGACAAATCTAGAGAAGTGTGGCTTATGTAAGGAGATAGAAATACTCCTTATCTCCATAAAGTCACTATTTTTAGGAGAAATAGGAATGCCATCAGTTGGATAAAGGACTTTACCGGTACTATTCTAACTGATAGAGACAGTATTGGTAAAAAGAATTGACTATTAAAAAAACCTTCTACCCTTCTCACACCCAAAATTTTCAAGATGAAATTCTGCAGGAGCTTCATGTGAAGTTTTCTATAGAAGATAACAATCATCTTAATGCCCAGTTGATTGCTGAGAAAATAAAAAATAATGTCTTTCAGATGAGGGGAAAGAAAGCTCTAGGACCTGATGGTTTCACTGTCTCTTTTATCAAAAGTATTGAAGTTGTGGTTGATATAACACAAACTTGCTTCAGAACATGTCACATTGCGAAAGTTTTTAATCATACTAATATTGCTTTGATTTATAAAGTTCCCTTGCCTGAACTTGTGGCCCAATATAGACTCATAGGATTATGTAATATCGCTTATAAAATCCTATCTAAAACTTTGGCCAACAGACCAAAACCTTTCATGGATAATTTGATCCCCAAAACCAGAGTGTCTTTGTCCCTAAAAGAAGTATATCTGATAATATCCTTCTTGCTAATGAGGTAATTTATACAGTTAACATCATAAGGGAAAGAGGGATTAGCTACTATTAAACTTGATATATCCAAAGCTTATGACAAGCTGAAATAGCCTTTTTTTTAGAGAAAGTCCTTTTGAAAATAGGTTTGTCCACCTATTTGATTAAGTTGATTAACCAATGTCTTTCTACTGTGTCTTATTTTATTTTATTAAATATCGTTCCAATTGGGTTATTAACCTAGAGAGAGGCCTAAGACAGGGTGACCCTCTATTACTCTATCTATATATTGTCTGTTCAGAGGCTCTATCTTCTTATATATAGATTCTTTGACTATAAAAGGTCTGGTCGAGGGCATTAGTGTTAGTAAAAACTCTTCTAATATCACTCACTTATTGTTTGTCGACGATTCCCTTTTATTTTCTAAAGCTATTGTGAAATACTTTCGAATTATAAAATATTATTTGCACAAGTATTGCCTTAGCTTCTGGTCAAGAAATAAATTTGATAAGTCTGACATTTTGTTCAATAAAAAAATTGCCAGGTCAGTTAATGAACTAATTGTCTGGCATTTTTAACATTCATACCCGTGACCTAGGAGAGAAGTATCTCGGCAATCCTATTGCCTTCCAATCGTCAAAAATTCGAACTCATATGGATATCTCCAATCTGTGGATGCTAGAATATCTACTTAGTTTCATAGACTTGTTTCCCAGACTGCTAGAACTACTCTGGTTAAACACATTGGGCAAGCTATTCTCTTATATCCGATGGGGGATTTTCTTATCCCAAAGTATCCATGTAGATAAATGGATTCCCATCTTTATAAGTTTTGGTGGGGGAAAACTTTAGATCCTAAGCATGGAAACTTACATTTACTCGGCTGGAATATCTTGTGTTCCCCTAAGTCTGGAGGGGTTTTAGGTCTAAGGAAAGCTGAATTGAATAAATTGGCCGTGTTATTAGCCAGAAATGCTTGGAAAATTATTGATAATCCCGAGTGTTTTCTTGGTAAATACTTCCCTAAAACTGATTTTTTTGAATGCTAAATACGCTAGTAATTTTTCTTGGACCTGGAGGTGTCTGCACACTGTAAAAGAGCTTATCAAACCCTTTATCTCTTGGATTATTGGAGATTGTCAATTAATTGTCCCCTGGTGTGATAAGTGTATAACAATTTTGGGGTCTTCCACCCCTAACCCTCTAGTTTCTCCAGACCCTAGTGTGAAAGTTGCCCATTTCATTAACCATGATGATAAAACTTGGAATATTAGTAGACTGAATGCCCATTTTGATAATGCTTTTGTTAAGAAGATTATCGTCATTCCCTTAAGCTAGTTGTGCACTCCTATAGGAGAGCTTGAGAGCTCTCAATGAATTGCGGGTTTTCTTTAAAATATGCCTACTTGGGACTAAGAGGGTCTCAACCCTCCCCTTGTACAATCTTTGGAAGTGCATTTGAAAACTTAGATCCCACACTTTATTCAGATGTTTTTTTGGAAAGCTGTTAGGGATGCCATACCTGAAAGAACCGTTCTTAACATAAAAATGCCTATAGATACTGTGGATTGTCCTAGGTGTTCTGACCCTCATGAATCTATTATGCATTCTCTTGTGCTTTGTCCTTTTGCTAATCATGTTTGGTTTATGAGTTCTCTATGTGTGAATACTTCTGCTTTTCTGGATCAGTCTTTTATTGGTTGTCTCTTGTTTTGGTTGGTGGATCCCAATTCTAGACTTCCTGATAAATGTAAGTGGTTATTCGTTACTATACTTTGGTCTATCTGGAGTAGTAGGAACAACCTAGTTTTCAATGACAAGAAGTGTGACAGAACGGAAAATTATGCATAGCGCGTCAGGGAGCGCATGCCATAACTCCCGATGCGCCAGTCTGATGCTACTAACCGGGCCTTAAAACTCATCTCCACGCCAGGAAAATACACGTTCATTTTCCCTTGCAAGCATGATCGACAAGCATGATGCAACTAACTTAGCTTCCACACCGTTCTAACTTGCGCATAGGTCATCAGAGGCATAATTCCATCTTCCCTACTTAGCTTCGACATTGATAAAAGCATGTACTGATCTTGCTTCTACCAAGGGTGCATTAATCAAGCTAATGTCATAATTTTCTTAAGCTTATGAAAGCTCCGCTAGTTGCATACCGATATAACTTACTTTTCTTGCCATGTTCAATGCACCATTGGTTCCTGCCTACGTCAAACGTATTGATAGTAAGTATGAGCATCCAAGAAATGGAATGCAACTTACCTCATCAAGTTTGTCCATAATAATCTCTTGCATCGCAATGCCGATCCAGATGATATGAGAGGCCAATATGCCGCAATTATCTCGCAATTAGATGATATGAGCTACAACGTGCTGGACCGGAAATGTTGTAACTCATTGCGTCTGCCTACGTACCCTTCCCCACTCTAAAGGGATCAAACACTGATCGTTGTTCATCTACGAAGTGACTAGAAACTTAAGCCAACTCGTATTGCTAGACCGTAACCAAGCCATGGGCCTAGTCCGTATAGGCTATTCCAACGGAATGCATCAAGGTGATGTGTATTTAGTCCGCAACATGGAATAGAGATGTCTTCGCATCATATGCTCTATTGGCACGGCTATGAAGCTATAAATGAGTCTTAAGCATCATTTATGCTCTTCCGGCTAAGCTATGAAGCTTACTTGTGCATAGTCCGCATATACATCTTCAACTAACTACCCCTCCCTATATATGTCTTATTGACATTTCTACACACTCACCAAGTCCACTTGTGAGGTGCTTGCTTCACCATTCATGGTCGTTGCCAAAGTCAAATGCTATGAAGCGCCATGATGTCTGTATTTCTAACTTTGCCCCATATGAGGACTCTAATGTCTATCCATGATGGCTGCACATTACCTCGGTCGGCCTGCTCTGGACTGATGCATCATCGAGATGCGATATTGTCCATAAGCTAACGACATGCGTAATGCGCTATGTTAGCGCTACTTTCCTCAAGGCCATCCTCCCAACGGGCCTGATGCACCATTTTTTGCGAGATTGGCGCTTGGCCAATATGTCCAACATAATACACCATTTTGGCACGAGATTGGCCTTTGGCCACTGTGCCTTAGCAACGTGTCATATGTAGCGCTATATTGTCCCTATACCAACGTTCCTCTTAACATGCAACAGAAACTTGAGATGAAGCTCCATCTCAGGCCATGACGCATCTTTGAGCACGCGCCATGCTAAAAAAACGGGGTGTTACAAGAATGAACACCATATTGCTGCTATTAATAGAGACAAAGCTATGATATTGACTAGGCAACCTAAGTTTCAGATATATAATAATATCATTATCAGTTGTTGTGATAAATGGATGCCTTCCTCCTTTGGTTGGATAAAATATAACACTAATGATGCTTTTGACTATCTATCTATTGACAATGGTGCATGGTATGTGATGAGGGACTAATCAAATAAAGCCTCCTTTTGTGCCATAACGGTATCTGATGTATACTCTTTTGTTGAAGCTGAAGTTAGGACCATATGTGCAGTCCTCAAAAATGTTGTGAAACAAAAGCTCATTCATATCATTATTGAGAGTGATGCAAAAGATTTGATCGACCAATTTTCTGCTGACATGTTCAATGGTGATCAAAGAGCGTATGTTATTTTTAAAGACAATTATCCTTTCTATTATTAGTTAATTGCTTGTATTTTATTTTTCAACTTCGGTCGTGTAATTTTGTAGCTCATGCTTTAGCTCATTAGGCTAAAGTAGTCTGTACTCCAATCTGACTTAGAACAATTGTTGAGAAAGATCATTAGCCTTTTTGAAGGCCGTCCTTTATTCCGAAGGGAAGAAAAAAGAACCCTGATTTTGGGCATACCTAAATCTTTCTAGGCATACAAAACAATAGTCCCATCTTGGGTAAAACCTTATAAGGGGTACCCTATGGGTAGTTCAATTACCTATATACCCTTAATACAAAAATCTAAAATCAGTTTTCTAAAAAATCAAAATCAGTTTCCCTTAACATCTCTTCTTCCTCCTCTAGCCGAACTCTTCCCCCTCCTGCGAAAAAAAAGTTCATCATCGTGATTAATTGTCGATTCGTAAAAATTTGATCGTAGGTTAAACTGAACCACATAATGACTCGTACAAAGAAAAGTAGGGACTAGGCAAACCAAATCGTCTTCTAATCCATCAATTGAAGAAGAAGAACCAATTGAAGATGAAGGTGTAGAAACTGAAAATCAACCACCAATTGAACCAGAAATTAAACCAACTGCATCTCCAACTCCGGAAATGAGGATAAGAAAGTAAGTTTTACAAACTCAATCTCATATTTGCTGTTTTTCATCGATTAAATGACGGTTACATGTTGGGTTCGGTTCAAAATTGAGTTGCGTTTTTAGCCGAACTGTTCTTCACAAAAGCTTCCTGTAAGTGTATATGAAAAATTCGGCATGAAATTTCAAGCCGAACCTAGTCACAGATAGAGATGCATAGGGGTTCGGCGTATTCGATAATCATAATATCTGCCGAACCTAGCCCATTTACGAGGTTCGGCTATTACGATATTCTCAATATGTGCCGAACCAATAACAATATTTTAACCCAAAAATTAACAAATTGATGTTCGGCTCATACGATTTTAGAAATATAAGCCGAACCAGTAATTAATTTTTTTCCGCGCTATTCAGGATGTTGTTCGGCTTACTATGAAACTTTCATATAAGCCGAACTAGTGTCTAGCAAAAGGGTTGGAATTGAAAATTATAGGTTCGGCGCATGCAGTAAACAGATTCAGTGAGCCGAACCGTTCATCAATTGGTAGATTCGGCTCATAGATGTGAGTCGAACCTCAACCTGTTTCGCTGAACCATGATCCAAAAAATCATCTAAACAACCTTTATAATTCTGAAAATTATCTTAATCACCAAACAAAATATTTAATCACTAATCAATATTACTAACACTAATACGTAAAGGACAGATTTGCCATTAAAAAAAATTGGGTTAATAGGTTATCTTATTTTGCTATTTCACAACCTTTTTTGTCTTTATTCAATATGCCTAGAAAGTTTTTGGTATCCCAAAATCAGGGTTCAAAAAAAAAAATTGGACTTAGAAAAAAGAAAAAAACTCTAACAAGATGACTTGTATGGGTAGGACCCATAGATAAATACCAGTCCACACGATTGTGTGATCTTTTAAAGTTTTAAACACCCAAGTGGTAGCTGGTTTGACAATTGACTGAGGACCATCGTCTTCATCACAGGAGAAGAAGACGAGAAAAGATGGAGAAGTCAACATTTTCTCACTTTCTCTCTCATTTCCTTCTTCTTCCTTATCATCAATCATCAATATTTTTGTTGGTTTCGTTTTACAATTATTTTTTTGATTTGCTGTATTCAGTTTCATTTTATTTCTCTACACCTATTTCTCTTCAACCTCTTTTCATTCTTTATTATTCTCAACCAAACCAAAGAAACCCTAATTCTCAATATGTGAGCTATTCATGGAAAAGCAACAACTGGTTAATTTGTTCTTCTCATCCTGTTAGAGTGCCACAAAAAGAGGCTTTGATCAGGGGAAGACTTGTGTTGATTTTCCAAAACATAAATATAAAATTTGTAATTTCAATCGTCTTTTAACTCAGAATAAGGTATGTTTCTCATTTTAGATTGTGCTTTTTTGGGTTTCTAATTGTATTCAATTCAAGTTGGATTGATGTGAAATGTAAGGGTTTATTAGTTACTCTCCCATACCTTAAAGAAATGATTTTTGTTTTCTATTTCTGTTTTGATAGTTGCGGTACTCTGTATATGGAAAATTGATGTTGATTTGCAATTTATAGATAATTTGGATAGGCTTGTTATTATTAGAATGGTTATATAATTAGGATGTGTTTTTGTTTTTGGTGCCAACAATAGGAAAAACAACCAGATTTACTTATTATAGCTGTGGACCTGAATTCCTTTTTGATGCCCATCCTTGTGCATTGGGGGCTTAGATAGATAAACTAGATAAGGAAGTTCACCTATATCTCAATGGTGTTACATTGAGGGCTTCAACATTAATATGCTGAATTATAAATAAATGCTATGTATTTATTCTCCGTAGCTGCCCTCAAATTATAAGGATACACTGCTTGTATTTATATATTCCCTTAGCACTTCTCTCTGTTACGTTATGGTTATTAAGCAGTATAAACAGTTTTTTGATTAGAAGTGTTGCACCTTTACCACTAGCCGGGGATGTTTTCGCTACTTTTAATAAGTCTCACATAGTTGCTAGTTTTTTCCCATTCTCAGAGTTACAGCATTTTACTTTGTTTGATGTAGGTGTGCTGGAAGACATGACAGAGAGCTGGGAAAGTTTCGACTCCGGTAGCCAGTCGGAACAGAGCTTTCACCTTGAAAGAACACACATTGAGCCTATTTATGATTCATTTTTATGTCCACTAACAAAACAAGTGATGAGAGATCCTGTTTCCATAGAAAATGGTAGAACCTTTGAACGAGAAGCTATTGAGAAGTGGTTCAGGGAACTGAGAGAGAGTGGAAGGAGGTTGGTTTGTCCATTGACTCAGAAAGAATTGAAAAGTGCTGATCTAAACCCTAGCATAGCTTTGCGCAACACAATTGAAGAATGGATGGCTAGGAATGAAGCTGCACAGCGTGAAGTTGCTCATAGATGTTTGTCTTTAGATTGTTCAGAGCATGAAATTTTGCAGGCTTTGAATTACATTCAGAACATCTGCTTGCAAAGCAGATCAAATAAGCATGCTATTCGCAATGCAGAGTTAATACCTAAGGTTGTTGATATGTTAAAGAGTAGCAGCAGGAGAGTTCGGAGTACTACCCTAGAAACACTCCAAATTGTTGCAGAGGAGGATGAAGATAATAAGGTTGTCTGCAGGTTTTGCTTGTTTTCTGTTTTTGATTGGTGTCAATGTTCACTTTGGAGTAGTTGGGGTCTATTTCTAAATTACTTTTTCTTCTTCTACAGGAAATAATTGGTGAAGGAGATACTGTTCGCACAATTGTTAAATTCTTAAACCATGAGCATTCCAAGGAGAGGGAGGAGGCTGTATCAGTGTTATATGAGCTCTCAAAGTCTGAAGCTCTATGTGAAAAGATCGGGATGGTCTCTGGTGCAATTCTTATATTGCTTGGAATGTCAAGTAGTGATTTAGAGAATGTTTTGGCAGTCGAGAGAGCTGACAAGACATTAGACAACTTAGGGAAATGTGAAAAGAATGTGTTGCAAATGGCTGAAAATGGTAGACTACAACCTCTTCTTACGTTGCTACTTGAAGGTGATTTTTCTCTCTGTTTTTTGAAGTAAAATACACATCACTCTTATCATTAAGTCAAAGTGTTCTGTGTCCAATCAGGATTATTCGTAATTAGGGTGTTACCTAATACATTACCATTTTCATTGGGTGCAGGTTCCCCTGACACTAAACTGGAAATGGCTGCATTCCTCGGTAATCTGGTTCTTAGCAATGATGCGAAAGTTTTTGTTGCCAGAACAGTGGGTTCAGCACTAGTCAACGTCATGAGAAGTGGAAACATAAAACTAAGAGAAGCCGCTCTGAAGGCACTGAATCAGATATCATCTTCTTGTGAGATTAGTGCCAGGGTGTTAATAGAAGAAGCTGGGATACTTCCCCCACTAGTCAAGGACCTTTTCACTGTTGGCAGCAATCAACTTCCGATGAGGCTAAAAGAAATCTCTGCAACAGTTCTCTCCAACATTGTAAACTCCGGTTATGATTTTGATTCTGTGCCACTTGGGCCTGATCACCATGAAACCCTCGTCTCTGAAAGCATAATCCATAGCCTACTTCATCTCATCAGCAATACGGGTCCTGCAATTGAGTGCAAGCTTCTCCAGATACTTGTAGGTCTCACTGGTTCACCTACTACTGTTTTAGATGTTGTTGCAGCGGTTAAAAGCTCGGGAGCTATCGTCAGCTTGATTCAGTTCATTGAAGCTATACAACCGGATCTTCGTTTCGCTTCAATAAAACTATTGCAGAACCTCTCTCCGCATATGGGTCCAGAGCTAGCCGATGCTCTGTGTGGGACTGCTGGCCAGTTAGGCAGTCTGATAAAAATCATATCAGAAGCAGGTGGAATCATGGAAGAGCAGGCTGCAGCTGTTAGTATGTTGGCCGATCTTCCAGAGAGGGATAAAGGCCTCACTCGGCAAATGCTAGATGAAGGTGCCTTCGAGGTAATAATCTCCAGTTTGGCTCGGGTCCGGCAGGGGGAAACCAAGGGAAGCCGGTTCACAACTCCATATCTAGAAGGACTTGTTAGAGTTCTAGCAAGGCTCACATTTGTATTGGAGGATCAGCCAGAAGTTGTTTCTCTTGTGCGTGAGCACAACATTGCAGCATTGTTCGCCGATCTGCTTCAGGTGAATGGCCTAGATAATGTGCAGATGGTGGCTGCCATGGCTTTAGAGAATCTCTCGCTAGAATCTAAACATCTAACGCAAACTCCGGAGATGCCAAAACCCGGGTCTTGTTTTTCAATCTTTTGCGCCAGCAAGCCAAAGGGAATTACTGGACTGTGCCGACTCCACCTTGGAATCTGTTCGTTCAGGAACACCTTTTGTCTTTTAGAAGGAAAAGCAGTTGGGAAATTGGTGACCTGTTTAGATCACACAAATGAGAAGGTGGTTGAAGCTGCATTAGCAGCAATTTGCACTTTGCTGGATGATGAGGTTGATGTTGAGCAAGGTGTGATGGTGTTAGATGAAGTGGATGCGATTAAGCTGATACTTGATATTTTGGTTGAGAATCGTTCGGAAATCTTAAGGCGAAGGTCAGTTTATGCTGTTGAGAGGCTTTTGCGGACTCAAGATATTGCCGTAGAAGTTTCTGGTCATCCCAATGTGAATACTGCACTTGTTGATGCCTTCAGGCATGGTGATTTCCGGACTCGACAGATTGCTGAGCGCGCCCTGAAGCATGTTGATAAGATACCTAACTTCTCTGGCATCTTTCCAAAATAATAGTCCATGTACTAGTGGATGAAGTCATTGTTCTTCTTTTCTTGTGAGTTTTCCTGTTGTTCAAAGTTGATATTTGAGGCCTGATTTTCGATCATTAAGCTTCCCCTATATCCTGTACACGCCATCATCGTCTACTTTCTGTTGTAGTCTCTTGCTCCTTTCAGTGTGTTTAAAGCGTAGAAATGTATGTATTATAACCTTTAATTGTCATAATTATAAGTTTTTTTTTGCTAAGATAAAAGATTTCATTTCAGAAAAGAGATTACAGATCTAGGAGAAAGTCAGGTTTTTCACATGTCCATTCGCCCATTACATTATTTCTCCTACAATGTTTTGCTGCTTTATCAGCTATAGAGATAAAAATCTATTAACGTAATCAACTCTTGAGAAAGGAAAATTATTTAAAAGAAACCGCAAATCATCTAAAATAGTTTGATTAAACCAACATAGTAGATGGTTATTATTCTTCAGATAAGTGATCGCACTCTTTGCATCACTGCGAACACAGGATGTGGTTATGCCTTTGTTCTCCATCCATTTGATTCCTTCTAGTATGGCAATGCATTCTGCTTCTTCTGCTGATCTAGCTACTCATTTGTAAAAGGGTTCACAGGGAAAAAAGTTGTGGAAGGTGTTCCTTAGTTCTACAGTTAAATATTCTGCTACACCATATTTACTTCATTAGCTTCATTTTTGGATTCTTCTTGTACACCAGATCATCTCCAGAAACTGAAAATGGTAAAAAATACATAGCACTTTAAAAAAAGAAGAAGTGTGTTCTGGCGTATCACGCACAATCATTTAACAGTGCCACCAATTTGCTTCATCCAACCGTGACCACTATAATACAATATGGACTAAAAATATCCTCCCCTACAGGGCTAGAATCCTAAATTCTGAAAGCACCACTCAGGCATCCACTGCCACTGATCATCTACTTCGCAGATAAGTGAAGGCCGTCTCTTCAGTTCGAATAACTTCATGTTGAATCTTTTTACTTGTTGGATGTACTCCGGAAGAAAAACTCTAAAGTGAATTGAATGGCGAAACAAGAATCAATGACTGAGCTTATGGAAATATATCTCTTGCAACCTGGTTGTCCTTTCTTCTGCAAGGAACGGGGAAACAGATACTAATTTCACATTCTACACAGGTACGAGCACAGCACATTTCATTTATGGTCAAAACTCAGTCATACTGATGCTTCATATCCGGCGTCATCTTAAAGCAGGAATATTAAGTACAGTAATTGTTGTCTCCTGTCTCCATATTCTGACCAAAGAATGCAAACTTGTCCGTACATCATAAGAAGAAAACCAAGGGTTCCTGTGCAAACCATCTTTCAGCCAGAAACAATCCTGTCAAAACACTTGACAATACTTGATCATAACAGGTTACTTGTACACAAAAAATTCCTGCTTTCTCCATTTTATTTGTTGACTTAGAAAAAAAAGCAAGGAGGTCCACGTGTAGTAATTGGGAGTAATACCCTTTTCTACCATTTGAAGCTACAGTTTTAAAGCTCTGTGAAAATCACCTTCCTTGCAAAAAGTATCTATCAACGGATTATAGCTTCCTACGTCAGGTAAGCAACCCCTATGAAGGAGCTTCGAAGCACTCTCCACTTTGCCCTGCTTACAAAATTCGCTAATCAGAACATTAAATGTTGAAGAAATCGGGAAATAACCATGATCAACCATTTCATTCATTAGCTCAAAAGCTTCTCTAATATCTCCGACTTGGCACAAACCATGAATTAAATCATTGTATACAACAGCACTAGGTAATCCTCCTTCTGCAATCATTTGATCATAAACCTGCTTTGCTTCGCCAATGCAGCTATCCTTGCAAAACCCAAATATCCTCTTACTCATATCAACAGCTCTAGGGAAGAAACTTCCCATTTTAGTAAGAAATTCAAGTGCTTCGACCACTCGGTTTTCCTTGTAAAAGCCGTAAATTATACTATTGTAAGGACTAATCTGACCCCCAGATCCTCTTCTTTCTTCCTCCATTTGATCTAAAATCTTCAAGCCATCTCCAATCCTTCTTCCCGAGCACAAACCTCTAATCAACGTATCATACGTAACAAAATTCGGGCTTATCCCATCTCTTGTCATATCGCTGAACTGTTCAAGTGCTAAATCATATTCTTCGGACTCACAAAGACCAGCTATCAATTCATTATATGTGTGAACATTAGGAAGGCAACCTTTCCTTTCCATCTCCTTCAAAAACCGGAATCCTAAATTTGTTTTCCCTATTCTACAAAAGCCTCTAATCAAAGCATTATAAGCCACAACATCAACAGAACCACCCCTCTCCTCTACTCTTTCCAAAATTTCAACAGCTTCCATTGCACGTCCTTCGGCACATAGAAGTTGGACAATTTTGGTAACCGGAATGACATCAGGTACAAAGCCTAAACTAAAACTCTTCTCTAAGAAGACCAAGGATTGAATCAAATCCCCTTCTTTACAATATGCAGATATCAGAATATTAAAAGTTACTTCATTTGGTTCAGCCATCTCACTCATCAAACTTCTACCTCGTCCAATTCCAAGTTTTCCAGTCTTACAAAGACCATGAATCAATGTATTATACACCACAGTATTCGGAGTGATTCCTCGAGATTTCATCAACTGTAAAAGCTTAAAACCATCACTAATCCTACTGGTTAAACACAAACCTTTCATCAAAATTCCAAAAGTATAATCATCTCCTTGAATTCCAGATTTCATCATTTTATCCCTATAAAATGCTCTAGCTAAATTAATATCTTCTTTCACTAAAACATCAAGAATAGAATTGCAAACTTTCAAAGACGGGTCTTTCTGAAATTTAGAAACCAAGTCAAGTACCTTAATTGCTTCTTTCACCATTTTTGCTCGATAGGAAGAAAGATGGATTCATCAGGAGGAGACCCAATTGAAGTTGGCATTTCGTCGAGCAGCTCCTTGACTAAATCGAACTGACGAAAAGTGCATAGTTTGTGTATCAAAGCTCTGTATGTTGATTGAGAATGAGTAAAATTTGGAAGCTTTGAAGCCCATCTAAATGTCTGAAGAGCTTGGGAATATGATATCTGTTCTGTAATAAGATGAGCAATTTGTTGATGGGAAGGAATTGATGATGATGAGGTAGAAGAGGAAGAAGAAGAAATGGGTTTTGCTTGAAATCTAATAAGATATCTTGAATGAGTTACAGTTAAATTGAAAAACTTCCCAGGATTGTAGAATTTGGACATGGATTCAGTGAGGTTTCAAATATTCTTGTTTTTGGGTTCAAAATGACAAAACCACTATATCTAAATGGGAAGTGAAAATGAAAACCCATTAGTCCCACCTCGAGTAGCAAGCAACTACTTCACTCAAAATGCTCCTATACAAACGACCCTTCATCCGTTTAAACTCACGCAGCCATGCGGTAACCACGAAGCGAACTATATTTCGCCTTTTACTAAAGAATACCGTAAGCTTGCCGCTTATAAGTGGCATACGCCTAAATTTGGAGGGTTTTCTCTTTTATTAGAGAAACCCAACAATATTTAAACCAAATTTTTGTGAAGCTACTGCAAGTTTGACGCTAACCACCAATTGTGAAGCACTTTCTTTTGACTTACATTTCAGTGGTACTGCATACGCATATCACTGACTAGTGTGACGCGATGCTTTCTCATCTACATTTATGGGACTTCAGTACTCTGATAAGTAAAAATGCAAGACAACTAACATAAGATTAAATCAGGACATTCTTTATTTACGGAAAATTAGATACAGGAGAAAGCAAAATGCAAGCGACTTCATTTTTTTCTTTTTTTTTTTCAAGAAAAGGGCCAAGATAGATTAAAAGCTGAGTTAGCACACAGAGGTGCCAGAGAGTGGTACAAAGCAGCTACAAAGAGCTAAACAAAAACAGAGAAAAATCCAAGAACAAGCTAAGCTACACTACACAATGTCAATCATTGTTTCCCAGGCGTTTGACATCATCAATGAGCAGCTTCGACTGTTTGGATTTGCGTTGGAAGAGTCTCCTATCATGCTCAAGCCAAACAGTCCACCAAATTGCAATGGAGGCATACTCCATTAGCTTCCTTTTTCATTGGTCATTAAGATCTCAAAATAAAATCTTGAAATTGTCATTAGTTTGGAGAAACAGAAATAATAGATTTGAAGATATGCTACAACATGAAAAATCCATACGTCGTCATCTTAACAGCACCGGATTCTCATGGGAGTTATTTTTGAAGATCACAGGTGCAATACTGCTAATGACTTGGTCACGCAAGAAGAAGCATCGAGTTCTTGAGCTACATGTTTTCTTGAAATATGTTTCCACTTAAGATCCGAACTCGACATATCACATACAGTAAAGAAGTCCAGTACGTGACCAAATATCTTGAACATCTCAATCCCGAATATCCGACCCCTATCAGCCACAAATGAAGCGTTCCAGTCCATAGGTGCATCCGGATGTCTAGAGATTTCAGTCCATGTACGCGGCACGAGATCTAGCTCCCATAACTTCCTTACAGCCTTTTCTCTTCTGTCAGTCTGAAAATCTTGCCCGCACCATGAAACAGAGAGCATGAACAACCGATCATTGGCAGACACGAGTTTTGGGTAATATTCATGAAGACGTGGAGGAGATTGAGTGATCTGAATCCCTACCCAGATACCCTTTTCCAAATCATATGCTGCAAGTTTGTCGGTCTCAGAATAAACATAAAACGTCTCACCACAAACAACACCAGAACAAAGGACTCCGAAATCTACCGGCAATTTCATGGTTTCTATCCATCTATTCGACACTGGGTCGAAAATTTCCCCTGAATCCAAAGGTTCATCCCAAGATCCTAAACCACCTACAGCAATCAGAACATACCTAGTAAATCCTTTTGGATTTGAGAAGTTCCTTTCATGTTTGACAAAAGATTTACTCCTGGACACTAATAAAGAATCAGTTTCGTCAAAAGCATTCCCAAATTGACGTCTTACTGAAAGCCTATGAGGATCCTCGTAAACATCCGAAACACCGCCAATTCTTGACCTCGGAAACCGCCGATCTTTTCTGTCTTTCTGACTTCGAAAAATAGAAGAGTGAGAACTGACCTTAAAAACTCCAAGAATAGCTGATGATCTAGCTGACTTCATCGAAGCTACTTTCCGCCAAGACTTGGTTAAGGGACTAAATACTAGAACCCCTTTGTGGGTTTTAAAGGAGCTCTTATCAACTGTTCCAAAGCTGGTCAAGCTAGAACAACCTCCAACAACGTACACATCATCTCCAATAGTGGCAACAGAGAACAAGAACTTTCCCTTGATGATTTTAGCGTCAATCTTGTGCCACTGATCAAGTGATACATCCAATGCATGTACATGGCCAGCACAATAACCATTCTTCACAACTCCAAATAGGAACAACCATGGCGTCTGATACAAACCATCACACCTCATTTGTAAAAAACGAGGTGTGCTTGTTAGATATCTCCATTTTTTGCAGACAAGCCGAGAAGCCATGAGAGCAGTCAGAGGAAGTCTCTTGAAACACATTTCTAGAACATCATCTGGAAGCAAAAGGTCCATCCTATCACGCGAGGGTGGTTCTCCAAATTGAAATTCTCTCTCCTTTCTATTACCTCTCTTCCAAAATTTCTCTGCAACAGCATTCGGAAAACAATCAACCATAGCTTCATCATCGCCACAAACAGGCTGGTACCCCTTCATTTCATCCCCAACAATTGACTTCCTTCGATTGCTGCCCTCACCAAAATCATCACATGTGTCTACACCCACTTTACAACCGCCACCTTTTCCATACAAACCAAGGCATCCAGAAGAAACTCTCCGCTCTTCACCCTCTTCCTCCCCACCATTTTTATGACTCTTCTTTCTCAACTTCTGGCTAACACTTTTCACTAGGCGTTTTGACACACTCAAATCTTCGAATTCTCGTTGAAGAGACGATTCACCAACCACCCTCTCAACTAGAATCCTGTTCTCCGCTCCTTCTAGAGAATCATCACAAATAAAAGATATTTTCTTACCGTTAACATAGCTCTTAGAGCTACCAAAGTTAGCCATTTCAAGACCTCTCAATACTCTAACTCCATAGTTTCATCCCCAACATGTACCCTGGATATAAAGCAAATATTCCAACATTACTTGCAAACTCAGCAAACATTATTAAATCTTCAAACAAAAGAAACTACAGCAAAAATTCAGCTGCTGCACATTTAAAGTACTCTTTATTAACCTAATCTACATGCTCCTAACCATTAAAAACCTTGCATTAAAAACGCCACCAAAAAAAAAAAAACTCTCTTTTGCTTAATTAATAGATTATAACCAACAGATCCAACCCATAAAAGCCTTACCCCATCCAAAAATATCAATTTAACGTTCCAAATCAGATAAAAACACTACTCAAACACAAAATAAATCCCCCAAATTACACAACATTAACAAAATTTAACATCCAAGATACAACTAATATAATCAACATTTCCAAGCAGATCTAAACTCTCAGAATCATTACTCAACAGTTCCACTTCAATTTTCAGAAAAAAAAAAAAAAAAAAAAAAAAAAAAAAAAAAAAAAACAAACAAACTTATTTATCAGCAAAAGCAAAATTATAACCATAAATCAGAAAAAGCTTACTTGAAGTTTTGAGGCTAATCATCTTTACAGATCAAGGTTACACCTGCAAACCTAGAAACAAATTCAGTGATTGAAAATCATACTACTTAATTTCATTTCTACAAACATTTAATTGAGAGATTAAATGTTAGGTTTTTTTTGTAATGGAGAAGGAAGATGAATGAAGTTCTGGTTTTTGTTGTTGGAGTAGGGACATGAAGAAATGAGTAAAGATGCATTGAAAGCGAAAGGTGAGAAAAGTTTCTTCTTTCTCCTTTTTCTTTTTCTCTCTTTATATATTCTGTGTTTTCTCCTTTGTTTCTTCCCGTTTTATTACTGTTTTTTTAACTAGATTTCTTTCGGTACCATTTCTGTTTCTTTCGCTGTATTTGGAAATTGTTGGCAGTGAGAATTAAATAGAAATTACCTGCTAAGATTTTCTACCAGAGGTGGGACCGGTACTGTTAGATTGAGAGTTACATGTGATCTTGGCGGTTGGATGGGTGTAAGTGTAACTTGACTTTGTTAAAACGTTAAACAACACAGTCTCGAACAGCAAGAAATGAATGGTGAAGTCCTCGAGATTTGTGTTGGGATGTGATGAAGGGTTAATAACATTTTGTCGTCAAACCATGGAATTGAGATGTGTGTATAAAGTTTTGTCAAGATTTGATGTGTTTTGTGGTGATTAATACATCTCGAGTTCCACACAGGGACCACGGACCGTTGTTTTTACAGTAAAATGTTGCAGTCGGATGGTTTTTCTCGCAATGCATTTAAAGTCTAAACTGGTTATCAGCATCTTGCTACTTTGATACTCTACGGCGCTTTTGATTCTGATTCAAGTGCCAAAAAGAAGAAAACAATTGAACAGTTCACCAGGTCTAAAAAGAAAAAGATGAAGCCGCATAAATGAAACGATTCTCATCAAAATTAATACAATACAATTGATTAAATATTAGATCTACAGACAAAGACTTGTTTTCAAGTGAAAAATCAAATCCTACAAATTGTCTTTTATTCCCTGACCTTTGAATGTGGCTGTGAATGTCAGCCATGGCCAAGCAGCAGCAGCAACAACAGCTAAGGATAAATAACCTAAACCCAGTGGTAATATATATCCAAATTTCTTTTGTACAGAAGACACTGTTAATACCACCCATTTCATTGTTATCATTCGTTACTGTCCAAAACTCCTTTAAGAAAATTCAGTCCCTCTAAAGATATACTTCTTCGGACTCGAGTTTTCGGAATCTCAATTTTTGGAGGTGGGTCAGAAGAGAAGCAGACAACAACAACAGTCAGATTATCACAAGTGTTTCGCTTAAGTGCTTCTTTTACCAATTCTTTTGAGCATTTCTCAGGATCGTTGTGAAGCATTAATTCTTTTCTTGTGATTGTAACTGCACACTGACTACTCATAACATCCCATAATCCATCACAACCCATAATCAAGAACTCATCTTCTTCGGTTAATAGACTCTCGTGGAGTTCTGGTTCTGCACTCAAAGGGCCGGTGGATCCTTTTGGACCCTTCATGTGCCAATCACCTATGGCTCGTGCTACTGATAGCTGCCCATTAAGATACCCATCAAATACAATTCCACCCAGTTTCTCAATCCTCAATCTTTCAGAGGTGCAGTTTGGTTTGTGGTCTTTGGACAGCTCGACCGCCCTACCTCGTTTCCCTAATACAGCTCTGCAGTCCCCGACATTGGCAATTAGCATTGTCCTACACATAGAAGATACATATGAGAACCAAACCTAAAACCATCAACAGAACGTCATTTGTACAAGGGTGAAAATAAGAAAGCAGTATTATTCATGTATGGTCACTCAGTCTCCACATTACTAAGTTTATGACCGTTGACCGTACTACTGCAATTATGAATGTTATAGATAACGATAAACAAAACTGAAGTAAGTTCATATAAATAAAGCTGGTACACACAAAACAAACAGCAGAATACAGATAATACAGTTAGCACCAGAGAGCTTGATTATTACTGTGTTTTCCAAATTCCAATTTTTGACTAGAGTTTGTCATTATTCTACTAGAATATAACTATATTATCAGAGACAGAGTACACCGAGTCTAACACTTATTGTTTTGCTACAGAGTTGAAACATTGGGTGCTAATAAAAGAGGAGACGACTCTTTAAATTTCTGCATCCGCCATAAAGTAGGATATGGATTAGGAAGTCAACCTTCCATAAAAGAGAGACAGATTCCTTATTATCCAATTCTAGTGAAGAACTAAAAAATCTTTATTAACAAAATGTGATTGAAAATATACTCACCTTCCGAACATAAGTGCAGTCAGTGCTGTTGTGCCAGAGGAGCTGTCAAGAGAACAAGCATCAGCAAATGCATGATCAGCTCTCAGGAAAGCACTCTTAACAGCCTCCGATGCACAACTGGGAAAATGAGCATCCTCTGTGATATATTTAAGAATGTGCTTTTTAATAAAAGTTGCTGCATCTGATCCACCATGACCATCAAACACCTTTAAGCAAAACAACGGAATCTCAGCTAACGAAATTATCAATTAATTAGTGATATCAAGTGCTTGGAAATACTGTTAAGTATTCAAGGATAATCATGCCAATGTCAAAGAATGAGAATTCACAAATTACTTTGCATGCAAAAACTACGGCATGTCCTCATGGGCGCAAAATAGATTTTTTTATAGCAACTAAAACCAAATCATTCGCTTAACCTTGATCACTAAACTAGTATGATGCATCTGGTTATCTTTCTATGAAATTGCTATCATTACTATCTAAGTGTTCATCAACTGATAAAAAAGTAAGTTGAATTCCCTTATTGTGGAATTTGCATAACTCCAATAGTGTTTGGAAGACTATGATTTCTACTTCTCCACTCTCGTGCAGAGCTTCTTATAGAGGTATAATTTCCATTAATGCTGAAGAACGTGCACCTTTTTACAAAAATTTTATCTGCAGTGATTCAGCTTTCCAAAACAAAGCAAGATAGCCCAAAAAGACAAAACAGTAATTTCAGACATGGAGTAGAAACAAGTTGCACAAAATTGCCTTGACGCAAAGGATTTGGCTTCTGAAGCTCCCAATGACTAATTAGTAAGCTATATTCTGCCACAGATATGTTATATAGAAGGCCATTCTAAGAGAAGGTCCTGGTGACCACTATATCAGCTTAAAGGAAATGCCAAACATATGAAAAACAATCACATTCAAAAATAATATGCGTGATAAAAGATCAGAAAAATGATCAATCATCGAACCAGTTCTCAATGTGCAGTAGCGGAAATCAAATTACACACCCCGTAGAAAGCTCCTGGAGCAGGAATGCTGGCAGATTCACCAAGATATTCAACAAGATTATCTACACATAGGTGTTCATCCTCCATGTATTGCTTAGGTCCTATCTCAGAACAGCTCCCTGAACGAAAGACAGGTAAAAACCCTGATTTGACATCCGAAGGTGATTTTAAACAAACACTCCCAATATCTAATTCCTGCACCAAATTGTGAAATGAAAAGTTAACTAAAACTTGAGTTCATAAAATTAGATTGCAAAACAGATACGATATTTGAAGTTAGTTTTCAGATTCCAGATAGGACCGTCCAAATCCAATAGCTGAGGTCCAAAACACATGGAACAGGGTGCTAGTGCCCCGTCGCCCCCTCACTCTAAGGTTAGCAGTCGTGTTTGCGGTGTTTATGGAGCCCAGGAATCTTTTTTAAGCTTGATAATACACACTAACGGTGCATGAGATACAACAATAACAAGCATATTTAGCTATAGATAGCCATGCGTGCACAATGAGGAAAGGAGTTGGAAGTACTAGGCATATATAAACACTAGGAAGTTTAAATTGGGATAATCCAAAGGCATGAATAGAATAAGAAACTCACCAATTCTGAAAGTGCAGACAACTTGGCAGAACTTGTACAATGCCTCATGACTGAGAGGTGTCTTGGAGGTTTCGCAGCATTCAATTGTTTCAAGCTATCCTGAATCTCAGAATTGTCATCTTCCACTGAATTTTTACTTTCCTTGCTGTATCCGCTTTCTAATCCATTTAATTGAGGCGACATATGTGTTCCAGCTGCCATATTTTGCTTTTCTGTCACTTCAAACTAAACTTGATCCCGAAAAAAGTCAAACTTAAGCTGGTAATCTAATTCAATCCAACTTCAAACCCAGTAATAATACCAACAAATTAACAAAATTATGACCTCAAACTCCTCGGATCACCAATATCCTTCGAAACCTAATAATCGTAAATGTAGGTGACACAGCTTAAACATTTGCGTGCAAATTACCTAAATTCAACAGATAATCCTCAAAATCCCGTTATATTTGACTCAAGATCCCAATCAATCTCCAAAATTTCTATGATTTTCCTCCAACAGAAACAATAACCTCTTAATTATCAACAACAAATGTTCATACCTAGAGATTTCCTAACCACATCCATGATCATTCTCATTCTAGATCAAGATCACCCACAATAATTGACCAAATTCAATTAATCCAACAAATAAATAATAAATAAAGTGAGAAATGTAATAAAGGATCTCATTTTATAGAATCTTCCATAATGATTACAAAACGAGAAATCATTAATAAGATCAGCATTTTCAGATCAACTGTAAATTTAGAACTAATACTTGCCTTTAATTTGGTTGTCAGTATATGAATGATGGAACCGTAACGAAAAGAGAGATGTTTTGCGAAAAAATGAAACGAAACCGGAGATTTCAGGGTGCTATGGGGGTATTCCTAGTAGTAGTGTTTTGGAGGTAAAATACGTGCGGACACGTGTCGATTTTTGAGAGTAAGGATTTTTCTTGTTTGACCGGAATGCCCTATAGATCCAACTTCCTTTTCCAACCGTCGAAACTACTCTACTCGATCCCTTTTCTCTCTCTGGTCTTCTTAACTGAGGGTTGGGGTGTAAATTCGGGCAGGCCGGGCCGCCCGACCCAAAAACTAAGATAGGCCGGGCGGGCCAGGATTAATATTTGTGAGCCCGTAAACAAATTCAGGCCGGACAGGCCGGGTACAAGTAGATAATTTGCTACCCAAAGACCGCCCAAAGCCCGCTTTTTATACGGGCAGGCCGGATCGGGCCGGACAGGCCACTATTTTGAATTTTTTTTTTAAGTTTAAATTTTCAAATGAACAGTATTAAATACAATATCCTTTCCTTTCCAACATCACATATCGTAAGTGATAGTATTATTTTATATTTAAATTACACTGACAAATTTTTAATTTTAGCATATGATAAATAATTAATTAGAGTACAATAAACTTTCTAATAAGAAAATATATTACCATTAATGTTTTGAAAAGGTTAATTATAAGTAAAAACAATTATATATTTTATTTTTCTTGACACAAAATTGACAATTATAAAACTGTAACTTTTAAGTCTTTTTAAGAGGATATTAAATGATTAATGGCACATAGAAGGCTTTCAGGCCGGGCATCATAATTAATCGCAAAGCCCGAGACCGCCCAATAAATTAATCCAGGCCAGGCCGGGTAGCCCGCAACGGGCCATAACAGGCTTTGGGCAATTTCAGGTACAGGCGGGCTTGGGCGGGTACGGGCAGACTGAGTTTTTTCGGGTAATATTTACACCCCTAACTGAGGGTGTGTGGTCTTACCCTAGTTAGCAATTCGGCGTATAATTCGCGAATTATTCCGAACAGATTCGATTTCCGTTTTATTCACGTCTGGATCAAACTCCGAACCTAGTACGCGTATAATACCAGTCTCCCGTATAATTCGCGTACTTTTCGAATTGGCGAATCATTCTTCTCCTAGGTGAAAAAAGATGATTCCAAGGTGGGATTCGAACCAGTCTAATCTAATTCCACCAGAGGTACATAGAACCAACTGTTCTACGCATTTGTTTTAATTGTTTTTGTACATGTTTTGAATATAACACATTTACAGCTTATTTTTCACCTTGGAACCAATGTAAATATAAAAAAATTAGTATATTATGATAACAAATATTAATCAATTTATTATATATATGGGACGAATTTTGTGCGACGAATTCATATCTCTAAAACGAATGATACACGTACGTATGCCGTTCCGTATTACTGCCGAATCACGAGTCGTTGACCGGATTTTTAACCGATCTCAACTTTTATAAATCCGAATAATATCCGTACGTATGCCGTTCCGTACGTTTGCCGAATGACGAATTGCTAACTAGGGGTCTTACCAGGAAAGTGATGAGAAAAGTCCGTTAAAAGGGTAGTAGTTACAAATCTAAATGACAAGGTGACAACGGATCGGTCTACCCGTTGACACTGATCCAAGATTTTAATTAATTTGTATTTTAGCTTTTTTTTTTTTTTTGGTCTCTAGTATGAAATACAGTGGTAATCAAAATCTTTAAATTTGACCAAAATTTAAATTTTTTTTCTGCAAATGCATGAAGATTGGAGACCGTTAGATTTTAAAGCATTGGATTTGAAAAAGGTTTTTCTCGATTTTGAGAATACAAATTCATTTTACGCACAAGGCGACACGATTATCTTGTTGTTGTTGTTTTGCTTAGACGAGGGAGAACAAAAAAATAAAAATGATAGCATACCTATATGCCAAGAGAGGAGCAGAAAGGTAAGGGGAGGAAGAAGCAGACCACGAATCTGTAACAGAATTGTGGGACGTATGCCAAATAATGCGTAACCCAGTTGGTAAATTTGTAAGTATAACAAAACTTGACTGATGTAAACTTGGACTTCAGGGCCACAATATATATCTGCAATGTAGGCTCATGCTTTCCTCAAAGTGTTGTTATTCTGGACCTAGTTCAGCTGATTAACCATTTGAAGACAGTCTCCCTCAGTTGTTCTTATAATATTCTTTTACATTGGTAGTTATTTTTTCAAAATCAATTTCATTTTTTCTCCTTCATGTAGTCCATGACATGCAAATTCCCAGACCAAAGTCGAGATCTTTATTGTTATCATTCAACCATCCTTCTATGACATCCTTGACCGTGATATCTTTTATATCAGTGTGAACTACAAGAGGTGTTCCTAAAAGCACCGTTCTTGATCATTGTATCCAATGAATAAGATATGGCCTAATGACTTTTGGTGAAGTTGGCACTTTTGACACATCATGCACACACTTGGTATGACTTTTCCAGCCTTGCAGAGTATGGGAGGCCATCATGAAGAGCTCTCCAAGCAAACATTACAAGTTTTTGAGTGTTTGACTCCAAGAGAATTTGTCTTGACGGAGACTGAAAGTTGTCCCTGTTGAGTTGGCAGAAAAAAAATGGAACGATGTGGAGGAGAATTCCCTATTAGGAGTGTGCACCACAAGGTTGTCTTCCATCTCTTTACTAAGCAAGATAACTTTCAAAACGGAGTCCACTTTCATGGGTGATAAAACATCATTTACAAGTAGCATAATATTACATTATTTATTGTTAACAATGAGGAAATCTTTGACCTTGAAGATGTTTTACCTTTTCATTTGATCATTTGGGAATAACTTAAAACCAGGTAGGAGGGAATCCATGGATCCTCGCAGACTTTAATGATTTCGCCATTGCCCACGACCATCGACACCTTTTAGCTAGGTTATCATTTGTTGTCTGAATATGCATATACCCTTCCAAACCGGATAAGCATCATTTATAATTTTTGTTGGGGACAAGAAGTTCTTATCGCTTTGGTATTTGGTCTTGAGCACTTGCACTCATAGGGTATCTTCTTTAGTGAGTAATTTTCAAGCTAATTTTGGTACCCGTTGATGGTGGGTTTTTGACAAAGGCTGAAATCGTAAAATCATAACCTTGCATATTTCTGATACAGTAATCAGACGAGTATGGAGACTCATGTCTCTCGTTTAAGCATGAAAGCTCATGCCATGATGATCTCTGACCGAGTGTATTGCCTCTCAGATCATCCATAAGAACCTCTGACTGAGTGTATTATTACCTCTGAGAGCATACATGAATATGCAGTCTCTAAATTGAGACCGCGACATAATTCATCAATACTGAACAATTTCAGTAATCACTTTTATATAGAATCGAAAACGATTGGACGGCTCCTAGACAACTTGCCTGCTAGTATAGAGCGATAACGTCTTCAAGATGTTACAATGTTTTCCCTGACTATATAAAAGACATATGTATAGAATCTTAATGATTGGACGGCTCCTAGACAGCTTGTCTGCTAGTATAGAGCGATAACGTCTTCAGGATGTAACAATGTTTTCCCTGATTATACATAATAAATATGACGCTTCAATTAGCTATCGCTTAATTCTCAAATAATCATAATGCTCCTAGACAGCTTGCCTGCTAGTATAGAGCCATCAATTAATCAATTAAATACTTCTAGTCGCAAGATTCATCAATTGAAATCCTAGAAAGAATTCTACGTTAATCATGATATTTCGTTACTTCAATTCATGGCTTTTTCCAGTAGAATTCCATGGGTCAGTAATAAATATTCAACGTAGGGCATCTGGGCCATTATCGAGTAAGCCCCGAGAAAATGGTGCGAGTGTACTTAATAATAATGCACAAACGAGCGCCCAAATGCACGAACGAGCATTCAAAAATATGGACGAGCGAGGAAACCTATGCAAAATCGGGAAGAAAAATAATAAAAAAATAATAATAAAGAGGCGCCTAAGGGGACCAGGCCCACTGGACGGCCGGTCATGCCGTCGTGGCCGGTCCCACGCCTCTCCCTTTTATTTTCTCTTACTTTATTATTTTTCCTAATCTCATGAAAACTTCTTCATTCGAGCAAACTCCCTCGTTCGAGCAAAACTTCTCCATATATTCTCACACGATGAAAAATAATATAAAATAAGGAAAAGTATCATGGGACTGAGCCTACTAGCCGGCCGGCCGGTCCCACACTTCTCTAATCCCTTATTTTATTATTATTCCTTCTCCCATCTCAGGAAACTCCTTCGTTTAAGCAAAAAACATAATGTTTTCAATATTTCACCAATATTGCTCAAACTAGCAAAAGCCAGAAAGTCAAATGGTCACATGACCGACTAGGCTTCTCACGCAAATATTAAAATATTATTATTTTAATATATTATTAAAATATCGACTGCACGAGCAATGCCCTACTTGCTCATTCGAGCAAAATTGAGAGTTTCAGTCAAGATCAAACTCTTCTAAAAATTCAAGATATTGCTGGAACGCGCGTCAGAAAATATCAAAATTCTCAGAATTGAGACACGAGCAACATGGTGACACGGGCATGCCACCTTGATCGACCAAGGTCGGCCCTTTGGCTTGCAAGCAGCCGGCCTCACATATTTTCATAATTTGACTTAGTTTGTTTATATTAGGTTCAAACTCTTTCCAAGCATCTTGGAATTTGATCAAATGACCGTCAGTCAGTCCCATGTCACCAAGGGACGGTTCCATTCCCTCTTGGTCGGACCCCCATCTCCCCATAATTAGGTTTTATTACCTAATGCTCAGACGAGCACTATTTTAGTAACTGATTAAACCATCATTTAATCATTCTTTCCCAACTGGTCCGCAAAGGACTTTGGTGCTTGCTCATTCGAGCATCTGAGTGCTACATGGTCGACCCATCATCCCATGTAGTCGGTCCCTCTCTCACTCATTGGTTGATTTTCAATAAATCATCGATGGATCAGCAATCCATCAAAATTAGGGTTTCAAACCAAATGCTCTGCAAAGCATAATTTTGAACAGGTTCAAACACCACTATTTTCATGTTTGATCAAGTAATCAACATTTTATGATATAATATTCGGTCCAGCTACCAATATTTTAAATTAATATTTTATTTGGTCGCGTTGCCAATAATCATCAAACGAGCAATATTTGCTCAGACGAGCAATATTTGCTCAGTTTATCAATATTTAATAATTCCTCAAACGAGCAATATTTTCTCAGACGAGCAATATTTGCTCAGCTTGTAATATTCGTCATGTTGATTCAACTATTAACATTCATTCGAGAACTGTACATCTGTCCCAGTAGACATGCTCAATTCATGAGTCTTAGAGCATTCGTCCATCATGCTTGACTCAACAATACTAAGACTCGTCGCACGGAAGCTGATCAAGCAGAGACTGACTTCCCTTTTCTCATTGAAGAGGTGATCAAACTGCTAAAGGTCTGGATTCAAGATGGTGCAATTAAATAATAATATGTCAGGAAATAACCAACTGAAGAGGACATGGAGAATCCTCGTTATAGGTTCGCCAATCATCCACAAGTTACTGCAGGATTTTGAAGCGCATATTCAAAGAAAAGGTTGAATCAGGAGAGCTTAACCTGGGGACTGAAGGAGTACACATAGACCCTCTCCCAGTCAGGACTTTCACTCTCTCTGAACCACCTATCAAGGAAGCAGTTCAATCCTTAATCGAGCATGTTTGTAAATTGATGTACTTATCAAAGGCTCAAAGGAAAGACATGTTTTCTGCATTAAATCACATCGTGTCAGGGAAACGTCTATCAATTCAGGAAACAATTCCCTGAACCTCCAGCCACAGATAAGGAAATGTACGACCGGGGACTTCTCACCACGGTCCATCTCAAAGGAAATGAATCAAGCGAGCGTTGATCGATGTCGGCACCGCTGTCAATGTCATCCCATTGAAAACTCTCAGAGCTGCTGGTATCACTCGACATGAAGCTACTCATGCTCACATCTCCATCACGGGTCATGAAGGAACGCCCATGGATGCTTATGGCTACATTACTCTTAAGATGAAAGCAAGATCGACCTGGACAAAAACCAAATTTTATATAATCCGGGAAGATCCAGGGTATGACAAGGTTCTCGGAAGAGCATGGGTTCACGCTGAAAAGATGATTACTGATGAGGCGCCTACACCTCTCTCAGACGAGGAAAGCTCTGACTCGGAAGATTCAACAGATGTTCCATCAACAAAGCATTTGGAGCAATTCCAAACTCTGATGGAGTTGGAAAAAGGAGCCCGAAGAAGATGCATTAACATTTCTCAAGAGGTTCCGCGCTCAGAAAAGTCTTATACCTCCTCATACGTCCATGTCATTTGTTTTCAAATATGCTCTCCTAGTACGGGGACTCAAACCGTCTGGAAACTCTACTGTTGTGAAACGCTATGAATGGGTAGCTTCACCACAACAATATTTTACGAAGTGGTTGAATATTGAGCCTCTCCAAATCTACCATCTGACCAACACATTCGTTGATGAAATGATGTTTAAATGCAAAGAACATCTTGAATATTCTCCTATGAACGAGTATCCACATGTGCCGCAGAATTGGAAAACTTCGATGTCTGCACAAACGTGGAATCCTACTGTAAAAGGAATTCCGAACCAACAGAAGATATGCAGAGCACGAATGATCAAGCCTAACAAGTTTCATCAAGATATTCAAAGCAACTAAGCGCAATTTTCATTCTGCAAGGAACTCCAACTGGGAAGGAACTTTCATGATATCTAAGTTTGTTGCTGGAGGATATTACAAATTAGTCAACATGGATGGCAAGGCGAACGTGCCAGTAATACATGAGAATTAGATCAAGGTTTTTGACGCTTGAGAATACTCGACGTTTGAGGTATTAGGTGTTTGAGACATGAACACTCATGAAGTTTTGGATTTAGAATTTAGGATTTTCTTTCACTGCATTTTCAATTCCTCCAAAACATATGCAATACTTGCATTCAGTACTTGAATTCGGTAATTAATCAAAGTTCATTTACTTAAAGAAAATCTCTATCAAACCCAAAAGAAAATCCACACAGCCATTCATTTATCCAAAATCAATCAAAATTAAAACCAAAATAAAACCTCTCTTTTCTCAGAAGTCCAAGGTTCAAGGAATCATGAAAAGGAAACTAAAGGAAATCAGCAAAGAAAGATTTTTGCTCCTATGCAATCTTCAGGTCTCGTAAGGCTGCTTTCTCCAACTCCAATTCTTCAATCAACTGGGCGATCTTAGCCTCCTTATCCATCACATCATCATTTGTCAAGGGTACATTCTTCTCGACTGCTTCTTTAATGGCTCAATTCTCTCACGAAGCCATCCCACATTGAAACCCAGTTTCTCAGAATGGTCCAAGTTGTACTCCCAATCAAAGAGTACATCTTTGGTCACAGTATTTCTAGATCTGGTTCGAATATCATCTATAACACGCAAGATGGCTACTACCTGCATTATCAAGAAATAAATACGATCGGGATCTTTGGTGACAATGATGTGACCATACCGTTCCCATATTTTCTGATATAAACTAGCATATCCAATGGGGACGCTGAATCCACCAACTAGTTCATGATACAAGAGTGGCTCGAATGGAGGAACGAGGTTAACCCCTGCATTAGGGTATTTTTGCACCACTATACGAGTCTCAATCGTGGGAACAATTTCTGCTATCTCTGGAACAGTCTCTCCTATCTCTGAAGCGATGGTGACTTGAATTTTGGTCTGTTCAATAGCTTTAGTAGTAACATTCTCACGCTCTTGAGGTGCAGAGATGGTTGCATCATCACTTTGATCCACAACGTTGCTTGTATCATCAATATCAGCTCTGTTATCCTCAACATCATTGTTTCGCACCTAATGGGGCAAATATATGAGTCAGAGTGCTTCAACCATGGGATTAAAATGGCAATCGTAAAATCCAGCATGTAAGTGAAATAACACTATCTAAGTTCTTTATTATGCGTCCAATACACAAGAAAGTGGTACAAAGATACAAGAAAGACGTTTTACAGCAAGTCCGTCTGAGACGGCTTTACACTGCCCTGCACAAAGCAACGAACTGGGAGCAATTGGTAAGGAATATAAGGTTAAATCATATACCATTCTCTTCTTATGGATGTCCTATATAACATATCAAAATTTTATACCAATTGGATAAACGAGCAAAAATATGTGGCTGAAACATTGAACTACATGACAGATGAAAAATTTCTATAAGTTTACTGTTTCATAAATTTCGGACCCTAAACATGCTCAAAACTCAAAAGGCTTCTTTAAAAAAGATAGGAAATTTTCTGGGCATAATAAAACTGGGGTAGATCGCGAAAATCTGATGTCGGATGAAGATTCTACAACGTTTTTACCAAAAGGCTGAATTCTGAGTTTTCTGGTGACGTATTTCGGCAAAAAAAATTCATTTATTCACGTGGATTTGCTTTCAATCATTCAAAAATAAGCAATTTTATATTTTTATGAAGAAAGTACAAGATGGACACTTACTTGAGTGGTCTCTAAATTGTTCGAGGGGTCAATATTGACGGCGTCACCATTAGAAGCATTATTATCTTCATTCGGTATCACCTCTTGAGAATTTTCTTCATCACCATCTTCCGAAGAAGAATGGGCATCATCAGCGCTTTTATTTTCCATGGTAATCTCCTCCTGCGTATATCAACAACGATCATTACTTCCTCATCCGAGAAATACCATAATTGATCGAACAAGGAAAATACTTACATCAATTTATTCCTCATCGGTGGTACTGGAGTCATGAGTTGCTTGTCCAAGAACGATTCGAAGACCGTCAATGCTTGATGGAGCAAAACTCTGAAACAAATTAACAAATATTTGTTTTGATCCTGATTAAACGGACAAGAAAAAGTCATGGTGGAAGAAGCGCTAACAACTCACCAAAGAGAAAGATGGGGACTTTACAGTATTCAGTATCATCATATAATCCTTACTTCTGGATTCTCCACCTCTAAGGCTTACTGCTATTTCCGAGAAATCCACATCAATCCGAGGTCTCACAGCACGACCATCATGTGGTAAAGTTAAGACTTAATTATTATGTCTTTGCAAAATCATAAGAGGAGTACTTACTGGTGAACATCCTGGAAGTGTTTTTCGTTTATCGCAGCCAAAAGGATATTTCAACCTCAGCCGAGCAGAGATTAGCTCAATAATAGGAGGTTCTTGTGACGGGGTCTGAGCATCCATCACAAAGTCATGGATGCTCTCAAGTTGTCGGGTCCTGAAGCCTATATAGTTCAATATGTGGCTCGGTCAGAGCAAGGAAACAGATACTCATGTCCATTCAAGTATGTGCAATCCAAATGAGTCTTAAGTTGCTCAACTGATGGTTTATTCTTTCGAATGTTCGGAACACACTGGTCAAGACCCATTTGGCGTACTGCTCTGTTAATATTATATTCTTCTACAAGGAACTCTCCATGTATTACCGATACTAAATAACCAGGAGTGCAACTCAGCATGAAAGATCTCTCACCAATACTCAGGTCTGTATAAGACACCAAAGTAGTATTTTCTCCAGCAACATTGGAAGTAATTAACTGAGAAACATGAGGAGGTACTGCTATCCACGGACGAAAATTAAACTCAGACTTGTTATCTAACATATCAATGAGGCGTGTCTTGAGCCGAGGCTGTTTTGTGGACCAACGCATAATCCTGGCATTATCCTTCTCAGAGAGAGCATGACGGGTATCAACATTCGGTCCTTGCAAGACGCTACGAGGAATCGGTGCATAATTATTGAAGTGTTCCCACATTAAGGCTTGGAGAAACATTGAATTGACATAAGATTCAATTATCATAAAACCATTAGAGATGATGGAGTCTGCGACTAAGGAGTCTAAATTGGAGTATAGCGAACCCAAGATGAGAATTCTCTCACCTTGAGCCATCTTAATAGAAAAAGGAATCACAAATGTCTTCAACAAGTTTTCATTATCTTCAAGTACATCTCTGTACAACCACAAACACAAGAAAAGCCGCAATGGTTAATGTACCATCGACGGGCCAGTCAGGAATTCTATCTCTCAGACACCAATACCTTAACCATTGAGCATAACAAAATTTGTTGGATAATTGATTAAGGCAGTCCATCTTAGCTGCCAAGATGTTAGACATTGCAGTCTTCTCTGCTGAAAGTTCTTCAGGAAGATTATACGTAATTGGAAGGTTCAACAAAGCAACCACATACTCCAAAGTGATGGTAAACTCTCCCCATCTTCATATAAAAGTGTGAGTAGGAATGCACCAGCGAGCGAGCAAGGATACCATACCTCTCATATCGTGATAATTAAACAAGTCTCCAGCTGCTTGGATAACCCTTATCACTTGTGCCTGATCCAACATATGTTTCGCCCATCCAGAAAATTCTGCTAAAGATCTTCGAGAAAGCTTAAACTCTATAAGTGAAGCAGAATAGTGTCCTCCTTGCAGACATAATCGAATTATGGTTCGAGAAGATACTAATTTCTTCTGAGTAATGTCCCTGGGATTGACAAAAAGATGAAATGAAGAGCCTGGAAGACGTTTTTCGTGTCTATATTGAACAACAAAAAATTCGTCATTCACGTTTAGAGTATTCTTGATCACCGATTCTTCTTCTTCATCGATTGAAGCAGCGACATCTGTGTATGGAGTGCTCTTAGTCACCGCTTCTTCCTCTTCGTCGTCAAAGGAGTCTCGTAACCATCGTTCGACATCTCTGCAAAGTAGCTGTGACATCCATACAACAATTTCTACTTCAGTATGCCATTCGTAAGCGCAAATTTCATCAAAGCAGTGGAAATAAAGCACAACGAAATAATAAGGTGTTCACGTCAGCGTCTTCAAAAATGGTAACTTTCCAACTCTTACCTGTTTACAATTCCACTAACAGTAGTGATTGTGATACAAGAGTTAATACTTCAAAACTTGCTCGTTTCTTCAAACCTGCAAACACGAGCAAAAAACACGTTATTCAAAAATCAAAACTTGATTTTCATAAAACCGTGAACATAGTTTTCATTGTGTGAATATCCACTATTGAATTGTGAAAGCTGACACTGAGACAATACTTTATCATAAATAAGTGTCTACTTTCGATGATTATTCAAAATCGATTTTGATTTTCAAAAAAAATAAAATAATAAAACGTGAATTATTCACGTAATTTAAAAAAAAAATTATTTCTTTTGACGTGAGAAAACTCGCGTAAATAAGAGAAAATTTCGTGAATATGTCACGTATTTTTGACAAAAAAAAACAAAAACTTTTGTCTCATACGAGCATTCGCCTTTGAAACGAGAGTTTATTCAAATTTCGTGAAAGTTCACACTTTAAAAAAAATTAAATTTTGGTTTTCATGAAAGCTCATAAAAAAAATTTTATCATTAGACACATGTCTATTTCAAAAAAAAAAAAAAAATCTCTCCTAAGTTAAGGATTTTTGTTCGTTTCTTAAACTAACTAATGAACGAACGTCTGTTCCTAAAACAAAGGTTTTTGTAAATAACTCACGTCCACGTATATGTGTACACATATATATTTTTTTTTTAACGTGAATAAAGCATGAGCAACTCATGAAACAGCAAAAAAAAATAATAAAAAAAAAAATAACGTACCTGGTCGGTGCCGGCCGGTGGCAGCGACGGCTGGTCAGCGGCTCCGGCGAAATTTTTTGCCCCTCTTCTCTATTGCTCGGACGTGAAGGGAGGTGAAGGAAGCAGGTGGTCGGTCGTCGGAGAAACAATTAAAAAAAAGGTGTTTCTTCCCTTTTATAATAATTTTATTTCCTAAAACCTAATTCCACAAGGATTTCCTCTCTTGGGTCGGGCCCTTATGCTAAGCCGACCAAGATTGAACGTTCCAACACCCAAATCAGTGGTGCCACACCAATTTATGCTCGCCAGTCGATGCTCCATGTGGGACCTTCATTCAAGCAGTGGCTTGCTCGTATGCGACATCATTGGAGCGAACCGAAAATCCGGTAACATTCTTTTTACGACTAAGTTAAACTACTTATTTCATCCATGGCTAAAAATCACCATACAGTGCTGACTGAGGAACATATTGTCCCTCACTAAGCAGGGGACTTTATGTTGATGGTGGATTTTTGACAAAGGCTAAAATCGTAAAATCATAACCTTGCATATTCCCGATCCAGTAATCAGACGAGTATGGAGACTCATGTCTCTCGTTTAAGCATGAAAGATTATGCCACGATGATCTCTAACCGAGTGTGTTGCCTCTCAGATCATCCATAAGAACCTCTGACTGAGTGTATTGCCTCTCAGAGCATACATGAATATGCAGTCTCTCAATTGAGACAGCGACATATTTTATCAATACTGAACAATTTCAGTAAACGTCTTCAGGATGTAACAATGTTTTCCCTGACTATATAAAAGACATATGTATAGAATCTTAATGATTAGATGGCTCCTAGACAGCTTGTCTGCTAGTATAGAGCGATAACGTCTTCAAGATGTAACAATGTTTTCCCTGACTATACAGAATAAATATGACGCTTCAATTAGCTATCGCTTAATTCTCAAATAATCATAATGCTCCTAGACAGCTTGACTGCTAGTATAGAGCCATCAATTAATCAATTAAATATTTCTAGTCGCAAGATTCATCAATTGAAATCCTAGAAAGAATTCTACGTTAATCGTGATATTTCGTTACTTCAATTCATGGCTTTTCCCAGTAGAATTCCATGGGTCAGTAATAAATATTCAACGTACGGGCATCTGGGCCACTATAGAGTAAGCCCCGAGAAAATGGTGCTAGTGTACTTAATAATAATGCACAAACGAGCGCCCGAATGCACGAACGAGCATTCAAAAATATGGACGAGCGAGGAAACCTATGCAAAATCGGGAAGAAAAATAATAATAAAAAAATCATAAAGAGGCGCCTAAGAGGACCAGGCCCACCGGCCGGACGGTCATGCCGTCGTGGCCGGTCCCACACCTCTCCTTTTTATTTTCTCTTATTTTATTGTTTTTCCAAATCTCATGAAAACTTCTTCATTCGAGAAAACTCCATCGTTCGAGCAAAACTTCTCCATATATCCTCACACGATGAAAAATAATATAAAATAAGAAAAAGTGTCATGGGACTGGGCCTACTAGCAGGCCGGCCGGTCCCACACTTCTTTAATCCCTTATTTTGTTATTTTCCTTCTATCATTTCAGAAAACTCCTTCGTTTGAGCAAAAAACCTAATTTTTTCAATATTTCACCAATATTGCTCAAACTAGCAAAAGCACGGGACGTCAAATGGTCACATGACCGAATAGGCTTCTCACGTAAATATTAAAATATTATTATTTTAATATATTATTAAAATATCGACTGCACGAGCAATGCCCTACTTTCTCATTCGAGCAAAATTGAGAGTTTCAGTCAAGATCAAACTCTTCCAAAAATTCAAGATATTGCTCGAACGCGCGTCAGAAAATATCAAAATTCTCAGAATTGAGACACGAGCAACATGGTGACACGGGGATGCCACCTTGATCGACCAAGGTCGGCCCTTTGTCTTGCAAGGAGCTGGCCCCACATATTTTCATAATTTCACTTAATTTGTTCATATTAGGTTCAAACTCTTTCCAAGCATCTTGGAATTTGATCAAACGACCGTCAGTCGGTCCCATGTCACCAAGGGCCGGTTCCATTCCATCTTGGTCGGACCCTCATCTCTCCATAATTAGGTTTTATTACCTAATGCTCAGACGAGCACTATTTTAATAACTGATTAAACCATCATTTAATCATTCTTTCCCAACTGGTCCGCAAAGGACTTTGGTGCTTGCTCATTCGAGCATCTGGACGCTACATGGTCGACCCATCATCCCATGTAGCCGGTCCCTCTCTCACTCATTGGTTGATTTTCAATAAATCATCGATGGATCAACAATCCATCAAAATTAGGGTTTCAAACCAAATGCTTTGCAAAGCATAATTTTGAACAGGTTCAAACACCACTATTTTCATGTTTGATCAAGCAGTCAACATTTTATGATATAATATTCGGTCCAGCTTCCAATATTTTAAATTAATTTTTTATTTGGTCGCGTTACCAATAATCATCAAACGAGCAATATTTGCTCAGTTTATCAATATTGATTCAACTATCAATATTTAATAATTCCTCAAACGAGCAATATTTTCTCAGACGAGCAATATTTGCTCAGCCTGTAATATTCGTCATGTTGATTCAACTATTAACATTCATTCGAGAACTATACATCTGTCCCAGTAGACATGCTCAATTCATGAGTCTTAGAGCATTCGTCCATCATGCTTGACTCAACAATACTAAGACTCATCGCACGGAAGATGATCAAGCAGAGCCTGACTTCCCTTTTCCCATTGAAGAGGTGATCAAACTGCTAGAGGTCTGGATCCAAGATGGTGCAATTAAATTACCATATGTCAGGAAAGAACCAACTGAAGAGGACATGGAGAATCTTCGTTATAGGTTTGTCAATCATCCACAAGTAACTGAAGGATTTTGAAGCGCATATTCAAAGAAAAGGTTGAATCAGGAGAGCTTAATCTGGGTACTGAAGGAGTACACATAGACCCTCTCCCAGTCAGGACTTTCACTCTCTCTGAACCACCTATCAAGGAAGCAATTCAATCCTAGACAGCTTGCCTGCTAGTATAGAGCCATTATTAATCAATTAATTATTTCTAGTCGCAAGATTCATCAATTGAAATCCTAGAAATAATTCTACGTTAATCATGATATTTCGTTACTTCAATTCATGGCTTTTCCCAGTAGAATTCCTTGAGTCAGTAATAAATATTCAACGTACGAGCATCTGGGCCATTACCGAGTAAGTCCTGAGAAAATGGTGCGAGTGTACTTAATAATAATGCACAAACGAGCACCCAAATGCACGAACGAGCATTCAAAAATATGGACGAACGAGGAAACCTATGCAAAATCGGGGAAAAAATTATAATAATAAAATAATAAAGAGGCGCCTAAGGGGACCGGGACCACCGGCCGGCCGGTCATGCCATCGTGGACGGTCCCACGCCTCTTCCTTTTATTTTCACTTATTTTTTATTTTTCCTAATCTTATGAAAACTTCGTCATTCGAGCAAACTCCCTCGTTCTAGCGAAACTTCTCCATATTTCCTCACACGATGAAAAATAATACAATATAAGGAAAAGTGTCACAGGACCGGGCCTATTAGCCGGCCGGATATGCCCTATCCATGGCCGGTCCCACACTTCTCTAATACCTTATTTTATTATTATTCCTTCTCTCATCTCAGGAAACTCCTTCGTTTGAGGAAAAAACCTATTTTTTTCAATATTCCACCAACATTGCTCAAACTAGCGAAGGCCAGAAAGTCAAATGGTCACATGACCGACTAGGCTTCTGACATAAGTATTAAAATATTATTATTTTTATTAAAATATCGACCGCACAAGCAATGCCCTACTTGCTCATTCGAGCAAAATTGAGAGTTTCAGTCAAGATCAAACTCTAATGAAAATCCAAGATATTGCTCGAACGCGCGTTAGAAAATATGAAAATTCTCAGAATTGAGACACAAGCAACATGGTGACACGAGCATGCCACCTTGATCGACCAAGGTCGGCCCTTTGGCTTGCAAGGAGCCGGTCCCACACATTTTCATAATTTGACTTAATTTGTTCATATTGGGTTCAAACTCTTTCCGAGCATCTTGGAATTTGATCAAACGACCGTCAGTCGGTCCCATGTCACCAAGGGACGGTTCCATGCCCTCTTGGTCGGTCCATCGTCTCTCCATAATTAGGTTTTATTACCTAATGCTCAGACAAGCACTACTCTAATAAATTATTAAACCAACATTTAATCATTATTTCCCAACTGGTCCGCAAAGGACTTTTGTGCTTGCTCATTCGAGCATCTGGGCGCTACATGGTCGGATCATCATCTTATGTAGCCGGTCCTTCTCTCACCCATTGGTTGACTTTCAGTAAATCATCGATGGATCAGCAATCGAGCAAAATTAGGGTTTCAAACTGAATGCTCTGCAAAGCATAATTTTGAACAGGTTCAAACACCACTATTTTCATGATTGATCAAGCAGTCAACATTTTATGATATAATATTCAGTCCAGCTACCAATATTTTAAATTAATATTTTATTTTGTCGCGTTGCCAATAATCATCAAACGAGCAATATTTGCAGTTTATCAATATTGATTCAACTATCAATATTTAACAATTCCTCAAATGAGCAATATTTGCTCAGTTTATCAATATTGATTCAACTATCAATATTTAATAATTCCTCAAACGAGCAATATTTGCTCAGACGAGCAATATTTTCTCAAACTAATAATATTGATTCAACTATCAATATTCACCAGTTCGTCAGACAAGCAATATTTGCTTAGCCTGTAATATTCGTCATGTTGATTCAACTATTAACATTCATTCGAGAACTATACATTTGTCCCAGCAGACATGCTCAATTCATGAGTCTTAGAGCATTCGTCCATCATGCTCGACTCAACAATACTAAGACTCACCGTCTAGTCAAGTCAAGTCAACAACTGACTAAATACACGTTTTCTTTGCAGACTCCTCATTCATGAGACATCAATGACGTCACATGTGGGGATATTAACTAGGGATTTAGTTTGGCGGCTTACGACACGTGTGTTCACCCATGATGAGAATGTGATTAAGTCGTGCAAGCGGTTAGAGGAGTTAGAAAAGTAGTGGGTGGACAATCAACCAAGTCTCCGCACGATGAGTAACTGGTTTTGATACGATTTCCCACTTTCCCGCTCTTTTACTCCAGCAACCATCACACTTACTGGGATCAATGTGTCTCCTATTCTTGCAATATAAATAAGTCTCTGAATCCATGATTGAAAAAATAAGAATGCTTGTCTAAAGAAAAAACTCTCATCTGCACAAGAATTCTCGTCTGAGCAATCACTCTCAGTAGAGCGAATTCAATCAATCAGAACTTATCTTATTTCTTCACGCAGAATACACAACACATCCGCCAATCCTTGATCATTATTGATCTCACACACTTCTCAGCTTCCCTCCTACAGATCGACCCATCTTCTCTTGTGACCAAATTGACTCTGGAACGACCATTGTCTTGGTTTAGGCCAGAGTCCTACAGATTGATCTCTCGGACTCAAAGCACTCCCGTGCAATGCATCTATTTGCAACAGGTTAAAATAATTTGCTCGGTCGAGGAGTCTCCTCCGCACGTTCGTCTCTTCACTTTCCTATAAAACTGGCAAATCGTTTTCTCCCATCAACAGTACCATATCATGATTCGGGAAAGATAATTTTCTTATGCCAAGGCCACCAGTTTTTTTTATTTCTTTGAAATTTCTCCCAGCTGATAAAATACATCTTTTTGTCAATTTGATTGTGACGTCATCAAAAGTTTCCCATGATTCTTTATTTTAGATTGATTGATGATACTTCTGAAGAGAATGTTTGCGGCCATCGAGAAAACACCGGAAACAGTAGTTTATATGAGAACAAACTTTCCTGCATGCAAAATGATTAAGATTTTTCCTCTTCCATCTCGCCAGTTTTGTGTAGTTGCTTATAAGGTGAAAAAATATGATGAACATTTGGTGGTGTTTGCAGGTGAAAACGGTTTATTAGTTTTTGGGTAAAAATGGTGGAGTAGGCAAGTGCTGGATGAAGTGTTAGAGCGTTGCTCAGTCGAACTTACAAGTTGTCAAAACTATATCTTGATTTCTAGTCTACAATTAGTTAAGTCCCGGATTAGGATAAAAGATGTAGTTGAGAAACGGAAATCACAGTAATCATCATTGCGTTCTACCGTTTGAACGTGAAGATCAACCGAATCTTTTGGAGAACTTCTTCAACAAAATGTAAGTGAATACTAAACCACATATATTTCAAGTTATATTCATCTTTCTATCTATGAGACATTGTCGCATAACTAACTAGACTATCGTAAGCATATCAAGAATTTCGAGTCCAGTTTATCTTGTAATTAGTCATCGAAATATATGACTAACATTGATGAACATTTGCTCATACTTGATGAATTTCGGTTAAGGACAATTTATTGTAATCTAAATCGTTATTCAAGATTATCATTCGAAAATAGCCTGGAACAGTGATATGTGTCATTGATGTTAGGGAATGTTTTGAATTGATTTAGAGAAAAATATAAAACTACTGTAAATTAGGATATACGACAATATACATATTTGTCTTATAAACTAGGAAAATTTTATAGGTTCGGAAACGTAATACATGTACCCAGTACACGTATCGGAGTAGCTATATGTCGACAAGAACATTTTGGTACACATACCAATATGCACACCTTAAAAAGTATGTGAACTCGTGAACCCCGATCAGTACGCATACCCGTATGCATACTAGAAAAGAATTACTGGTCCCGGAACCGGTTTGGTATCCATATCGGTACACATACCGAAAAAGTTCTGTGAACTCCGGAACTCGGTTATGTCTTAAAGTTTACATACCGGTACACGTACCATGACATAACTGTTCACGAACATGTTAAGCATATGTACATAGTACGCCTACTTACCATGTCAATTAAATTTATATGCATATAAAATTATTTCCCCGAGATAATTAACATTTGAATAATCTTTAAAAACACTATAGACATATTCGATCACATAAGTGCGACTCGAGTTAAGTCTTAAGTGTTATATGAAAATGCTCCAGCTTATAGTTCAATTGGCTAGTTTCAACTAACCATTCATGAGCGTGGTCTTTGTACACGGTTCAGTTACGATGCATCCTAACCATAGTGTATATCTTGTTATGTTAATTAGATTCAAAGATTCATCTAACGACGGATATTGTTTGCTTGGTTCCAAAGCTATCTTATCTTAAACCTAAAGCAACCTATGCTTTGAAAGTCTATAAAACGGGAACCTCAAGCAACTAGGATCTTTGAATCCCGAAACTACTTTTTAGTGTGTCCTAGTTGTAAACTAGAGTCATCCTCTTTAGAAACCCTTCTAGGGTTTATCGACTACAAAGACTTCATAGGGATTCGTGAAGATAGGTCTAGCTATTGTTTATCTTGATAGCTCGAGTATCCTGATCTTGTTCGATTGTTGAGTTGCTCAATTGAACAAGATAGATAGAAATCTTCAAAGTTCTCTTCGTCTAAGACTTTGTTGATTCCACAAGTTTAATACTTGTGAGGTGAATAATAATCTAGGTTGCATTTCAGGTAGCAGAAGTCCGAATTTTGAGGTTAGTTAGGCTTATCTGTGGGAGTCAGATTGGTTTAAAGTATTCAATTGATTTGAAGCAACTCTTACTGTAAAGTACGCCAGCTACGAGAATCATTTGCGCGGAGTCTTGCTGGGATTCAAGAGGCATAAGGAGCGCAACTGTAATTGAATTGTTGTGAGGGTTTAATTCGGTCTCAACTACATTCCAGTCCGAAGTTAATTGGTAGTATGCTAGTGTCTGTAGCGACATAATACAATTTGGTGTTCAATCTGGACTAGATCCCTGGGTTTTTCTGCACTTGCGGTTTCCTCGTTAACAAAACTTCTGGTGTCTGTGTTATTTCTTTTTCCGCATTATATTGTTTATCTTTAATATTGAAATATCACAGGTTGCACATTAATAAATCAAAGTGGATACATCCATCCTTATTTGTTGGATACGACTTGATTGATACTTGAAAATTGATCTTTTCAATCACTAAGTACTCTCACACGCAAATCAGGTTCACAGACTTGTCTCTGTAAAATTTCTGATTATGAGAGAAAGAGATATAAATTTAGATATTATTACTTTATTGAGATTCATTAAGTTGAACTCTCAGAATTATATTTCAGTTTGTCCATACAGATTGTCTAAGAAAAAATTGGTGGTGTATTTTGGTACCCCCAGTGTTTTCATGAAGCAAATCGTCTAAACCTTTAAACAAATGCACTGCATGGGAGTAGTTTGAGTTCGAGAGACCAATTTGTAGAACTCCGGCCTAAACCAAGATATTGGATGTTCCAGATTCAATTCGGTCACAAGGAAGGTGAAGGGTCATTCTGTAGGGAGGAAAGCTGAGAATGTGTAGAGATCAATGGAAATTGATTGTTTGATGTGTGATGTATTGAACTGCTTTGAAAATTATTTCTCTATGTAAGACGAGACAAATACTCTGTGTGTTAGATATAGTTGTTAGACGACTGATTTCTGATGAAATGAATTCGGTTCTTGTTACGCTATCCATATCATAGGTTAAGGAACCTATTTATTGCAGAGGTAGTTAGCACATCGATCTCCTGTAAGTGGTGACGGTTGAAGAGAGTGGAATAATGTGGAAATGGGAAATCGTGTGTAAACCAGTTCCACTTTGCGTGGGAGACTTGGTTGATTGACCATTCACTATCCATTTACTCCTTCAACTACCTGCACGAATTACTCACATTTCTCATCGTGGATGTATTGCACATCGCACGTGTTGTAGGCTGCCAGAGCAAAACCCTAGTGAATATCCCCCATGTGACATGAATTGATGTCTCATGTGAAAGTCTGCTTTGCAGACGTATTTTATATGGTCAATTGTTGACCTATTTAGACTATGAGTCTTAACTGATGAATTGAACATAGTTCATGATTCAAGTTTATGATAGATGAAGTATGAATTGCCTGTTGAGACAACAACATAATTTGTGGACCATAAACATTGAGTCTTATGGGTCACTGATGTGGTATATCATTGTACTAGCTGAAACATCAATGATACTCGAACGACGTAGATTGATAAGCATAGGTTTAATGAGATGACATCTCAATAGAATGCATTCCCTTTCTCATAACATGCGAAACATATAAATCAAGAAAGTATATAACAAGAGAAACGTGTGGTTTCTGAACCCATTGAGATGACCCAAGAATTTACTCATTCATTTATCTTAACGCATGAGTTTTCTCGGTTCATGACACGTGTATCCGCTTATTTGGGTCATTCTGATAAGTTGCACGAGTTTCCTCAGCTCGTGCCTGCCAATCTACTTATCGGGATCATTACGATAAGTTGTATGAGTTTCCTTGGTTCGTGCCTCGCCATCCAAAAAAACGTATTTGTTTATTTATAAAATCATATTATCTTACAACGTATATCCTAACATTCCAAACCACATCATCAACAATTGTGATTTCACAACAATTCTCAATTTAACTATCATACCATCATTTCACATAATCAATCTATAAATTAGTATAATTCAATATAAAAACCCGATCAAGGTTTAGCTTGATTATATGCAACCAGAACATTGGAAAATTTATCATACAAAAGTTTCAAACAAAAATAACGGCTCAAAAAATAGTTATTGAATTTACAATGGAATCCTAAAAACTGGGCATATTACATCATACTACCAAAATATTCATATTAAATTCATATTAACACGTAATTAATCAAATTCAAAGCACAATGAAAGCTATCATACATATCTACAACTTTTTTTTAGATTATAGATCATTCTAACATCATTAAGTTTACCAAAATCAATCAAAAACATGTTAAAATGAAAGTGTCTAGAAATTTTAGATATATCATGCAAACTAAAACAAACATTCAAAGATGAATTTACGGCGAATTATCTTCAAATTTTAAACAAGAATTTCTAAACAGATTATCTATCGATATTAAAAGGATGATCATCATTCAGATGTATATAATTACACGAAAAATGCTTCAAGAAAACCTAACAATATAAAATTAAACAAAATCAAAATCAAGTATAACAAAAACACAAAGAGAACTTGTATTGACTACAATATCCTCTTGATTCTCCTTAGCCTTATTCTCTAAAAATTCTAGCTTCCTCTCCTTTTCATTCTTCCTACCTATTAATTCTCTGATCTCTAAAATCATTTCGTAAAACCTCTATTAATACTAATATTAATAATTTTATAACTCCCATTAATACTAATACCAACATTAATACACATAATTGTATTTATTATTTTATTTAGTTGTCTTTTTATTTTTCTCTAACTTTATATTTATTTTAAAATTATTATTAGGTGACTATATCTCTACCAAACCTTTCACTAAATTTTAAGAGAAGGATTTCAAAGTATCCAAATTCATATGTCACAACCTAGACTAAGGTAAAGGAAGTGACTCAACAACAACTCGACTAATAAGGTAATTACTTATGTCGGGTAAAGCCCGACCTGAAACGGTAACTAAAAATACCGGTATTACATCATCTATATGGGAGTTTGTGATCACCAAAACATAATCGTAGCTTTGCATAAGTTACTAATTAAAGGGATAAGTTATCCCGTTGATAAACTTCCAAAGCCGTGCATCAAAGTAGATCGTATAGCTTTTAGAATATCTAATGATGAATACCACAAAAGGTGTTAATGGCTACCAAAACTGCTTTTGGAAGATTAATTCTTCCTAAAGGTTCATTAATATTGAAAATGAAAGATCTCAACCGGAAATCACAAGTATTTGGCCCATGGCCGCGCTTTGGAATAATATTGTTTCTTTAGGGAAACACTTTTATTGCTTTCAATTTTTATAACTGATGATGTTAGGTGTGTTAGAATGGAAGCCGAGATAGGATATTCTATCATACCTACCAAAATTCTTTTTTTTTTCATAATATTCGTATACCAAGTCTAGTAAATAAAGAAAACCCTAAGCTTATTCTTCAACATCCTTTATATTCCAGAAATCTTATAATTACAGAACCATCAATCTCTGAAACATCTTTGAAGAGAAACATGGAAGCTGTGAGTGGCAATCAAGTTCTTGACCTGGCAGCTAAGTTTAAGCAAGATGCACTTGAACTGGATGAAGGCACAAAAATTATTGTTCAAAAAAAATAGAGGAAGAAACAGTAACATAAGGTGATTGGGAAAACTGTCTGGTGGCTATGATTATCATGAAAAAAGGGAAGATGGGCTTCAAAGCAGTTGAGAAACATCTAAACTTTATATGGTGGTTTATCCCCGAAGATGAAGTGAAGGTAGTGGAAAAATACACTAATGTGATGGTGTTCAAGTTCATGGATAATAATACTCTCAAGAAGGGTTATGATACAAGGCCATCGAGCATTAACGAAAACCTGGTTATCCTCCATGCTTATGATTTCAAAACTATATATCATGACTTGGAGTGGAATAAACAATGTTTTTGGATCCAACTCAAGAAACTACTTCCTGAACATATAAATGTTATCTTTGTAACAAAAATTGGTAAATTGACGGGTGAGGTTTTGGGGATTCAACCGAAAAACGCTATTCTAGTGGATAAAGATAAAGTCAAGGTGTGTGTCATCATCGATATAAATGACCCTCTAAGAAGAGGTGCTATGGAAAAAACTAATGAAGGATACACAAGGTGGATTAAATTCTTCTATGAGAAACAACCACACAATATATGTCCTACTTGTTTCATTATCAAACATACAAGAGGTGCATGCATGCTCTGCTGCTGCCGAATTCTTAACTAAGGATCACTGTAAACCCTACTTTTTCGAGTGAAAAATTCTCAAGGAATGAAGAAGGTTATATAAAGCAATACTGGAAGCTCTGTCCCAATGGTTCAAACAAGGAAGATTATCAAGAACACTCCCTTTGTTCCTCCAAAGGATGGTGTTCTCATCTGCAAGTTAAATGATGGAGTGAATAACCTTGAAGAGAGTGAATTGGTTGTTAGGATTGGGAAGAGACCTAGAAACGAAGACACGCACCCAGCTGAGCCAGTTGCATACTCTTACCTTAAGACAAAATCCCTCGCAGACTGACATGTTCAATTGGAAATGCAAGCTACAAAAGAATCATAACAAAAGGGAAACATGAGGCCAACACTATGGGGGAGAATAAGGTAAAATATACTCAATTTTTTGTATTTACTACTAGTTTGCATACTTTATCTATAAACAATGATTACTTACAAACCTGCATAGTAATAGTTGATTGCCAAAATTACATATCATCACATAATACACACTGCACTGCATCCATAAAAATAGTTTACATCATGAAATTTTATCATGGAATGTTTGTGGTTTTGGAAACAAAGATACTAGAAACCATCTTCATATGCTAATTAGATCCCAAAATCCAGACCTTATCTTCTTGTCTGAAACCAAGAACCAACAAAAGAGAACGAGTTTCCTGTTGAAAAAATTCAAGTATCCAAACATTACCTTTCTAAATCATGTTGGTCTTTATGGTGGGATATGTTTGTTAAGGAAGGATGAAATTGATCTTCAAATCCTTGATATCCAGTTGAACATGATGAATTGCTTAGTCAAGTTAGACAGTCAAAACAATAGTTTCTTATTGACTTGCATGTATGGGGCCTTAAATGATGTTGACAAGATATACAATGGAACCATCTTAGGCATATGAGGCAAAACAATAATAATCCTTGGATAATTATAGGTGATTTGAATTTTATCCTAAATAGTAGTGAAAAACAAGGTGGTAACTCAACCATTCAAAATGAGATTAATGAAAATAATGTCATGTTGTTTAACAATGGTCTGAGTAGCATGCCTTATATAGGTAACCCTTTCACATGGACTAATAAGAGAACTGGTAATGAACTTATCCTAGAAAGACTTGATAGGGCTTTGATATCTTATGACTGGAATATTTTATATCCAAATGCTGCTTTATATCATCATACTATTCTAGGGAGTGATCACTACCCCATAATGTTAGTAACTAGCAAAATATAATGTAGCACTAAAACACTATTTAAAGTTAACAAAGCTTGGTTTAGAGATCCAACATGCTCTGATCTTGTTAAATCCGAATGAAAATCTACTGACTTTGGATCTGATGCTTATAAAACTAGCAAATTGTCTGCATAATACTAAGCATTATCTTAGACTTTGGAACTATAATCATTTTGGAAATATTAATTCTCAGATTGCTAATTGAATCTCAGTTGTATGATATTACTAGAAATAATAGTAATCCAAATGCTTCTAGAGTGGATGAGTTGACTAGAAAGCTAAAGTACTGGTATGATCTTGAAGAATATTTTTGGAGGCAAAGAGGTAAGGATGAGGCTATGCTTTTAGATGACAGGAACACTGCTTATTTTCACCAAAAAGTAAAGTTTATGAGACAAAAGACACATATTGAGTCACTACAGAATAACTTAGGGATTTGGCTAAATGATAGGTAGGATATTGAAGATGAATTGCTTAGACATTTTAACAATATGAGTAAAACATCTAATCCTCCTTGTGATGATTCTTTTATTGGGAACATAAATGCTTGCATCTCTGAAAAAGATAATAATATGTTAACTTCCATGCCTTCTTGTGATGAAATAAAAAAAAACTGTCTTTGAAATGAAGCCTTGGACCACTCATGGACCTGATGGTTTTCCACCTGGTTTTTACCAGTTGATGTGGGATACTGTTGGACTTGAAGTGGTCAATAAGGTGAAATCTTTTTCTCACTTTCACCACATTTTAAGTGTTATTTGGTTTTTGGTAACATTTGTCCAGCCTTTGCGTTTGGTCTAAAGACCAATATTGACCTTCGTTGACTCAGTAAGACCACGACGTGTCACTTATTCTGTTAACTAATTTGGAAAATGCGAAAAAAAAAACTTTGGTAACAATTACTCTTCATGTCCTAACAGTGCATGTGTACATACTCAAACACTTCATCTCTTATCTCATTTCACAACTGCTATCTATCTTCTTCTTTTGCAACTCTCTCCCTCTCTAAAAATGGCGATGGCTGAATTTGTTGTTCGTCGTCCTTAACAAGACGCATACAGATAAATAAAACTTGTTAATCATCACCTTTTCTTCTAGTGTCCAAATAAATCTTGCATTTTCAAATTTGTTGATTATATCCTAAAAGATCTAAACCTTTATGAACACTAAATATCCAGCAATCAAACACCATTCATCTAACATATTTAACAACAAGAACACCATATAATTCAACTATTTTCAAGGCTAATAATTGTTGATCAAATCCAGTTCACAACTAAGCAAAATTCTGACTTCCCGATCTTGTTCAAACTCTTAGTGCCCCATAATCTTCACCAATCTTCATCGATTTGAAAGGCATCAACCTTTGGAAGAAATGATTTTTCTTAATTAGTGTCTCCCTGAATTAGGGAAAAATTCAGGTGAAATTCGAGGTTTTCTAGTAAGTATTATCATGGAATTGGGGAAAATTGGAGATCTGTATTTGTGGTCTCTTTTCTACCTTACACTGCTTCAATTAGGGTTTTTTGTATCGTAATTAGCTGCTTCTATTGAATTAGGTTTTCTAGTGACGAGATGGAGATGAAGATGGGTCTTTTGAGTTATGGGTTTTGAATTCGATTTTGAGAAGAGTCATTAGCTGATGTTATAAGTCATGGCAGTTGATTTAGAGATTTCGAACAAAGAAGATAAGATGGTTGTAATTGAGATGAAATTCAAGATCTCAAAGAGGGTTTAAATTGATTTTATGGGTGGGTTATTTGGTGTTTGATACTTATATTTTGACCGAAATTAGTATTTGGTCTAACTTTTATCTAAATTAGAATTTGGTACTTAGAATTGATGTTGACCTGTGTTGACAGTCTTTGACCAAATTTTAATTAATTTTATAAAATTAAATATACTACTTTACAGATATACCCTTGATGTGGGCAGAAGATCCAACGACTATAACAATACCATTTAGGCTACGGTCCAGATTTACGAGATCACTTACCCTAATTCTTCTTCCGCCTCCACGACTGCTACTACTGCATCTGATAGCTCCCATTGATGAATACTTCAAAGGTGAAAAATCATCCTTACATAGTGACCACCAAACTTACTTCTCTGTCTGCAAGGATAAGTAAAATGTGTCCCTTTTTATGCTAACGAAGAGGAGCAGAAACAAAATTTTGATATGAAATCCAATTCTTAATTCTCAATCTCCCAGTAAAAGGTATTGTCAAAATCCTAGATCCAATTTTCAATTTTCTATGAAATCTTGATATGCTCACATAGTTACACATGATGGGAAATGTACGACATGATGATGAATATGATTAGGAAAATCTAGTGTCAATTAATGATTTTGATTAACGTAGAATCAAATTGGTATGGTTAGTAATGCTAACCTAAAAATATCTACCAGTAGTCCTATGTCTATCACAGTTTGTTCTCGGTACCACCTTCTTTGCGAAATCATCTACTTTGACCAGTCAATCGTCGATCTCGAAAGGCCAAGAGAATTATAATCAACACCATCGGTACTCCTATGGAAACAATAACATGAAGCAGATTCATGGGGTAAGTACTGTTAGGTTAGATTTGGAGATTAAGTTGTGCGTATATACTTGTGAAACTAGATCTGGGTTTGAAGAAAAAATTGGGTGGAGGGAAGAAGGAGAAGTTCAGAGAGAGAGAGAGAGAGTTTTGGTGGTGGGGCGGCGAGTGATAGTGAGGGTGCAAAGATAGTTTTAGGTTATTAGGTAAATTATTTGTAAAATGATGGGCACAACAGTGAACTCGTTTATTTTTAGATTTTATTTTTATTTTTTTTATAACAAAACTAGTGACAAAACCCCTAGGTGACCAACTTAAGGAACAAAAAAACCACCCATATTAATTTTAACAAATTAAATCAGTTTCATTAAATAGTGACACAAAAACCCCAGCTCAAATAATAATTAGCAGATTTAATTTTTTTTACTTTGAAGAAACCCAAACGCACCCTTCTTCATCTTCGTCTTCTCTCCTTTCTTTTTTCTTCTTTCTTTCTTTCTCTCCTTCTCCCCACCAGCATCACCACCAGCAGCGATACCAGATCTCACCAGCAGAAACTTTATGCTTCCCCGACCACAGTAGCACCTTCGTATCTCACCACCACCACCACCTTCGTCCGCCTCCTTCAATTCCATCACCACCTTCGTTCCCTTAACCCTTAATTGTTGAAATTAGGGTTGCGATTTTAACTTCAGTTGAAGAACAGAGATGGGTTGGTGACGAATTGATGATTGGGATCGATTTTTCAAGGAAGGGATGATGGAGTGGTGACGTTTCTGGACAAGGTCTAGGAATTAGATCTAGGAATTGATTCCATGGTGGAAATGAACTACCGATGACGATATGCTCGTGTTGGGAGAAACGGTGGATTTAGAATGATAATTTGAAGTTTTGAAGTATTAAAAAATCTTATCATTTCACTAATTTTTCAATTGAATTGGATATCAGATTTCGCTTTGTTTGACATTTCGTTGGTTTTTATTCTTGAGAATTTGATTTTGATTGTTACTGTAAGGATTTATTGACTTGGTAAAAATCTTATTTCCTTCTACTTTTGATTGTTACTGTAAGGATTTATTGACTTGGTAAATTTAATTCCATTTACATGTTTGATGATGAATTAGATTTATTCTTGAAAATGTTATACCAAATAGTAGTGAGATTAACTTGCCAGGTGCAAGATTTCGTCCCTTGTTTGCTCTGTGTTGGTGGAAATGGGATATGAATATCACAGTTAGTCTTATGTTGCTTGTTGGTGGATTGATTTTTCTAATAGTAGATGAATTTTGAACTGAAGTTTGTCTAAGTACTTTAGTCTAAAATGTTGAGATCAATGAAGTGTGCATTACTGTCTCTTAGTGAGGTCCATTTTATGGGCTAACTTTTTAGTTGAAGTCCATGCCAGTTAAAGAACTGGTTAAGGAAAGTGTACAAGTTGTTTGGTTGTGCAATTATTGAAAACTTAAGTTGCGTTTCCACAGTTAACTTAGCAGTTGACATTATGTGGTTTGTTAATGTTGAGCTGCCATGCATACATTTCAAAGTCATATTTTGCAGTTCAATATGATAGTTATCATCTATGGTTAGAGTGGTTAGACTAGGTGCCCCTGTTGAACTTGAAAACTTGTATAAGTACCACAGTGTGGCCCTCTTTTGACTCCTGCACCGACACTTGTGTGCAGCGTAAGTGAAGGAGGCATCTCCCTAAAACATGCTCTTTTTAATTTCCGAGTACCTACTTGAGATGATTTGAGCATATGGAAAGAGAAAAGTAACTATTCTATTCTTGTTGGCCAATATTCTTATATCTTATTATTGATATGTTGGAACTGCTTGTGTTTGATTCAGGGTGTCAGGTACTCAGTCAGACCCATCAAATTGATGCTAGAAAGGAGAGAAAGATGGAGACATTAAGGACTGCTCTTGGGATGAATAAAGTTGATGAAACTTCTTTACTACAGGAAGAAGGGAAACAGGAAACTGTTCTGGAAACAGTGGAATCTGATTCTGAAATTAGGTGAAGGAGAGGGTCCAAAAGAAGGTTTAATAGAGAAAAATGATGGCTAGAATTGAAATGGGAAGCAATTGCAGGTGGTGAATTGGATTGTGGAGCTGAGTAGAGTCAGCTAGGAGATGTTGCTGCCGCTGCTTTCAGATTGGCAGTGTGCAAGTGTAGCTGCTGGTATTGTTGATATGGTTATTGCAGTGATGGGTTTGATATGGTTATTGCAGTGACATGGTCTTGTGACGAGTTTCATTTGATGCTGCTAGTAAGCTCCGGTTGCAGCTGAAGTTAATATTATAGAGAAGGTGGTACTGGTGTTGGCTTTGAGTTGGTTCTCTATGAAAAATGGTTTGAGCTGATGCTTGAGAATGGTTTTTAAGTACAGTTGCAGGTTGAGAGTGTAGAGAAGAACTGAGATGCCTATGTTGGTGGTGATTATGAACTACAGCTGGTGATAATCAGAATCCATGGAGGAACTGGTGTTGCTCTGGTTGAATTAACATGGATATTGCAGGTCCAGTTGAAGATCAAACTGAGCCTGAGATGGAGCATTTTTGGTGTTCATGTATGAGCTTGAACTGAAATGGAAGGCAGTAATGCAGTGGGTATGGGATTTGAAGTGAATTTGTAGTTGCAGGTGCAATGAAGTGCTGCAATACAATGAGGAATTGCCTGTAAACCTAGATGGAAAGATATACCAGGTGAAGCTGAGTAATGGGTCTTGAGACATAACTGGTGGTATTGTTGTTGAAGCGCAGAAACCAATTATGGTTTCATCTTATTTATGATGAAACCAAAATCGGTTTCATCGTATTTCAACAATGTATTTCTATCCATGAAGATGTATAATACCTCTTAAAAAACTTCTTGCAGGTGATTTCTCACGAAACCAAGATGAAACCAAAATCGGTTTTATCGTATTTATGATGAAATCAAAATCGGTTTCATCGTATTTTTGGGAGGTGGTGGTGGTGGGCGGTCGTGGTGCTGGTTTTGGTCGGCGGTGGTCGACAGTGGTGGTGCTGGATGGTAGGGTGGCTGGTATTGGTGGTGCAATTACGTAGTATCGGTGGTGGTGGTGGTGGTCGGAGGTGGTGGCGGTGGTGGTCGACAATGGTGGTGCTGGATGGTAGGGTGGCTGGCAGTGGTGTGCAATTGCGCAGTATCGGTGGCCGGCGGAGCGGTGGTGGTGGTGGGTGGCGGTGGTGGGGTGGGGTGGTGGTGTGGGGGGGGCGTGTGTGGTCGGTGGTGGCGGGCGGTGGTGGTGGTGGTGGTAAATGGTGGCGACGATGGGCGGGGGGTGGTGGTCGGTGGTCGGGCAGTGGTGGTCGGTGGTGGCGGCGGCGGTGGATTCGGTGGTGGTGGCCGGGGCGTGGGTAGTGGTCAGTGGCGGCGAGGGAGGTGGTGGTCGGATGGAAGGCGGTGGCGGTGGCGGAAGGTGGCGTTGGCGGTGGTCGGAGGTGGTGGCGGTGGTCGGAAGTGGTGGCGGTGGTTATCGGTGGCGGCGATGCTTATTGGTGGTTGTTTATTTCTTGTTGGGGGTGACAATATAATAAGAATTAAAGTGTGGTTGATTTTTGTTTTTGTTGGGGTGATCTAAACTAGAAGGGTAATATAGACAGTTTATATTAAATGGGGTTTTTGTGAACAATTTGTTTTGTTTGAGTTTTTGTATATGGATAGTGACACCTTTGGGGTTATAACTCGCGGACCGTTTTTATAATTACTAAACAGAAGTCAAGACTTAACTAAGTCAACGCGGGTCAACATCCATTCCAAGTACCAAATCCTAAGTTGGACAGAAGTTAGACCAAATATTAATGTTGGACAAAATGTAAGTACCAAACACCAAATAACCCTTTATGGGTTCATGAGAATTTGAGAGAAAATGGTAGGAAGCCGGGGTTTGTATAATTCTTGGTGTTACAGACAAGAAAAGTGAAGACTAATGAAAAGTGATTCTCTGATTCTTAGAGATTACACAGATTGCTTCCGATCCAGGGCTCTATTCACAGCCAACAACTCACGTGACTAACGCTACAGTTAGCGGTACTAAATATTTTTTTTTTTATAATTACCAAACAGAAGTCAAAGTTTAAGACAATCAACATGGGTCAACGTTGGTCTTTAGACCAAACGCAAAGACTGGACAAATGTTAGACCAAATCCAGGTTTTGGTCAAAATATGAAAACCAAAAACCAAATAACCCACATTTTAAAACAGTTAAACCATAACTTTACTACTTTGATCCCTAAGAGTAATTTTCCTAAAGGTGTTGTAGATTTTAGACCCATTAGTCTTTGTAATGTCACTTAGAAGATAATATCTAAACTGCTAGCATCTAGATTGAAGTGTGTTCTAAATAAGATTATTTCTCCAGCCCAGACTGCATTCATTTCTGGTAGACTCATTCATGATAACATTGTTATTGCACATGAATTAATACATTCAATGAAAAAGACAAAGGCCAGAGATGGATGTGTTGCTATAAAACTGGACATGTCAAAAGCTTTTGATAGGATTGAGCGGTCTTTTCTTCTTGATTATTTAAGGAAGCTTGGTTTTTCAAATGATTGGTGTAATATGATTAATCAATGTATATCTATTGTTTCTACCTCCATTTTGTTGAATGGTGCACCAGTGTAGATGGTGGATTTTCAACAAGGGCTAAAATCGTAAACTCGTGATTATACGAGCCTCTGATCCAACAATCAGACATGAGTATCGAGGAACGGGTCTCTCATGAATTCTCAAAGGAAAGTACTTTCTCTCAGAGTACATGTAGATATGTAGTCTCACGGCCGGACAAAGACATATCTCATGAATACTGAACACTTTCAGTGATTATTTCTATATAGTATCACGAGAAGGACGGCTCCTAGACAGCTTGCTCTGCTAGTATAGAGCGATAACGTCTTCATGAACAAACAACGAGTTTACCCTGACTATATAAAGGATATGACTTACCGACAAGCTCATATCGGGATAATTAATGCTCATAGTCAGCTTGCTCTGCTAGTATAGAGCCACAAAGTTAATTATTCCTAATTAAGATTAATTCTGCCGTGACATTCACTACTGAATTCCCAGAATAATCTATTATTGCTCCTATTCCATGGTCGAATCCACGACTGGTCCCATGGAATGGCAATAATAATTGCTCATATTCCATGGTCGAATCCACGACTGGTCCCATGGAATGGCAATAAACAATTGTTCTGATTCTATGATCGAATCCACGACTTGATCTCATAGAATAACAATAACTATATTATCTCGTTACTCCGATTTCATGATCGAATCCACAACTGGTCTCATAAATGGTAATAGATAAAACTTAATTACTCCGATTCTATGGTCGAATCTACGATCCCATGGAATGGTAATGCTCACTTTATTATTCTGAATTCGTAGTCAAATCCTCAGCTGATCCTATGAATTAATAATAAACATCTTATTACTCAGTTTTGTGAATTATTCTCCATTGAATTCCACAATTAGTAATAAATAATCAACAACCGGGCGTCTGAGATACCTCTAAGTGAGCCCCCATTTATATGGTGAAAGTGTATTCAACGACGATGCACTAACAGTCACCGCACGAACGAGTATTTCAAAATACGACGAAACGATTAACTTATTGCAAAATAGGAAGAAAAATAATGAATAATCAAAATATTGACCAAGGCGCCAAGGGATTGGACTCACTGACTGGACGACCGTGCCATGACCTATCCCACGCCAGTTTTATATTTTATCATATTTTTATTATTTTCCTTCATCTGATGAAAATCCTTTCATTTGAACAAATCTCCTTCGTCTCGAGGAAACTCCTCGACTTCATGGTGTTTTTATAAACCCATGAAAATAATATAAAATTAAGGAAAAATAGTATGGGGAGTGACCATTGGCCAACCGGCCATGCCTTGGTCCCAACCGGCCCCATACCTTATGGTTCCTTATTATTTTATTATTATTATTATTTCTCTGATTTCATGAAAAAACTCCTTGATTTCATGGTATTTTGCAAAAACTGGGAAATAAATAATAAAATTACTTTATTTTATTATTATTTATTTTATTTTCCTTGAATTTATCAAATTCCTTGATTTCATGGTATTTCCCTCAAATTAGGAAAAATATATTAAAAAATATATAAAATTATGAAAACTTGTGGGACCGGGCCCTAGCCGGCCGGCCATGCCTCCCACGACCCCACACACCTTTGTTTTTATTATTTTAATATTTTTGCTTCCTTGAACTCATGAAAACTCCTTCACTTCAGGGAAACTCCCTAAATTCATCAAAACTCTTTAAATCCATGATATTTTCATAAAATCATGAAAAATATTATAAAATTAAGGGAAAGGCACCACGGGACCGTGGTCACGACTGGACGACCATACCTTGGTTTCAAGGTCCCACGCCTTCTCATTTATTTATTTTATAATTATTCTCCATCATCTCATGGTGTTTTCCTCAGTTTCAGCGAAACCCTAATTTTGGCATATTTTCTCGAATGGACGCTCAACTGCACGTCAGAAAATATCAAAATTCTCAGAACTGAGACACGGACGTCTTGGGGACACGAGCATGTTATCTTGATCGACCAAGATTGGCTCTTTGGCTTACAGAAGCCGGTCCCATCGATTTTCACAGTTTTGACCTAATTTGCACAATTGCACGTATTAGGTCCAAAACTCTTCCAAACACTTTGGATTTTCATGAAGTGATCGTCATTCGATCCCGTGACCACCTAGGGCCGGTTTCATGACCCCTTCGTCGGTCCCTCATCTCTTCATAATTAATTAGGTTTTTTCACCTAAGGCTCAGACGAGCATTTTTGAATAAATGATTAAACCAGCATTTGATCATCTCTTCACCAACTCTTCAGGAGTTCTTTGTATTTGCTCACGTGAGCATATGGACACTACATGGTTGATCCACGGTCCCATGTAGTCGCTCCCTCCTTCGTTCCATGGTTAAAATTCTGACGAACCATGAATTGATCATCAATTGATCAAATTAGGGTTTCTGAATCCAAGGATCATCATTCCAGATTCCAACCTTAATAATTTTAAGACGACCTCATGGTCATTAATTTTATTAATTATGCTCGGTTCAACGACCAGTATTCTAATTAATATTTTTGGTACGCTGCCAATAATCCATCAGATGAGCAACACATGCTCAGACGATCAAATATTCAACAATTCATCACATGAGCAACACTTGCTCAGATGATAAATATTTGCTCAAACCAAGGAATATTGGTTCAACAATCAATATTCAACGATCCATCGAATGAGAAATACTTGCTCACTTCATCGTAAGAACTATACCTCTGTCTCATGACATGTTCAACTCATGAGTTTCAGAACATCGTGTTCAACTCAGCAACTACATGGACTCATCGTCCCATCAAACCACGAAGTCATCAATTGACTAACATACCACGAGACGTCAGTCGTGTCACTTTGGGGGATATCACTTAGGGTTTTGGTCTGGCGGTCTACGGCATGAGTGTTCAAACACACGATGGAATGTGAGAAAGTCATCCAATCAGTTGAAGGAATTCACGAGGTAGTGGGTGGAAAATCGACCAAGTCTCCACACGTTGAGCAACTGGTTTCAAACACGATCTCCACTTCCCCACTCCTTGATTCCATAAACTGTCACACTTCATGGGGTCATGGTGTCTAAAATTCCAGCAATATAAATAAGTCTCTGAATCATGATTGAATCATCAACATCAACAGTATCATCAATCTCACGTCTCATCGACAACACGAGATCATCAACTCATCAATTGAGCAACTACTCTCAATTGAGCAATTTCAGTCATTCAGAGCTTATCATATTCATAAGTCACACACCCACAATCTTTAATTACCATTGATTCCACACATTTCCCAGCTTTCTTCCTACAGATCAACCCATCCTCTCTTGTGACCGAATTTACACTGGAACGGTCATTGTTTTGATTTAGGATGGATACTACAGATTGATCTATCGAATCTAAAGCACCCCCTTTGCAGCAGTGCATCTGTGTGAGGTTTAACATTTCTCTCGGTTCGAGGAGTCTCCTCCGTATGGTCTTCTCCTTAATTCCTTAAAAACCAGCAAATCGTTTTTCCCCATCTACAGATTGGCGACCACAGTGGGAGATCATTCTCTCGGTTGCAATCTCACAATTTCACAAGATGGTTGATCTCAGGTCAGGTTCAGTTACGAATCCTAACACAGACCGTGCTAGCACTAGCAACAACAACAATCAGAATATCCCAGAGACAATTCCGACCTCCAACACTGATGGTGGTGACATTACTCCTCCTCACGTCGAAGGTCATTCACTGTCCGGACGACACCTGAAGAAGTCATAGGAGATCCACCACCTACCATTGCTGATCTTATCAAAGCGCAGGAGACTCTTGCAAAGAATCAGACTGACATGGCTGCTGCACAGAAGGAGCTGTGTAATTATCTCAAAACTCTTACTGACAAGATGTCAGAAAAAACTGAAGAGAAGGGAAAGGAGAAGGAGAAATCCTCAGACGACGATCCTGAAGTAATTCCAATCCATACAGTAGAAAACGAAGAAGTCCGCAAAACTGCTACAGACAACTCATCAGCGAAGGGATCATCGAACTTCATTACTCGCGAGGATCTGGAGCACCTCTTGGAGAACCGTGGAAAAGACAAGACATCGCATGACCATCATCATCAACCTCCTTATCCTGCCGCTACGCAGAGGATTCCACTCCCCAAAGGTTATGTTTCTCAAACTTTCACCTTGTATGATGGAATTGGCAATGCTCGGGAACATGTCTCTCGTTTTCTCGAAGCCCTGGGAGAACATGAACATAATCATGTCGTTCGTCTCAAGGAATTCTCAAAATCTCTGAAAGGCAGGGCATACACCTGGTATAACAACATCACACCAGGGACCATCAACAATTGGGGAGAAATGGTTAACGCATTCTACAGAAAATACTTCTTCGTGTCAGAACAAGTCACCCTCTCCGACCTTGGAATAATGTTTCAGAGGGTCAGTGAAAATCCCAATGATTATGTGAAAAGGTTCAGAGTCCAAGCCCTGGATTGTCACGACCCAAACGTCACGAAGCAACAATTGGTGGACTTGTGCATCAATGGCATGCTCCCGGTCTACAGGGCCTTGCTGGAGAATCTTCGATTCCAGACTTTCTCAGAGCTTCACGAAGCTGCGAAGAGGTCGGCAACCACTGCACCCGCTCTTTTGGAAAGAACAAAGTCTACAAAGACTGAGGATTCAAAAGACACTCGAGGAAGCAGGCGTTTGATCAACAAGCAGTACAACCTGCAACCTTCAACAAATGCTGTCACAGAAGGGAGTAAGCGAAAAGCAGAACCACAACACAAGCAGACTTCCTCCACCCCTTCAAATGCACACAAGAAGGAGAATTCGAAAGTCCCTCCTCAGCATACGGAAGATCCAGAAGCACCCGATTTTCCTTGTTCAATGGAAGAAGTTAATGAATTACTCGATGCCTGGATCCAAGATGGTGCAATCAAATTTCCTTATGTCAAGAAGGAACCAACTGAAGAAGCCATGGAAAATCCTCGGTATTGCCGCTTCCATAGATACGTCAGCCATCCCACAAATGATTGCAAAATTTTGAAGCGCATATTCATAGAAAAGGTCGAATCAGGAGAGCTCAACCTGGGGACTGAGGGAGTACACAAAAAACCCCTCCCAGTCTGAACTTTTACCATCTCTGAACCTCATGTCAAGGAAGCGGTCCAATCTCTGATCGAACATTTCTGCGAGTTGTTGTATCTTTCGAAAGCTCAAAGGAAAGACATGTTTGCTGCACTGAACCACATCGTTTCCGGAAAACGCCTGCTGATCCAAGAGACCACCACCGAACCTTCAGCCACCGACAAAGAAATGTATGACTGGGGACTGCTCACCACAGTGCACATTAAAGGAAATGAGTTCAAGAGGGCGTTCGTCGATGTCGGTACCGCTGTCAACATCATCCCTTTGAAAACTCTCAGAGCTGCTGGTATTACTCGACATGAAGCCACCCACGCTCCCATAGCAATCAGGGACCACAAAGGAATCTCCAGAGACGCATACGGCTTCATCACTCTCAAAGTTATGGAAAGATTGATCTGCACTGAGGCCAAGTTTTTCATAATCCAGGAAGACTCTGGATACGACATGGTCCTTGAAAGAACTTGGATTCATGCTGGAAGAATAACGATTCCTTCAACACATCCTGTCATCGACAAGGATTCTGAGTCAGAAGACGAAGCAGAGGACGCACCACCGTTTGAGCATCTGGAAGAAGTAAAAACTCTGATGGGACTTACGCAGGAACTTGGAGATAATCCGCACACCTTTGTCAGAAGGTTTCGAGCTCAGGAAAGTCTTATTCCTCCTCATGCTCCAATATTACCAATATTCAGATATGCTACTATGGTCCAGAGACTTCTCCCCATGAACAATTTAGCAGTCATCAAAAGCTACGAGTGGGTGACTTCACCGCAGCAATACTACACCCAATGGTTGGGTTTAGAACTTCTTCAAATCGGTCACTCCATCGAGAGGTTTATTGTTGAAGACCTGGCTAAGCATGATCAACACTATGCTGGATACTCTCTTCCACGCGAGTGTCCATATGTGCCACAATCGTGGAATTCCGTCAAACAGGGAATTCCGAATCAGCGGAAGATATTCAAGGCACGATCGACCAAGCCTAACAAGTTTCATGAAGGAGACCTGGTTCTCAAAGCAGTTCAGCGCGGTCTTCATTCTACAAGGAACTCCAATTGGGAAGGACCATTCATGGTCGCTAAGTCCGTGGACGGAGGATACTACAAATTGATCAACACAGATGACAGAACCCTGCCAGTAATTCACGAAAATTGACTCAAGGCGTTTATCTGAAATTATTGAACATTTGAGGTATTGGGTGTTCGAAGCATTCACGACGTTTGGATTTAACATTTAGGATTTTCTTTCATTTGTATTTCAATTCCTCCAAAACGTTTGCAATACTTGCAATTAGTATTTGAATTCAGCAATTTATCAAAATTCAGTTCATATTTCGTAAAAGAAAATCTCTATCAATTCTACAAGAAAATCCTTAACCATCAGTCAATCCAAAACCATCTAAATATCAAAACCCAAGTATAAACCTCACATCTCTCAGAAGTTCAGAAGTTCAAGAGATAATCAAAGGAAATCAGCAAGAAAAGGCTTTCGCTCATCAGCATCCTTCAAGATTTGCAAAGCCGCCCTCTCCTTGTTCAACTCCTCGGTCAGCTTGGAAATCTTGTCCTCCTTCTCCTTCACAGCATCATTGGGAAAGGGTATGTTCTTATCACATGAATCCTTGATAACGTTTATATGCTTGTGAAGCCATTTCACGTTGAGGCCAAGTCTCTCTGAATTCTCCAAGTTAAACTCCCAATCAAAGAGTATATCTGGAGTCACAGTATTCCTAGGTCTGGCACGCATATCACTCATGACACGCAAGATAATTCCTACTTGTATGGTTAAATCATAAGCACGCCCAGGATTCCTGTCAACGATCATGTGGCCAAACTTCTTCCATATTGTCTCGTACAAGCATGCATATCCAATGGGAACGTTGAATCCACCGATCAGTTCATGATATGAGAGTGAAGTGTCAAATGGAGGATCAAAATCAACTCCTGCAGTTGGATATTCATACACTATTATACGGTTCTCAGTCACTGGAGCGGCTTCCACAACCAAAGCAATAATTCCTTCGGTATTCTCTGCTGCTGTCTCAGTTTCTTCTACCACTGAGGCAACAACCATATGGGTTTCCATAACATCAGTAGCGACCTTATCATGTCCTTGAAGTGCAGGGATGGTTTTCTCTTCATCAATAACTCCAGAATGGTTAGAGTTATCATCGTTGGCTCCAGTATCCTCAACTTCGGTATTTAGCACCTAATACGAAGATTATATGAGGTTAGAGTCACGAATCCAAAGGATATTATGAAACACAGTCCACCATCAAGGAAACATCATCAAGGTTCATCATAATACATTCAAGGAACGAGCAAATAACATAAAAGTCATGAAAACATGTTTTACGATGAGTCCGTCTGAAGAAACTGAACTCTTCTCTGTATTAAGAGACGAACTGGGAGCAATATACAAGGAATTTGAGGATGGGTCATATATCATTCTCTTCGTATGGATGTCCTCTACGACATTTCAAAATTTCATGAAAATCCGATGAACGAGCAAGTAGATGTGGCCAAAATATCAAGTGATGCGCAATCTGAAAAAGTCCTGGAAGTCTCCTGGAAGTTTACTATTTCGCCTTTTTCAGACCCTGAACGTGCTCAAAACTTAAAAAGCTTCTTTGGTAAAGCTTGGAAATTTTCTGGGCTTGAATTTGCACTTGCAATCATCAAAATCCGATTCCGGATGAAGATTTTACGGCATTTCTACTAAAAAGCTGGGTTCTGAATTTTCTGACGACGAAATTTGACTGAGTTTTCATATACGCACATGGATTCACATTCATTCATTCAAAAATCAGCACTTTTATGCTTCTATGAAGAAGGTACAGAGTATATGCTTACTTGAGGGGTATCCAAAGCATTCAAGGAGTTGGGATTGTCCGTGTCAACGATGGGAGGATCATTACTTCCATTCAGCTCCAAATCCTTAGCACCGCCTGTGTCTCTATTCTCAAGAGATGGTCGAGTGGAAGCAATTTCCATCTCCATAACGACATCCTCCTGGACATATTCTCAAACAATTATCATTTCATCAATAAAGCATCATAATCGAACATGTGAAGAGATACTTACAACTTCTCCTTCATCTCTCAAGTCAGGAATTGCTTGCTCAAAGGCGGAGAACCGAAGACCATCAATACTTGATGAAGCAAAATTCTGCAACGGAATAACAATATCGGTTTCAAGATCCTAATAATATGGGTGAGAAAGAGGAGGGAAATATTGGAAACTTACCAAAGCACCAACTGGGGACTTTACGGTATTAGGTAACAACTTATAACCTTTATGCCTGCCTTCTCCGCCATGAATAACCGCCCCAGTCTCTGAGAAATCTACACCGATTCGAGGTCGTATATTACGACCGTCCTGTGGTGAAATCCAGTAATATAATCAGAATACAGTTCTTATAATTTCGTGAAGATTATATGAAGAAACATACCTGAGAGCATCCTGGAGATGACTTTCGTTTATCACCAGAAAGATACTTCAATCTTGGTCGACTGGAAATCATCTCAGCCGAAGGAAGATCCTTGAATGGAGGTCTGGGAAATCTTACAACGCCCGAGTTGCTGATCCTAGAATTCTACATAACCTGGGGTTATATAGGCGAATCTATCAGAACCAGGAAACCAGTAGCTACTCCCTTCCACGTGAGTATGATCCAAATGAGTCCTGAGTTGCTCAACTGATGGCTTCCTTCTCTGTATGGTTGGAACACACTGATCCATACCCATTTGTCGAGATGCTCTATCAATATTATACTCCTCCACTGAAATCTCTCCAAACGTGGATGATAGCAAATGACCAAGGGTGCAACTCAACATGAAAGATCTTTCACCATCTCTCAGATGCGCACCAGACGTCAAACTCGTGTTTTCTCCAGTATTGAAAGTCATCGGCTGAGAAACATAATCAGGGACTGACACCCACGGGCGAAATTGAACTCAGATTCTTCATCTAACACATCAATAAAGTGTATTTTAGAACGAGGATGCTTTGTGGACCAACACATGATCCTAGCATTATCTTTCTCAGGGAAAGTATGGCGCGCATCAGTATTCGGTCCTTGCAGAACATTACGTGGAGTAGGTTCATAATTCTTAAAGTGCTCCCACATCAAAGCTTGAAGAAACATCGTGTTGGCATAACACTCAATCTTCATAGAGCCGTTCCACACACTGGAGTCTATAATCAAGGAGTCCAGGTTGTAATACAAGGAGCCTAAGAATAAACTACCTATCGGAAGTTGCTCACCTTGAGCCATCTTAATAGCAAAGGGAATCACAAAAGGCTTCAACAAGTTTCCACTGTCTTCAAAAACGTCCCTGGACAACCATAAACATAAGAAAGCAGCAATGGGTAACATACCGCCGATGGGTTTATCAGAAACCTCGTCTTTGGGCCACCAGTGTATCAACCAGGAAGCATATCATCCTTTACTACCAGCCTTATTCACTTTCTCCATTGCAGCTGTCAAGACATGAGAAACGACGGTCTCCTCATCTGAAAGATCCCTTGGAAGATTTCCCGTGATTGGGAGATGCATCAGAGCCGCCATGTCTTCCAAGGTAATGGTAAACTTTACCCATCTACATATGAAAGTGTGAGTGGGAATGCACCAGCGAGCAAACAGAGCCACAATACCACTTGCGTCATGATAAATGAACAACTCTACAGAAGCTTGAATAGCTCTCGTCACCTGCACCTGGTCGAGCATAGTCCTCACATGAGGAAAACCCAACATATGCCTCGCCCAGCCGGAAAATTTCTCCAAAGGTCGTCGAGAAAGATTAAACTCTATGATTTATGAGGTGAAGATCCCTCGTTCAAGACAAAATCGAATCACTGTCTTAGGAGTCACCAATTTCTTCTGAGTAACAGTTCTGGGATTTATCAAAAGACGATACACTGGGGATTTCAAATGTTGCTCAGCTCCTGGAATATCTTTTTCAAAGAATGCATCATCTATGTTCGGGACATTCTTAATCCCAGGGATTTCGTCTTCGTCTCCCCCAACGGAAGTTTCATCCATGCATGTCTCATCTCTGGAGATACCATCATCAACGCACATCTCTTCCCTCGAGGCGTCGTCAGCTTGGGAATTGGTCATCTTTGCTGAGTAGCTGAAAATTCTACTTCAGTATGCCGTCCAGATATAAATCAAGGAAATACAAGCAAAAATGGTAACTCTAACTCTTACCTTTTACACTAAATGTGTAGTAATGCTAGAGTTAACACCTCAAAATCGTTCGTCTCTTCGAAAACTGCAAAAACGAACGAAACTTTATTTAATTTCCGAAACTGATTTTCATGAAATCACGGACACAATTTTCATAATGTGAACATTCACACAACTGACCTATGAAGTTTATAGCAATAAAATGTTTCATCATAAATATATTGTGTATCTTCGAAGGTTCCTCAAAACACACGTTTTGATTTTTTTCAAAACAACAATTAATGCAACTTGCATACATAAATTCTCAAGGATTTTTATCTAATGAAAACAAATTCATGCAAATAAAATATACCATCATATTTTGCACAATATATGTCACGGCTGCATATAAAAAAAACTATTTTTCCTTCGTATCGTCGTTATTTGTCTTTAAAACGAAGGTTTATTTCAAAATATTGTGAAATCTCACATCTCATACATATGATAAAGTTTTTTATTTACATGAAATCTCATAAGCAAAAATTTATCACTGGACACAAGTTCATCATATGAATTTTCCTTCGAGTCGTCGTAATTTGTCTTTAAAACGAAGGATTATTTCGATTTCGTGAAAATTTACTCCTTTTATGATAAAACCGTGGCACACATGAAATCTCATACACTAAGTTTTATCACTGGACCTAGTTTCATATACTCAAAAAAAAATCTCTCCTAGATCAGGGATTATAGTTAGTTTTCAAAACTAACGATCGAACGAACATACGTTTTCAAAAACGAGGGTTTTCATAAAACTCATACCAATATATACACACATGTATATGGTTTCATCATGATCAAAACATGAACAACTCATGAAAGTCACAACATCAGCAAACATCAAAAAAAAAACGCACGCACCTGGTCGGCCGGAAGTTGGCCGGCGGCAACGGCGACTGGCGGCGACGATCAGGTGGCGGCGGAACTTCAAGCTGCTGGCGTGAAGGAGGAGAGGTGATGGAGAGCTGGACGTGAAAAATTAAAAAAAAAAAGAGGATTAATTCCTTTTATACAATTTTTTATTTCCAAAACCTAATTTTCCAAGGATTTCCTTATTGGGCCGGCCCGCAAATCCTAAACGACCAAGGTTCCATCGTCCAAACCAACGGTTCACACCAATTTATGCTCATCAAATGATGCTCTAATCATGACACTGAAGCCTTCATCAAGTCATGGTTTACTCATATTCTCGAAATTCGGTAATGTCCTAACTTACGACTAAGTTCAATTACTTGTATAATTTATGGCCGGAAAATCACCATTTAATGCTGACTGAGGAACATGGCTTTCCTCAGTAAGCAGGGGACTTAATGTAGATGGTGGATTTTCAACAAGGGATAAAATCGTAAACTCGTGATTATACGAGCCTCTGATCCATCAATCAGACATGAGTATCGAGGCACGAGTCTCTCATGAATTATCAACGGAGAGTACTTTCTCTCAGAGTACATGTAGATATGTAGTCTCACGGCCGGACAACGACATATCTCATGAATACTGAACACTTTCAGTGATTATTTTCTATATAGTATCACGAGATGGACGGCTCCTAGACAGCTTGCTCTGCTAGTATAGAGAGATAACGTCTTCAGGAACAAACAACGAGTTTACCCTGACTATATAAAGGATATGACTTACCGACAAGCTCATATAGGGATAATTAATTCTCCTAGACAGCTTGCTCTGCTAGTATAGAGCCACAAAGTTAATTATTCCTAATTAAGATTAATTCTGCCGTGACATTCACTACTGAATTCCCAGTATAATATATTATTGCTCCTATTCCATGGTCGAATCCACAACTGGTCCCATGGAATGACAATAAACAATTGTTCTGATTCTATGATCGAATCCACGGCTTGATCTCATAGAATAACAATAACTATATTATCTCATTACTCCGATTTCATGATCGAATCCACAACTGGTCTCATAAATGGTAATAGATAAAACTTAATTACTCCGATTCTATGGTCGAATCTACGATCCCATGGAATGGTAATGCTCACTTTATTATTATGAATTCGTAGTCAAATCCTCAGCTGATCCTATGAATTAATAATAAACATCTTATTACTCAGTTTTGTGAATTATTCTCCACTGAATTCCACAATTAGTAATAAATAATCAACAACCGGGCGTCTGAGATACCTCTAAGTAAGCCCCGATTTATATGGTGAAAGTGTATTCAATGACGATGCACTAACAGTCACCGCACGAACGAGTATTTCAAAATACGACGAAACGATTAACCTATTGCAAAATAGGAAGAAAAATAATGAATAATCAAAATATTGACCAAGGTACCAAGGGGTTGGACTCACTGACTGGAAGACCGCGCCATGACCTATCCCACGCCAGTTTTATATTTTATCATATTTTTATTATTTTCCTTCATCTGATGAAAATCCTTTCATTTGAACAAATCTCCTTTGTCTCAAGGAAACTCCTCGACTTCATGATGTTTCTATAAACCCATGAAAATAATATAAAATTAAGGAAAAATAGTGTGGGGCATGACCATTGGCCAACCGGCCATGCCTTGGTCCCAGCCGGCCCCACACCTTATGGTTCCTCATTATTTTATTATTATTATTATTATTTCTCTGATTTCATGAAAAAACTCCTTGATTTCATGGTATTTTGCAAAAATTAGGAAATAAATAATATAAAATTACTTTATTTTATTATTATTTATTTTATTTTCCTTGAATTTATCAAATTCTTTGATTTCATGGTATTTCCCTCAAATTAGGAAAAATTCCCTCAAATCATGACAAATACATTAAAAAATATATAAAATTATGAAAACTTGTGGGACCGGGTCCTAGCCGGTCGGCCATGCCTCCCACGGCCCCACACACCCTTTTTTTATAATTTTAATATTTTTCCTTCCTTAAACTCATGAAAACTCCTTCACTTCAGGGAAACTCCATAAATTCATCAAAACTCTTTAAAACCATGATATTTTCATAAAATCATGAAAAATATTATAAAATTAAAGGAAAGGCACCACGGGACCGTTGTCACGACTGGACGACCATACCTTGATTTCACGGTCCCAAGCCTCCTCATTCCTTTATTTTATAATTATTCTCCATCATCTCATGGTGTTTTCCTCAGTTTCAGCGAAACCCTAATTTTGGCATATTTTCTCGAATGGACGTTCAACTGCACGTCAGAAAATATCAAAATTCTCAGAACTGAGACATGGACGTCTTGGGGACACGATCATGTTATCTTGATCGACCAAGATTGGCTCTTTGGCTTACAGAAGCCGGTCGCATCGATTTTCACAGTTTTGACCTAATTTGCACAATTGCACGTATTAGGTCCAAAACTCTTCCAAACACTTTGGATTTTCATGAAGTGATCGTCATTTGATCCCGTGACCACCTAGGTCCGGTTTCATGACTCCTTGGTCGGTCCCTCACTTCTTCATAATTAATTAGGTTTTTTCACCTAAGGCTCAGACGAGCATTTTTGAATAAATGATTAAACCAGCATTTGATCATCTCTTCACCAACTCTTCAGGAGTTCTTTGTATTTGCTCACGTGAGAATATGGACACTACATGGTTGATCCACGGTCCCATGTAGTCGCTCCCTCCTTCGTTCCATGGTTAAAATTCTGACGAACCATGAATTGATCATCAATTGATCAAATTAGGGTTTCTGAATCCAAGGATCATCATTTCAGATTCCAACCTTAATAATTTTACGACGACCTAATGGTCATTAATTTTATTAATTATGCTCAGTTCAACGACCAGTATTCTAGTTAATATTTTTGGTACGCTGCCAATAATCCATCGGATGAGCAACACATGCTCAGACGAACAAATATTCAACAATTCATCACATGAGCAACACTTACTCAGATGATAAATATTTTCTCAAACCAAGGAATATTGGTTCAACAATCAATATTCAACGATCCATCGAATGAGCAATACTTGCTCACTTCATCGTAAGAACTATACCTCTGTCTCATGACATGTTCAACTCATGAGTTTCAGAACATCGTGTTCAACTCAGCAACTACATGGACTCATCGTCCCATCAAACCACGAAGTCATCAATTGACTAACATACCACGAGACGTCAGTCGTGTCACTTTGGGGGATATCACTTAGGGTTTTGGTCTGGCGATCTACGGCATGAGTGTTCAAACACACGATGGAATGTGAGAAAGTCATGCAATCAGTTGAAGGAATTCACGAGGTAGTGGGTGGAAAATCGACCAAGTCTCCACACGTTGAGCAACTGGTTTCAAACACGATCTCCACTTCCCCACTCCTTGATTCCATCAACTGTCACACTTCATGGGGTCATGGTGTCTAAAATTCCAGCAATATAAATAAGTCTCTAAATCATGATTGAATCATCAACATCAATAGTATCATCAATCTCACGTCTCATCGACAACACGAGATCATCAACTCATCAATTGAGCAATTTCAGTCATTCAGAGCTTATCATATTCAAAATTCACACACCCACAATCTTTGATTACCATTGATTCCACACATTTCCCAGCTTTCTTTCTACAGATCAACCCATCCTCTCTTGTGACCGAATTCACTCTGGAACGGTCATTGTCTTGATTTAGGCCGGAGTACTACAGATTGATCTCTCGAATCTAAAGCACCCCATTTGCAGCGGTGCATCTGTATGAGGTTTAACATTTCGCTCGGTTCGAGGAGTCTCCTCCGTACGGCCGTCTTCTCAATTCCTTAAAAACCAGCAAATCGTTTTTCCCCATCTACAACCAGGTTAAGTTTATTATGCTTAAAGAGGCTTGAGACAAGGAGACATATTGTATCCATATTTGTTTATTCTTTTCATGAGGCGTTATCTAGAGGTGTTATCTAAGTTTGGTTGAAGCTGAAAATGCTAATCTTATTCATGTGTTTAAGGCTAACAAACTGTCCTTTTGTGTCTCACTTGTGCTTTGCTGATGGCTGCCTAATTTTTATTAAGGATAGAACTAGATATGCTAGGAATTTGGTCTCTTTAATAGACCAGTTTAGTAAATTCTCTGGACAAGCAGTGAACTTTGAGAAATATACTATTACCTTTTAGTGTTAAGGTTCCTAACAATGTCAAAAATGAAATCTCAAATATCCTCAGGATTAAGAGAATGTCACTAAATGAGAAGTATTTAGGGGTCCCTCTCCTATTACATAAAAGGAAAATAGAATCTTTCAGTCACTTGCTAGATAACACAAAAGGTAGACTAGCTAACTGGAAACCTATTTATCTAGCACCTCTAGGAAGAACTGTGGTGAATTAATCTGTCCTAGGTAGCTTAGCAAGTCATCACCTTGCAATCTTTCCAATGCAAAAAAAGCTAGCTGATAAAATGGTGCAGATGAGATTCTGGTGGGGGAATAAGATAATGAAAAAGGGTATTACCTTAAAGGGTGCAAAGACATTGCACTACCTAAAGAATTAGGTGGCTTAAATATTAGGAGAACTGATATTCTCAACATGGCTCTTTTAACCAAATTAGCTTGGAGATTGATAGAAAATCCCGATGATAAATGAGCTTGCATTTTTAGAGGTAAATACTTTGTTAATTCAAATCCTTTAACTGAAAGCGTGCCTAAACAGGGTTCTTGGATATGGAATGGAATTTGCACATGTTTGAAGTTTGTTAAGCAGTTTTATATTTGAGAGATTGGAGATGGGAAATCTGTGCATATTTGGATGAAAAGTTGGATTCCAAATATGCATAAACCCCTATCTTCCAATTTTCATTCTTGAAATATGGTATATGTCAGTCAGTTAATTGATCATGGTTTGAAATGCTGGAATATGAACACTATAACAACTCTTTCTGATAGGGATAATGTTGATAGAATTAGAAATATCAGGATTCCCTTCTCTAAGGAAGATAGACTAAGATGGGAACCTAGCAATAATGGTACCTTTATTGTTAAATCAGCTTATAGAGTAATCTTGCAAGAAAACCTTATTGCCAACCCTAGTAGGAATAATATGTCCATAAACTGGAAAGCTTTTTACAGACATAAATTACCACCTATGATACAAGATTTTATGTGGAAATTCGTACATGATTTCTTATCAACAAGATATAGATTAGCCACATTTACAGTTCATCAGAACAATATTTGTCCCCTGTGTGAACAAGACGTAGAATGTCCTCAACATCTATTTATGGACTGCATTTGTAGCGCCCCCAAAGCTAGCAGCTGACTAATCCAAGAGATTAACTAAATAAAGAGGCACTAAGAATCTAAATCATTTACTTAAACATTCAATTAAGAAATCTGCTACAAAACTTAACCCGAAAACTATCCCCACTCTGAAATATATATACAAGAACTTCTCTCAAATGATACATATTCAATAATGAGTTGATTTATAAATAGAATACAAACACAAAATAACATAGCAAAAGCTAACTAATTAAAATAACTAATTCTTCGAAGCTTTCATCGCTATCAATAACCTCAATTCAAACAGTCTCCAACTCATTCAGCTTATTCCAATCACAACAATTTCACTAACTTCCATTCCAATTACATACTCAATCCTATAAACTCAAATCTGCACATCAACAACACCATCTTTCCTCCTTCAGATATTCATACATACCCGCAACTCTCAATACCATTCATCATTCAAACATATCAACACAATTTCAGTTACCATAATTTCAAAGTTAACATCTTGATATTCTCAATCACAGTTTCATTCTATAATTAACCACCAATGTCTAACTATAACTTCCATCACTTGCACCTTCAACTGAGACTATACGATCAGTCTTAGCAAACTCCACTTCTATCTCTTAACATAACTACTCAACACAGTTAACCACTATTTTCTAACTCCACCTGCAACAATCAGTTCAACAACAACTCCATTTCCATACTAACACATACCCATATCTAGTAACTCAATTACAAACACAACTAACTCCAACTCTTTTCATCTTCATAAATCAACATACTATAAACTTCAGTATCATCATATAATCATCAACATTTATAACTTATAAACTTAATCATTGAAATTAATCACTATACTAAGTTACTGAGAGAGCAATTACCTCAAATACAAACTTAGAAGTTCTCTTCTTCCTTTAATTATTCACCATCAGTATCATCTTTTCCATCTGTATCCCAGACTCATGAACCCCAAATCCCAAATTCATTAAGAACCCCAAGTTCTAATTCAATTTCCCAAGTCAGAACTTCTCTATTTCGAATCCGAATAACAACCTAATTCTTCATATCAACAGAACCCATCTCTAATCTGTTTCTTAAAACCTCAATTTCATCTTCTAATTCCTCTTCCAAAATTATCCTGAAACCCTAATTCAAATCTCTCCATTGATTCTCCACTGAATCAACTTCAAATATACAATTAAACACCAACCCAGTTGTTCTTTATCCTTATACAACACTATTTCATCATCAATTCCACACAAATCCCAACTTCAGAAACCCTAATCTCTAATTCACTTCCTCCTTCGAGTCTGAATCATCAACAGACACCATCACCATCACCATCACCACCAACTACTGCATAACCTTCTACACCTCCTATCGATCACAAATCTTCCATTTGATTCTCGAAATCGACAGAGAAGGAAGAACAGGAGAAGACGAGAAAAAGAAGAAGAAGAAGAATTAAGAGAAATAAGAAAGAAAATAAGAGTTTATCTTCTCGGTAAGATTGGGGATAAGGCCGACCCAATTTGCTGAGACACCCACTCGCTTCGACACGTGCATCCACCAGGGTAATATCCAAAATTACTATTTTACCCTCTGATTTTTTTTTGATAAATCTTCTTCACTCAGGGTCCGAGTGACGCGTGCGAGTAGTCTATTCTGCGTAACTTTTCGAGATCTATCTAACGATACTAGTTTCGTATGTAATTCGTTGTTAGATTAATTTCTATTAATTAACGTTCGTGTTAAACTAATCGAGTTATTATCGGCTAATTCGTCACTTGACTAGTTTAATAACGTTGACGATCTTGAGGGACCTTACATTCTCCCCACCTTGTATCATCCTCGTCCTCGAAAATCGAACCACCCTTCTAATCTTCAAAAACTCCCCACCTTATAGAGATAAAACTATCTCTCGACTCAGCGCAAAACAACATGATAATAAAACACAAACCTATATGGCTTTCTACAACTTAAATTTGTGGCTCTATGTTCAAAATACTAATTTCCATTTCATTAAGTTATTGGTTCTAATTACGAGAGAAGATATTATATAATAAAGTTTCTAAGTAAAATTTGGGATCTATCAGTCCACTAATAGAAGCAAGCTCTCCTTTTACGAATGGTAATCCATGCATGTAGTTGCCCTGTCTAGGCTGATCAGACCTGACAATGCTTTCCTACGGCCAAAAGACCACACAAACATATCGAAATTATAAACCTCACTATTCCCCAGTGCTGGATTAATTAAGTATTAATTTATTAAAATTAGTTAGTCTTTAACTTCTATTTTAACTGGTATAATTATGATAAATTTAGTTCGTAAAATATATAAATAGTTCACATCATTTTAAACAATTTAGTTAACAAAATTTATTTTATTTTATCTTTATTTATTATAATATTTATTTTATCAATATAAGTAATCCCAATTCGATTTTACGTCAATTTGTAATATTTGATCATTTTAACTTTACTGTAATATCATATATAAATTTTCCCAAATATTATTATTATAAATTTCCTACTAATTTAATTACTCAAATACTTTTATCAACTGTGTTATTATTCTCATTATTCTTAAGTTGATAGTCTGGTTGGTACACTAACCCTTAATCCTCTAAATATAATTCTACACTCATGAAAAGATTGATATAACAGATTTTTATATATTCATCTCGAATCCGTATACTATATCTTTTTAAAGATTGGCGTTGGTAATTTAATATGATTTAAATTTTTAGTCTGCATAAAATTGTAACATATCCTAATAGTCTTTAGATTTGCTATTAATTTAAAGTATCCTATTAATATACGAATTTATTTTATATTAATTCTAATATTTCACTAAGCATCAGAATTCTATTATTACTACTTCATGTATATTCGTTCCATTTTAAAAATTTACTGGATCATTTGTTAGACTAAGGATAATTTCGGTACATGATTATTAACAAGTTGAGTCTTTTTATTTTATACATTATATCCACATTATTTTTATGTCTAACGCCTAATAATATTATATTAACTATCTAGTTTAATCGCAAAACATATATCACTAATTTTTAATTAATTTAATTCTTTAATAATCATTATTAATCATTGTTAGATCTTTAATAACTATTTAATCATAATTATTATTTCTATATCTTTAATGAAATTTTAGTTAAGCTAAGTTCAATACGATACTAAATAATAAATGCTAATCATACTTTATTAACATTATTACTACTCTTATAGATTATAAGTACTTTTATAATATTTTTATTATTAACAGTGATGGTTGAACTATTATTCTAACTACTCTTACAAATATTATTAAGTCCTAACAATACTATTAACATTTACGTCAAGGTACCCAGTAAACTTCTATGTGACTTTCAAGATCTAACAAAAATGCTAGTCTCACGATTTTACTAATATTGGATTGTGTACGTGTTCATGCTTTAGACTAATTATTCTCTAAATATTTATTAGCTAAAGTTATTGGTGCACCCTGCAATTTTTACTTCATAAACAGATACACACAAAACAAGAAACAAGCAGTCATCATGCTGAACAAATTAATCAATCAAGCAATTCAAAAAATATTTTAGTTCTTGATTGTTTTTAGTGATTAAGATTTATCTCACAACCCAACCCAGTTCTAAATTAATCTATTTCACTAATTGGCACTGGCTATTCCTATCTTTTCCCATATAAGATCTAATAGTGAGCTCGGATACCAACGCTGTAGCGCCCCCAAAGCTAGCAGCTGACTAATCCAAGAGATTAACTAAATAAAGAGGCACTAAGAATCTAAATCATTTACTTAAACATTCAATTAAGAAATCCGCTACAAAACTTAACCCAAAAACTATCCCCACTCTGATATATATATACAAGAACTTCTCTCAAATGATACATATTCAATAATGAGTTAATTTACAAATAGAATACAAACACAAAATAACATAGCGGAAGCTAACTAATTAAAATAACTAATTCTTCGAAGCTTTCATCGCTATCAATAACCTCAATTCAAACAGTCTCCAACTCATCCAGCTTATTCCAATCACAACAATTTCACTAACTTCCATTCCAATTACATACTCAATCCTACAAACTCAACTCTGCACAACAACAACACCATCTTTCCTCCTTCAGATATTCATACATACCTGCAACTCTCAATACCATTCATCATTCAAACATATCAACACAATTTCAATTACCATAATTCCAAAGTTAACATCTTGATATTCTCAATCACAGTTTCATTATATAATTAAACCACCACCAATGTATAACTATAACTTCCATCACTTGCACCTTCAACTGAGACTATACGATCAGTCTTAGCAAACTCCACTTCTATCTCTTAACATAACTACTCAACACAGTTAACCACTATTTTCCAACTCCACCTGCAACAATCAGTTCAACAGCAACTCCATTTCCATACTAACACATACCCATATCTAGTAACTAAATTACAAACACAACTAACTCCAACTCTTTTCATCTTCATAAATCAACATACTATAAACTTCAGTATCATCATATAATCATCAACATTTATAACTTATAAACTTAATCATTGAAATTAATCACTATACTAAGTTACTGAGAGAGAAATTACCTCAAATACAAACTTAGAAGTTCTCTTCCTCCTTTAATTATTCACCATCAGTATCATCTTTTCCATCTGTATACCAGACTCATGAACCCCAAATCCCAAATTCATTAAGAACCCCAAGTTCTAATTCAATTTCCCAAATCAGAACTTCTCTAATTCGAATCCGAATAACAACCTAATTCTTCATATCAACAGAACCCATCTCTAATCTGTTTCTTAAAACCTCAATTTCATCTTCTAATTCCTCTTCAAAAATTCTCCTGAAACCCTAATTTAAATATCTACAATGATTCTCCACTGAATCAACTTCAAATCTCCAATTAAATGACTAGAAACGATATTTACTTGTTCAATCACAGTATCAAAAATCTATTAGACAAATTCAACATCATTGGTCACCTCCATCTTCGGATGTGATCAAAATTAACTTTGATGCCTCTTATATAGACAATAAAAATATGTCTGGATGGGGTCTAATATGTAGAAGTTTTACAGGTGACTGCGATGGACTGTGAGGAGGTGCATCTACTGGAATAGATCCGGAACAAGTAAAATCTCGAGCACTTTTGGAAGGTGACTGCCTGAATGTGATTGAAGCTCTAAATGGGAAGCATACAACTGCGAAATGGACTTCATGTAACTTAATTAAAGATGCATTGGATATTTTAAGCTCTTTCAATTTCTGATCATGCACTTATGTGCATAGAGATGCAAATCATTTAGGAGACAACTTAGCTAAATTTGCAAGATCTCATTTTGTTTTGTTTTCAATGGTTACACTCTACTCCTCACTAGGTATCTTCCCTAATCCAGCATGATAAAACATTCATGTAATTTTCATTTATTAAAAATAAAGTTGTGTTAGAATGCTGTGAGTTTGTCATGCTTAAGCCTGGTGTAATCCACTTCCAAAAATGGACAAAAACTTCAACCCTAATACTCAAAGGAATGTTCTTACTCAGATTTGTGCAAGATATTATGAGTTGTTTAAAATATTTGAGGGTTCGGACTTGGTTGTGCCATCGAAACTCCATTGTTGGTTGATGATGCAACATCTAAATATAAATTAGGACACTTTAATCGCATCCTTATCGAAGTTAATTTTTTAAAATGCCTCCCTGAGAGAATCTTAGTTGAACAAGATAGTGATGTAATTATCACACATGTGATGCATGAGAAAGTCTTCTCCTTTTGCACTTTTTGCAAAACCATGAGACACTATATATGAGATTGCAATGGAAAGCCTGCAGGACAACAACAACCCAAAAAAGTGGGGTTGTAGTATGTACCAAAGGTGACTGATAATGCAAAGCCAAGTAAGAAAGCTAAGTTACTTATCCAAGCAAATAAAAATAGGAGGATATTGAAAAATAGTATGATTAATGCTGCTGCTACAGATGATTCCGCGACTATAAAAAACATGATATTGGTGAGTGCAGTGTCGCTCATGTGACTAAAGTTTTACTATTTTGGAAACCACAGTCGAGTCTACTACCAATACTTTAATAAGCTCAGCTATAGATGAAGTTCTTGATGAAATCCCAAGAGTTGATAGTTCCCATGCATAAGTTTCTACGCATAACATGGATATGACTATAAAATATATGTCTGGTGAGGATTCTGCCACTGTAGGTAATAGATCTTTGAATAAGATTTTTTAGTTAGATCTTTCTGAGGAGGAAAACGAGGTTTATGTGCAAGATTCAGACAATCGATCCCCTCTGCAAGGTTAGCCATGCATAGTTGCATACTAGTATGAATACTAATCGATTTGAAGTGTTATCCATGGATATGGATAAAGAATATGATGATTATCCAGCGTTTCCGTCTTTCCCGATATGGCAGAATATGGTGGTAGAGGATACTTCAGAAAAAACAATATCATGTTCCTTCTCTAGATGGGTTTTAACCTGTTTTGCATGGTTTTAAGAAGAGAAGTTTAAAGAAAAAATAGAGGATATATCTAAAAGCTCATGCACCAGATCTCCGAATCAAACACTTGAGGTGAGCTTATAAATGTGATATCTTTTTTCTTATTTGTTTTATAAAATTGTTTTCTTTTCCTTTCTTTCTTTTTCCTAGCATTTTTAAGGGCCACTCAAAAGAAATTAGGGCCACCTTTTTATTCCCATCCATTGAAGGGCGTTAAGGGGTGTCTTAAAAATAGAAAATTGTCTACATTTTCCTCCACCTTTATACTAAATATAAACCTATATCCTTTATTTTCATAATCATATCATTCCTCTGCTTCTTTTCTTTTCTACCCATTGAATTTTTTTTTCATCATTTTAATTTTGATTGAAAACAAAGATCGTCGATCAAACAAATGTTATGATTGATTATTTAAAATTAAAACCCAAAATTCATTGACCTTAAAGATGAAACTTAGAACATCGAAAAAAAAAAAGGAGTTCAACAAACAAAACCAATTGATGATAGTAGTTGTGATTCAAAATTAGGATTTGAATCAAAATTTTGATTCGAAAATTTTCTTGGATTTATAGTAGCAGAAACATAATCGGTAGGTAACAATCTATTTTTCCTACCGATTATCGTTGATGTTCTTGGATTTACACTAGCAAAAACATAATCGTCGATAATAATCTACTTTACCTACCGATTATGGTTGATATTTTTCGTTTCTTAAGAACATCAAACATAATTGGTAGGTAAATTGATTGTTATCTACCGACTATTCTTGATTCAAAAAATTCAATTTCTCTGTACTAAAAGTTACGCACAATCGGTAAATAATGAACACCATTAAGTACCGATTGTGAAAGTAGAAAATTTTGAAATTTTATTAAGTTTTGAAAATCTGAATTTGGGGCCATGAACACAATCGGTAGATAATAAGCATCACTTATTAACACAGTTTACTACCGATTATGGTAGTACTAATATTCGAAAATTGAGTATATTCGGAGGTTAAGGTAACAGACTTTACTACCGATTATGGTATTACCAAAGTTCGAAAATTTTAGGATTTTGGCAAAATCACATTTTGGGGTCAATATACATTCGGAAGTTAAATTTACTACCGATTATGGTAGTGCTAAAATTCGAAAATTGAGTATATTCGGAGGTTAAAGTAACACACTTTACTACCGATTATGGTAGTACCAAAGTTCGAAAATTTTAGGATTTTGGAAAAATCACCTTTTTGGGGCCAATATACGTTCGGAAGTTAAATTTACTACCGATTATGATAGTGCTAAAATTCTAAAATTGAGTATCGGAGGTTAAAATAACACACTTTACTACCGATTATGGTAGTACCAAAGTTCAAAATTTTTAGGATTTTGGCAAAATCACATTTTGGGGCCAATATACATTCAGAAGTTAAATTTACTACCGATTATGGTAGTGCTAAAATTCGAAAATTGAGTATAGGTTAAAGTAACACACTTTACTACCGATTATGGTCGTACCAAAGTTCGAAATTTTTAGGATTTTGGCAAAATCTCATTTTTGGGCCAATATACATTCGGAAGTTAAATTTACTACCGACTATGGTAGTGCTAAAATTTGAAAATTGAGTATATTCGGAGGTTAAAGTAACACACTTTACTACCGATTATGGTCATACCAAAGTTCGAAAACTTTAGGATCTTGGGAAAATCTCAATTTGGGGCCAATATACATTCGGAAGTTAATTTACTACCGATTATGGTAGTACCAAAATTTGAAAATTGAGTACATTAGGAGGTTAAAGTAACACACTTTACTACCGATTGTGGAAGGACAATTTTGCCATTACGAAATACGCGAGATAAGGGCTAGTTTCAATTTACATTTGGGTGATCCTATTTTGTCTTATCGTTGGGCCGTAATTCCTTTTGGTGGCCCCCAAAAATGCTAGGTTCTTTTTGTTGGAGGTTATGACTTTCCATCCCCTCATTACGTTCTTTTTCTTTTGCCTCTTTAGAAGTTTGTCTACAAAAAACAAAAGAGAGAAAAAAAAAAGCCTAGAGGAGATATGAAGTCTCATCCATATCAGGTATTTTGGTAAAAGAAACATAATCTTCAGTGGTCTAGAAACCAAACTAAGAAGCTGGTCACTATAGGGCTGCAAAGTATTCATAACTTGATGGCAATTGATGGGGTGAGATAACTTTGCAAGAGTTTTAACATTATTGTTGATTTAGTTCTACCATGACATGTGGTATGTTCCAATTTGGAACTCGGAGGAGAAAAAAAAGAGGAAGATTGAAACGTGTACCAACCAAGAGTGATTAACTGGGCTCTTACTATGAGGGGCCCGAAACGATGGGAATCCGTGCTTGGGTCTGAACTCATCAGATACATGCAAATGTGCGATGCTTCATTTCCCTTTTAACTTCAGTCTTCTAGTAAACAGAAAAAAATAAAAATAAAATCATTCGATCTTGTCGACATTTCTCACTTTTCCTCACAGAAGTTGAAAGGATTGTTTGTTTTTACCATCACCAACAACAACAGTAGCGTCTGAACAGGTAAATAGAAAGGTAGTCACTTACTCTTTCTCTCAATACTAATTTTGACCGTCTGTTGTTCTTAATACCCTAATTTGAATGATATTAGGATATGTCTTGAGTTACATGGATTTTTGATATTTGAGATTTTGTAGGTGTTGTTGGTTCTGTCGTTTAGTTCCTAGTATTAAGTAGTGGTGTATATCAAGTTCTACTGAAAAGTTTGAGTTGCTGAATTTCTCTTTGTAGATTGCTATTGCCGGATAAAAGTGTGGAGGCGGTAAGGTGTAGACAGTCTTCAATTAGGCCTAACAAACATTTGAACATGACTAAGTATAAATCTTTGGAACAGGTAAATAGTTTTGTATCATTCGTTTATTAGTTACCTTTGCGGTTGAATGCAATTAGATGATGCATTTGTTGTTTGGAATATCGCTTGAGGGTAACCCCTTCTCTGGCATAAAATATTACAAGCATGAAGAATCATTCCATATTTGTCATGTTATTTTTCGCTGTAGAGTACGTTCAATATCAAGGCAACTATCTGTATCCCTGTTGCATGGATTGAGTTATCTTTTTGTTACCAGATTAGAATTGATGACCGACACGATTTGTTCTTTGCCTAGGTTGCTGAACTTCTTGCACCTGATCTGGCGACTTCCAGTCTCATTGTTGGAATTGATTTCTCAATTAGCAACACATGTGCATGTTCTAAGCCACTTAGAATCGTGTAACTTCTTACTTCTGATTTTGCTACATTCCAGCTTTCGGACTAAAATTTGGTTTGAAAATTTAGGCCATCATTCCTTAAACGGAAGGAGCCTGCATCAAATTGGAGATGCTCAAAATCCCTATGAACAAGTTCTCCGGCTTACTGAAAAAACCTTGGCTCCTTGTATGAAGGATAAGCTAGTTCACTGCTTTGGATTTGGAGATGGTAAGTTCTGTGTGATATTACATTTTAGTCTCTCACTCCGTATTCTAAGATGCATTTGAATGTTCAAACTCCTCTTATTTATTTTGTGTAGCATCTACACAAGATCAAGACGTCTTCAGCTTTCGTGAAGACAAGTTACCATGTAATGGACTTTTAGAAGTATTAACAAGATATAGAGCCATTGCATCGAATCTGAAACTGGCAGGTTGCAATTATCCCCTCCACTTATTCTATTTTTTTGCATTTATATTATGTACTTAGTTAAATTTTGACTGCAGGTTTATACTCGGAGCTCACTTTTCTTCCTTTTGGCAGGACCAACATCATATGTTGCAATCGTAGAAATGGCCATGGCTATTGTTGGTAAAAGTGGCGGCAAACATCATGTTTTGTTGATAATTGGCGATTCGCAGGTAAATCTAGATTTAATCTACTTCTTATGCGAGGATAGCTAATTAAATTGCATGTAGTTATCTAGTCCAGCACCCTATTTTAAATTTTATAATGTGCACTAGCTAGTTTCTTATCATCACATCCCATTTGGGATCACAGGTTACAAGGTATTCCGGTACTGATTCCGACAAACTAGGCTGGTTTGAGCAAAAGACTGTCGATGCAATTGCTCAAGCAAGGTTATCTTTTACTGTGTTGTATTAATCTTTGGACTATGTTTAGTACCTCTTCTTGCTTTGGTCTTGTTTTATTTGTAGACTTCATCCTTGCAGGGAGTATTCGTTGTCAATTATTTTAGTTGGGGATGAACCACCACCATCCATGATGTTCAGTTTTCGTCAGATTAGCTCTCTTCGTGCTTATGATAATTTCAAGGTCAGCGAATACAATTAATTACATGTTGATTTACTGTTCTCTATTTGTAGTTCATTTGATCGAACGTAGTATTTCTGGTAAAAGTTATGCTGTCTTTCTGTCTTTTCAGTTTGTGAATTTTACAGGAATTATGTCAAAAGATGTTCATTTGTCCAGAAAAGAGATTGAGTTCGCTCTTGCAGCTTTCATGGAAATCTCCAAGCATAAAAACACTTGCAAACGGAAATTGGGGTGATTATAATTTATTTTACTTTTTATTTTTGATGAAGGGTGTTCTGAATTCAAACTTCGTTTTTAGCGTTTATCTTTTTATTAAACACTAGAAAATATATATGTTGACTGCAGCTTTTTGTACAAGGAAGTAGGCTCAGAAAGAGTTCCTCTTCTTCCACCTGTTCACAATTCAGCTCCCATTCTCTCAAAATCTTTCTTTTCAGATATACTACGTAGAGAAAATACGATACATGATGAGAGTGGTCCCTGGTTTGATCGATTAGAACATGAAAGTCCAATGATTGGCGGTTATACAGGTGTAATTCACATTGGCAATTTTCCAGTGCCGTCAAGTTTTGAAGCACTTTATAAGAAGATTTGGTTAAAGCATGGGCATCTAGCAACCCGCAATATCATCAAAACATCAACCCTGACCTTAGCGACTATAGTCGCAGAATTATTGAAGTCTATCGCTGCCATGGAAAGTGTGAAGAGGGACAAACTATCTGCTTCTCTTCTTGGCAAGTGGGATAGGCAGATTGAAGATACTGAAGCGCTTCAATTTAACGTGCAATGGCTTAGGAGGCATTTTGAAATGGTTAAGAAGAGCTGGGAGGCTGCGTCATTGTTGAGGAACTCTCAGTTAACTTGAGAGAAGGAAAAGGCTGCTGCTTTAGAAAAAAGGTCAGCTGCATATGCAAAACGTGATGCTCTCAAGGCACAACTTTTAGAGGTAGAGAAGGAAGTGGAGCAAGCGACATCCGAAATAAATCAGCATGAAAGAGCTATTTTAGAAGATGCCATGACAAGAGAGCGATATGCTTTCTTTCTTCGAAAGTCTTTCCTAGAGGATGCCTTATAATTAATCTTCAAAGTTGGTTGTTTTACCTTAACAATACCTATCCTTAAATAGGAGTAGTACTTCAGAACATTCATCTTCTGGTCCGCTTTTGTTCATGAGGGGCTTATGCATTTAACTGACTTTAATCTCTATTTTGTGCATGTTCCAATATCAACTTTTACTTGAGGTGTAATTGCTTTTGGTGGACTATGAAGAATACATCCCTAATTGATGCTGAAGCTAGTAAAATGAAGGTATTTCAGTTTGTGAATAATAAATTTTTTTAGAGGCCGGTTATACAATACAATACTAACACAAAAGAATAGCTTGTCTAGACCAAAATAACCCATGAGCCATGATCATATTTTTACAGGGCATGGGTTGTTGCATTACCAAGTTAAATAAAAAATAAAGATACATATATATATATATATATATATATATATATATATATATATATATATATATATATATATATATATAGGAATTCAGTAAGCAACTCTTCTCATTTAGCGGCAATGAAGGACATTTCCGTACAGAGGATTGATGATAATATTTGTAGCTTGAGTATGTCAAAATTCGGTAAGTTCTGAAGCATTTCAAGATAGGATGTACATGTAAAGAGTAGACCAAAGGGTGATGGCGAGAGAAGCAACCAAGTATGTCCATAGAAACAGAACTGAACACTCTTCTTGACCCACATCAAACAGTTGCGTCATTGTACCTACATTGATTGTCATCGTCAAATAAAGGTAAGGTGCAAGCGCAAACGTACATTCTGGATTAGTATGAGAGGGATGTGTGCACAGTATGAACAATAAAAGAAAATGCTTCATACCGATATTCATGGCTGGTGGTATACTCCACTGTAACAGCAATACATAGCTGAACAATGGGTCAGCTGGTAACAGACCAATGTTCCCTGCTGCTTTTACTAGACATATACCAATAACAGGAAGGATCATAAATCGCACGACAATGACTGAAATAATCACCATTGGCTTTAATCTTGCAGATCGTAAACCTGTTTAGGTAAAACATTAAAAATAAATAGTTTAGAAGAACATAATTCTGGCTTGAGTTTCCACTACCATATGGTCTTAAAGAGCGGTAAATAAATTTTTGTTTTGTTTTTTGAGTTTACCTTTTGTCAGGTTTCCTCCCAGTATAAGTGTAATACAAGGTATTGTCCCGTTCCTTCACAAACAATAAGAAAGTAATTGTGCATCAAATGGAACCATTAACATTCAAAGATACTCAAATTAGTCAAAATGAAAAATGAGGCATACCCTAGTAGTTGGACAGAATCTTGAATCACTCTCAGTGGAGCACCCTCGCCGATTATGAGATTTTTGAGCCAAGGTGTTGCTCCAAACAGGAATCCCAAAATCTGACAGACAGATTTCATGTTTCCAGTTAAGTTTCCACAAGACAAAAGGATTACTATTTGCACACAAAAATGTAGTTGAAAATCTCATGCCGACTTACTGAACCGACAGTTGGAGGAGCAAATAGTTCCTCAATAATTAGGTGAAGAATTCCTACTGCTTTGTCCCAGGATGACTGTTTTACAGTTACGTCACCAACTTTCCCTGGCGATGTTTGTGTTACAATCTGAAATAGGAACCATTTGAAAAACAGCACTATAATTAACAAAACTAATCCTTATGGTGCACCTATTATTAGCAAGAATTTACTGCAAAAGAACTGAATCAGAGGAGGGCTTACAGCAAGGACTTCGTTTTGTTCGTTGTAAAGTTCTGTAGATGACACAACTACAGACAATTGATCTTCATGTGCTCCTGTAAGAAGCCTAGATTCCGCATTGGCATCATTGTCATTGTTGGGTATCCTTGGAACTGTTTCTTTAGCTAATTGCATTGCTTTGTATGCCATGCTTGAGGTTCGTATAAGATAATAAGTGTGAGTCCAAATGAATAAACCTCCAACCTGAATCATTATCCACCCAAAGCTAGTAAATGGAAGGCGAAACGTAAACTATGAATATGGTTGGGATACAGCATTAGTTTGAGCCAACAATAATAGATTCCCTAGGTACTGTTGGCAAAAGCCTACTGCTATACAATTTACTTACCGACATGGAGAATGATGCATATGCAAGTCCAATGCTGCTGCAGTAACTACCAGTGTGGCCAAATGGACTTCCTTTCTCAAGACAGATTGCGGGGACTACTATGTACATAAGGTTTCCCAAGTTTCCTGTTAAAAATATGAAAGAATTAGCAACGGAATGGCACTTATTAAACTTAGTAAGTAATTGTAAGTGAATGAATGAATGATCACCTGCTGAACATGAACCAATAATAAGGCCTTCGAGATAAGGTTCAGGTTTCAATAGTTTAACAACTATCCATCCAAATATGCCACCAATTAAAAATGATATCGCAATGTTAACTGGCATAAACCACCTTGATCAATAAAACCAAAATATATGAGTTTTAAATAACCAGCCTTCATAGGCGTTAAATGTCAACGAATGATTTACTTGAAACATTCAATCCACAGGTCACAAGTAATTTTTGGTTTTGCTCACCCACCAATGATCTCTATAACTTTCGTAAAATATAGATAATTGGAACAAGATATAAGTGATTGTGTAGGCCGATCTTACCAGGAAATGATGTCTTCAAATGTTACAGTCTTAGCAAGACTCGCAAACATGAGAGATGGAGTGAAAATTACGAACACAATCTGCATAATTTGTCATGAAATTCATCAGCCATTGATCAAGCTATAATATATAGTTGTTTTGATCAATCACTTAGTTTGTAACATGTGTGTGATCAACGGATCATCCATAAGTTCATCGATTTTTAGTTCTGAATATAGATACTACCTTGTTCATTTGACGACGAGCATCAGCAGGAAGAAGATTCCAGTAGCTTGTAGCCATGAAAGCACCCAGAATACTGATGATGAGGACCTCTAACACAGGCATGGTTGCAACCTCTAATAGTGTAAAAAATGCCATCTCTCCTTTCTTTTCTGAATTATTATGCCTCAAACTCTCAAATGCTAAGAAGAAGAAGATGAAGAATTTGGATTCGATCTTTTGATTTTTCTAGCTAGTTTTCTCCTTAGATTGTTTCTTCTTAGCTACTATTACCTTTTCAAAATTTATAGGAGTTGTCGAGTTTGAGTGTGAGAAAATAAGAATAACTGTCTCTAGTGATCTAATCAATCGATTAATTAATGTGACTAGATATGTATATTCAACTCTTAAACAACACTTAATTAATCACAAATGATAATCCAGTTGAAAAACAGGCCCCAGTTGATAAATTTGAGCGAGTCTAAACAAGTAAAGATGTCCCTATATGAAGTCCAAAATGCTGGCATTATTACAAGTTAAAAACTCCCACTGGCATGCTTTGTTTTCTCTCAGATCAATTGCAGTCAAAACAAAAGTAGAAAACTATAAGTAATGATTGAAGACGCACTTTCCTTTTAGGTCCGAGAGGAATACTATATATCAATGCACTAATCTGAGTTTTGGATTCTAGCAAGGAAGGCAAAATGCACCCAGGTGCTCGTTTTCTTGTCCTACAGAGTAGATATTTTATAAAATAAACGGTTAATCAAAATCATTGCTTTTCTGGCATAGAAATCTACTCTATAATGTAGATTTTTATTTTTAATATTAATAGAACAGTTTTAGTAGGCGTTAATGTTGAGGGGGTATTTGCCATTTGGAGTCTCATGCACATTAAATTGGCTTTTGGTTGCAGTATGGAGTCCCTTTTTACTGGATTCTGACTAACAAGTGGGAATGTTTTGTAATGCACCGGCATATCCCTTGTTATCACATTGGCACAAATTTAAAAAATACATGCTCATAGAACTAGTCCTAATGCCACGCGCAGCTACAGTATGACTACTTCCAAGTTCATCTTAATCGAAGAAGAGTCATTCAGATTTGTCAAAACGGCTTGCTAATTGTTTGGCTCAAAAGAATTTCCCGCCCCAAAGCTGAGACTGTCTGCATCAGCATTATCCTTCGTATATCATAGATATCGTTACACTTACGCGAAACACTGTTTGACTCGGTAGCACGGCCAGGGCGTAATCTTGCTAATTGTTGTCGCCGAAGATTGGAAGTGTGAAAGTACGGATACTCTTTCATATGGGTTTGTCTTGTATGAAAAATCAACAAACGAAACGAATAAGTAATCAGTATAGAAATATGATAATAACTCGACACATTTTCAACTGGATTTGTTCTATGACGATTATTGATACACTTTTGATTTCTTGTTGAGGCGACCGAACCACCGGTACTTTGGTGCATATCATTTTTCTAACTTTCAATGGGAATCCGGCCATTACGTAGGACAAACAAATGCCAACATATTCCGACGGACAATCACTCAAATGGTAGCACCCGCGCTAATAATGAATGCCTTCTTTTATAAATTGTGGAATCCGGTTCACAAAATATGTGAAGTCGACACTAACAAGATTTAATTTATGAGTTTTGAGCATGTCTATCTTCAATAGCCAATTCATATGTCCTTTATGTTGTGCCAAAACGTGCAGAAACGTTAAAACTTCATTGCTACAATGGTACTATAATATTTCCAAGAACACAATCATTCACGCACAAGAAACACAAAATTGGTTAAAAAGATCAAAATCAACAATTTCTGGGTGAAATGGACAGTTAGATTTTGATACTGTTTAAATGGACAAAAATGTAAAAATAGGCAGGATGTAACCAGTTTCATCGTTCCCATTTTCAAATATTTTTTCTTATTTTTAATTTACACAGGATGTATCCAGTTTCATCCTTGCTATTTTTTAAATTTAAGCTAGGATGAAACCAGTTTCATCCTTACTATTTTTTTTTGGCCATTTCACCCAAACTATTTTTTACTCGTCCATTTGAACCGTGATTTAAAAATATTTGGACAAATGACCCATTTTTCGCACAAGAAAAATAAGTATTTAACGAGGTTGAATACTCAGGAAGGAATAAACAATTTTATATATCACCATATTGGAGGGAGCAATATACAAAGTCTATAGATGAGAAAAAGAGAATTCTGTTGTGTTTCTACTAGGTTCTCTCTCTATATGGCTATTTATACATATCAGTAGGACTAGACATATTCCTTAACAAGGATTATTTTTCCTACAAGTATATGGTTTTCTAACTTAATTTAAGAAACAAACCTCTTAAGTTGCTATACTTAGGATAGAAGCAATGGTTTCCTAAATCAATAGATTTCCTAATCTAATCCTTCTCTGTCCAACCTACCAAAAATTCTCCACCTTGGATCATGCAATCATGCATGAAATGGTCTTGTTAGAAGACCTCCACCATTTTCCTAAGAACCCCTATCCCCAGAGGATCTCTTACCAAACTGGAAGAATGTGGGTCAATTTCGAGCAATGCCTAAAGTTGACCCCAGACACAACTTTAGTCAACATAACAGCTGGATTTTCTTTGGTATCGATCTTCACAAGTAGAATGTCTTTTTCTTCAACAATTTCTCTGACAAAGTGAAATCGCACGTCTATATGTTTAATTCTAGCATGATGCACTTGATTTTTAGCCAAGTAAATTGCACTAAGACTATCACAATGTACATGTAGTTGGTCTTACACAACTTCTAAATTATCTAGCATACCCTGTAAACATATAGCTTCTTTAAATGCCTTTGTCACTGCCATATACTTGCTTCAGTAGTTGACAGAGCCACAGTAGACTGCAATATTGATCTACAACTAACCGGTGCCCCTTCTATGGTAAATACATACCCTGTAGTTGAACGTTTCTTGTCCAAATCACCAGCATAGTCAAAATTTACATACCTAGTACACAACTGATTGTTACTTTCATCCTTCACAAACTCCAAGCCAACATCAACTGTGCTATAAAGATACTTCAGAATCCATTTCACAGCTTGCCAATGTCCTTTACCAGGACAATGCATATAACGGCTAACCATACTAATGGCGTGTGAAATGTCCGGCCTTGTACATACCATTGCATAAATCAAGCTACCAACATCTCACCATATGGTACTTGGGACATATACCTTCCCTCTTCTTCAGTTGTAGGAGACATACGAGCATTCAACTTAAATGAGGAGCAAGGGGAGTACTTACATATTTATTTCTTTCACAGACACCAAACTTCTGTAACACTTTCTTCAAATATGCCTTCTGAGACAAACAAACTTTATCCTTCTCTCTTTCACGTTGAATCTCCATAACAAGAATCTTCTTATCCTCTCCCATATCTTTCATCACAAACTAAGATGACAACTTGTGCTTTAAATTTTCAATTTATTTCTTGTTATCAGATGCAATCAACATATCGTCGACATACAAGAGAAAATATATGAAAGACCCATCACGTAGCTTCTTTAAGTATACACAATGGTCATAGTGATTTCTTGTGTATGTTAATTTACCATATTATAAAATGGTCAAATCGTTTGTACCATTTTCTTGGAGACTGCTTCATCCCGTACAGTTAGAGCATTGCTCGGTCAAACTCATAAGTGTTGCTATCTCAACCTTGTTGTCAAATTTAGTTGTCAAAAATATATCTTGATCTCTAGTCTACAATTAGTTAAGTATCGGATTAGGATAGAAGATGTGGTTGAGAATCGTATATCACTTCTGTGAGTGGGGAAAAACGATTTGCTGGTTTTTACGGAATTGAAGAGTCGACCGTGTGGAGACTCCTTGAACCGAGCGAAATGTTGAACCTCACACAGATGCACTGCAAGAAGGGAGTGCTTTAAGTTCAAGAGATCAATCTGTAAGACCCCGGCCTAAACCAAGAACAATGGCCGTTCCAGAGTCAATTCGGTCACAAGAGAGGATGGGTTTATCTGTAGGAGGGAAGCTGAGAAATGCGTGAGATCAATGGTGATCTGAGATTGTAGGTGTGTTGTGAATTCAGCGTTAAAATGCTCTGAATGATTGAATTTTGCTCAATTGAGAGTAATTTCTGTGAGTTCGTGTAGACGAAAGATTGTCTGTATGAACTTTTGATGAGAAATTGCTCGTTTTGGCGAATGTTGTTCGAATGTTCGAAAACTTCTCTTTTTTTCAATCAGGATTCAGAGACATTTTATAATGCCGTAGTTGAAAACACCATGATCCCATGAAGTGTGACAGTTGCTGGAATCAGAGAATGGGAAATGGGGAAATCATGTTAAAACCAATTACTCATCGTGCGGAGACCTGGTTAACTTTCCACCCACTACTTTGCTGACTCTTCCAACTGATTGCACGATTTGCTCACATTCTCATCGTGGGTGAACACACGTGCCGTAGACCGCCAGACCAAAACCCTATTTAATATCCCCCATGTGACACGATTGAAATCTCGTGATTTTGGAGTCAGTTGCTGACTTTATGGGAAGATGAGTCCATGTAGCGCTGAGTTGAACATGTGTGAGTAAATGTTTTGAAACTCATGAATTTAACGTGTCTGCTGAGACGAGGTATCATCATAACCTAAGACGAGCAAAACTGTGTTGCTAAATTGTTGAATATTGATAGCTGAACCAACATTCTATGGTTTGAGCAAATATTGCTAGTCCGAGCGAATATTGCTAATTGAGTAAATATTGCCGGTTCGAGTGAATATTGCTAGTTCAAGCAAATATTGCTTGTTTGAACAAATATCGTTCTTTTAATGAATTGTTGGTAGCTGGACCAAGTAAAATATTAATTTAAGTTACTGACTGCTGGGTCGAGCAAAATAAATACGAATGTTAATCATGGAATCAACATAAAATTATCAGAGTGTTCGAATCTCCTCAGAATTACGTTTCTGCAGAGCTCTGGATTCAAAACCCTAATTTTATCGAGATAATGATTTATTGCAAATCACATAAGGTCGGCTACATGGGATGACGTGTTCACCATATAACGCCCAGTTGCTCGAATGAGCAAAAATACCAAAGTCTCTTGAGGACCAGTTGGTGAAAGAATGATTAAATGTTGGTTTAATCATTTACTGAAATAATGCTCGTGTGAGCGATAAATCATAAAACCTGGTTTTATGGAAAATATGAGGGACCGGCCAAGAGGTCATGGGACCGGCTCTTGATGGTCGTGGGACCAGTAGATGGTCATTTGAGCAAACTTCCAATTGTTTGGAAAGAGTTTGAACCTAATATGAGCAGCTGAGCAAATTAGGTTAAAATCATTAAAGCACGCGGGACCAGCTGTTTGCAAGCCTCAGGGTCACCCTTGGTCGGTCAAGGGGATGTGCCCGTGTCACCATGATGTCCGTGCTTAAGTCCTGAGAATTTTGATATTTTTTGGTGCACGTTTGAGCAACATTTGGAGAAAATATGAAAAATCCATGGTTTTGCTGAAACTGGGAAAAATACATGAGATGATGAAAATAATAAATAAACAAGGAATCACAAGGTGTGGGACCGGCCACGGCTAGGGCATGGCCGTCCAGCTTACACGCGGTCCCACATGCTTTTCCCAGTTTTATGTGATTTTATGTATTTTTCTCTGATTTAAGGGAAGTTCCATGAAACTGGAGAGTTTGGCGAAATTAGGGAACTTCCATGAGATGAGAGACATAAATTAAAAAAAATAAATAGGGAATGGGAGTGTGGGACCGGCAATGGCCGTGGCATGGCCGTCCGGTCAATGGGCGCGAGTCTCAAGGCACTCTTCCCAATTTTATGTAATTTTGATGATTTTAGATAATTTTCATAAAATCAAAGGGATTTTTTGAAAACCAAGATATTTTGTTGAAATCAGGGAGTTTACATGAAATCAAGAAACAAAATACCAAATAATAATAAAATAATGAGTGTGTGGGACCGGCTAGGGCATGGCCGGCCGGCTAGAGCCCGGTCCTACAAGTTTTCCTAATTTTTTAATATTTTCCATGATTTTAGAGAAAATACATGAAATTAAGTAATTTTAGGGAAAATTCATAAAATCAAGGATTTTTCATAATTTGAGAAGGAATAATAAAATAATGGGACGTGAGGTGTGGGACCGGCCACGACCAAGGCATGACCGGCCATCCGGCGGTCCCGCGACACCTTTCCCTAATTTTATTATTTTTTGATAAAATCATGTGATTTAGATAAAAAATACATGAAATTAGGTAATTTTCATGATTTTAGGGAAAATTCATAAAATCAAGGAATTTTCATAATTTGAGAGAAATAATAAAATAATGAAGACGTGAGGTGTGGGACCGGCCATGGCCAAGGCATGGCCGGCTGGTGCTCGGTCCCGTGACAGCTTTCCCTAATTTTATTATTTTTTGATAAAATCATGTGATTTAGATAATTTCTTTGAAATAAAGGAAATTTGCTCGAACGAGAGGATTTTCATGAGATCGTGAAAATAGTAAAAATATGGTAAAATATAAAATTGGGCGCATGACTAGTCACGGCATGACTGGATGGCTGGTGAGCCTAGTCGCCTGACGCTTTTGTTTAATATTTTATTATTATTATTTTCCCTTCCTATTTTGCATAGGTTCCTCGTTCGTTCGTATTTTTGAAATGCTCGTTCATGCATTCAAAATGCTGGTCTGTGCATTATCTGCTAATTACACTTGCACCATTTTTGTAAGGGCTTATTCGATGCTCAGATGCCTGTTTCGTTGAGTATTTATTACTAACCTGTGGAATTCTGTTGGGAAGAACCACAGATTGAAGTAACGAAATAAAACGAGGAATCATAGAATATTGCTGGATATTCAGGCGATTGATTGACGACTTGTAGAGTATTGTTGGATATTCAGGCGATGGCTCGTAGAATATTGATGGATATTCAGACGATTTAAGATAATTAATTGCTGGCTCTATACTAGAAGGGCTTCCTGTCTAGGAGCATTAATTATCTGAGGGTTGAGCAATATGAACTTGATGGAGTGTCATATTCCTCTTGCATAGTCGGGGAAAACTTGGTTACATCCCGAAGACGTTGTCGCTCTATACTAGCAGACATGCTGTCTAGAAGCCGCCCAATCTTTCGATTCTATACAGTATGAGATGTGTCGTGGCCTCAGCTGAGAGACTACACATCTTCATCTTCCCTGAGAGACTTTCTCCATCAGAGGTGGCATGAGATTTCATGCATAGAGACATGAGTCTCGATACTCATCCGATTTCCGGATCCGGAGTAATTACTGAAATTTCTCAGTATTCATGAGATGTGTCGTGGCCTCAGCTGAGAGACTACACATCTACACGTACTCTGAGAGACAACCTTCTCAGTCAGAGATTTATGACATGAGATTTCATGATTTAATGAGAGACATGAGTCTCAATAATCATCCGGTTGCCGAATCTGGAGTATAGTTTTACAATTCTACCCTTTGTCGAAAATCCACCATCTACATTAAGTCCTCTGATTAGTGAGGAACAATCATGTTCCTCAGTCAGCATTTAATGGTGATTTTCCAGGTATAAAAATAAGTAATTGAACTTAGTCATAAGATAAGATATTACCGGATTTCGACTGAATGAGCAAACCATGGTTTGAGCGGAACCTCTGTGGCATAATAGAGCGTCATCTAGTGAACATAAAACTGTGTAGAATCGCTGGTTCGATGGTGGAACCTTGGTTAGTTTAGGATTCACGGGTCGGGCCCAAAAGGGAAATCTTTATGGAATTAGGTTTTGGAAATAAAATTAGGTATAAAAGGAAATTAATCCTTTTCTTTTTTTTTTAATTTCTTCCCAAAACCGACCACCATCTTCATCTTCCTCCCATCTCACGTCCGAGCATCAGGAGCAGCAGGAGAAGTTCGCCGGAATTCTACCGCCGGCGCCGTCCGGCTGAATTCCGGCCGGTAACGTCCAGGTAAAGAAAAAAGATTTACTTTTGCTGGCTGATTTCATGAGTTGTTCATGCCTCCATCATGTTAAAATTCTATACATGTGTATATGTTGACGTGAGTTTTGTAGAAAAACCCTTGTTTTATCAAACGTATGTTCGTTCGATCGTTAGTTTTGAAAACTAATAAAAACCCCTGATTTATGGGAGATTTTTTTCTATATGGACTTAGGTCCAGTGATAAAACTTAGTGTATGAGCTTTCATGTGAACCAAGATTTTACCTTAGTAGATGTGAGATTTTACAAAACCGAAATAAACCCCGTTTTAAAAGACGACGCTCATTCGAGGAAAATAGATATATATTTTTATGTATGTGAACTTATGTCCAGTGATAAAACTTTATTTATGAGCTTTCATGAGAATTAGTATTTTATCACAATAGGTGTGAGCTTTCACAAAACTAGCATAAACCTTCGTTTTTAATAAAACGCTAATATGGAGGAAAATAGATTTTTTATATATATGTAGCCGTGACATATTTTATGTGAAACATGATGACATATTTTATTCACATGGATTTGCTCTTATTAGATAAATTCTGAAAATTTATATGAACAAATTGCATTAATTATTGTTTTGTAAAATCAAGACATGGGTTTTGAGTAACCTTTAAACTATACAACTTATTTGTGATGAAGTCATGTCTTATTGTAAATATCATGGTTCAGTTGTGCGAATGTTCACATTATGAAAATTATGTACATGATTTTATGAGAAAATCATTTTCCATGAACTAATGAAGTGTTGTTCGTTATTGCAGGTTTCAAGGAACGAATTGATTTCGTGTGTTATCTCTTGTATTGCAACCACTATTGTTAGTGAAATTGAAAGAGGTAAGAGTTCAAGATTTACCGTTTGTAGACATCGGCGTTTTTAATTTTCATGATTCCATTATCTTATTGAATTCGCGGATGACTAAAATATTGTGTGGATTTCACAGCAGCTTTGCGAGGATGTCTGATTTTCCAGCCAATGACGCTTTCAGAGATGAAAGGTGTGCAGATGATGATATCTCCATGGAGGAAACATGCACGGATGAGACTTCTGTTGGTGAGGAAGACGAAACGCCTGGAGTCAAGAATGTCCCAAACATAGATGACGCTTTCTTTAAGGTTCATGAGCCCGAAAATCGTCTCAAGTCCCCGGTATATCGCCTTCTGATCAATCCCAGGACGGTCACTCAAAAGAAATTGGTGACTCCTCGTGCTGCTATTCGGTTCTGTCTTGAACGAGGATTATTCCAGGCTTCAATGATTGAATTCAATATTTCTCGACGCCCTTTAGAGAAGTTCTCGGGATGGTCTAGACACATGCTGGGATTTCCTCGTGTTAGAGCTATGCTGGATAAAGCACAAATTACCAGGGCAGTTCAAACATCTGGAGATTTGTGTAACTTTCATGACACACGGGGTATTGTAGCTCTTCTTGCTCGCTGGTGCATCCCAACTCATACGTTTATATGCAACTAGGGAGAGTTCACTATTACCTAGGAAGATGTAGTTGCTTTGTTGCATCTTCCAATTACAGGTAACTTTCCTGAAGAACTTTGGACGGTGGAAGAGAAAACAGTTTCCAAAACTTTAACAGCTGAGATGGAGAGAATCAACAAGGTTTTTGGTAAAGGTTGTTACGCTCATTGGTCGACACATTGGTGGCCACGAGACGCCCCTCTTGATGAACCCGACGGTATGTTGTTTATTGCTGCTTTCTTGTGCTTATGGCTGTCCAGAGATGTGTTTGAATATGCTGGTACCTTGTTGAAGCCGTTTGTAATTCCATTCGCTATTAAACTGGCTCAAGGTGAACAACTTCCGCTCGGTAGCTTATTCTTTGGTTTTTTATATTCTAACCTGGACTCTTTAGTCGTAGAATCCAGTGTTTCGAACGTCTTCATGAAGATTGAATGCTATGCCAATACGATGTTCCTCCAAGCTATGATGTGGGAGCGTTTCGTAAACTATGCACCCATTCCCCGTAGTGTCTTACAAAGTCTGAACTCTGCTGATGCTCGACGTATCTTCCATGAGAAAGACAACGCTAGGATTATGCGCTGGTCTACGAAGCAAATTCAGTCCAAGACACGCTTCATTGACGTATTAGATGACGAGTCTGAATTCAACTTCCGTCCTTGGGTGGTGGTTCCTCCTCACGTTTCTCAATTGAAGACTTTCAATGCTGGAGAAAGTAAGTATTTGAAATCCGGTGCTGATTTGAGTGATGGCGAAAGATCTTTCATGCTGAGTTTTACTCCCGGTCACATAATATCAGGAGCGTATGGAGATTTTTCGGTGGAGGAGTATAATATTGACAGAACCTCCCGTCAGATGGGTATGGACCAATGTGTTCCAACCTTCAGAAGGAGAAGACCATCAGTGGAACAACTTAGGACTTGTTTAGATCACACACATGATGAAGGGAGCTCCTATTGGTTCCCTTGTATTGATCGAACCACGTACGTGACTCCAGGTTACATGGAATTTTGGGATCAACAGCTTGAGCGTCTTAATGATTATGTGACGGCCTCCCAACCTTTAGTGAAGGATCCCCCTTCTTCTGAGATGAGTGCCTCCCGTCCCAGACTAAGGAATATTTCTGGTGGTGACAAACGAAAGACATCTCCAGGAGGTTCACCGGTATGTATTCTCTTGCATATTCCCCATACAACTCGTATAATCGTCTTTAATTACTACATCAATTTATTTTACAGGAGGGTCGTGCTGTGAGACCTCGAATTGAAGTGAATTTCTCAGAGGCGGAGGCAATTGCCCACGGTGGAGAAGGCAGGAGCAAGAATTGCAAGTTGTTGCCCAACACCATAAAGTCCCCAGTCGCCTTTTTGGTGAGTTGTTGATATTTTTCCGCTGTGACTTCTTCCATCCATATTATCAGGATCTCAAAACCAATATTTGTTATTTGGTTACAGGACTTTTCTCTGTCTAGTATTTACGGTCTTCAAAATTCTCTGCTGCTGAGCAGACGACTTCTGATTTGAGCGTTGAAGAAGAAGTCGTCGTAAGTAATTTCCTTTACCATCGGACATAAAAGTTTCATGTGAAGATGCTAATTACTTGATAATATGTTGGTAGGCTTCTAAAAGGTCCTACAAATTATAACCGCAAGTGCACGGTGTCGAAAGTGGCAAATGTGCAAGTACGGGTCGAACCACAGAGACTTGGGTGTGTGTTGAAATCTTCCTAAGCTAAAGTTATCTAAACAAGTAACTAAGTGGCAGTGAGATAGTGAACCAAGGAATAACTGTGAAACAATGGCATTGAGCCAAAGGCAGTGAACTAGTGTAGTGAATAAAAGAAGATGAAAGTAAACAGTTGTGGGAACACTACTAGGGTTTTTGAATCCACCACCTAATCTTTGCTAAGTAATTCAGTTACGGTGATGTTCTTGTCCCCTGTAATGGATGTTGGACAAGATACAAGTCTGCCATTTATCCAGGGTGATCTGAAGATAGATAAATAATCACAATTGAAGTGTTTATCCTAAGCATTAATTGTCTGATAAAAGCACAACTAATCAAATAATAAATCTATTCATTTAAGCTTGAATTGCAGCACAGCAACATAGAAGTATTCCAACTACCTAGGTTGCATATAACAAACAAGGTGAAAGTAATATGTTGTAGTACAAAGATTAAATCTACCCTTAAGCAATTAAGCACAGCAAGAACACTTCCATGAACATGAATCAAATTAGCAGAAGATTAAGGGTTTCATATCCACCCCAGCAAACCAAATTAGAACATGCTGAACATAATTAACATTTGAAATTTAAATTAACTGAATTATGAACTATAATTGAAATTCACAGAACATGGATAATTGAGGAACTGGCTAGTCCAGTCCTCTTGGTGGTGCTCTGGCTAATCCAGGCATATCTTACAAACATCCCACAACATCTATTTATACATATAAGAAAAATCCCAAAAATCCCACAAATCAGTGAAATTAGGGTTTACCCAAAAATCCAAAATTCACTCACCTAACACACTGATAACAACCCTAATACGTGACCCATGCTTCTAATTAGACGTACAATCAATTTCCCCCAAAAATCCGCAATTTATGGAATTAGGGTTCTTATAAAAATTTCTATTAAAATTTACCTAATCACTGATGACACTGGTAGATGTCGACCCATGCCTCCAATTCTTCTCCTGATGCTCTAGCTACGTCCAATTTTCCATCTAACACAACCTAATTTACCAATTTTCACACGTTAGGGTTTTGGAAGAAAAGCGTGTATAAAAATGGGAAATTAGGTGGCTAGATAGGTGGTAATGATGGTAGTGGAGATGGGTTTTGGTGTTTGGTTGATTTGAGAGGAGATGGTGGTGGTTGAGGTGGTGGTTATGGTGATGGCGGACATGGGTTTTCTCTGCAGCGGAGTGGAGGAGAAGATGGATTCGATGGAGAATAGGAAAAGGGGTTGTTTGGTGCGGGGTATAGGTGTTAGGTGCTTGGGTGTGTGGCGGGGATAGCAAGCTTGATGATTTGCGAAGCTCAGCCGTGGGATGCGAAAATGATAGATTGATCTAATGGCTACAAGTGAAGAGGCTGGTATCGACCGTCGGATGCCTGATACAACGAAACTGACGGGTCAAGATGGAGTTAGGTGTTGTAGTGTTAGACAGGAGCTTCAGACTTTGATGTACTGGCAATGCTGCGACCATTGGATTCAGATGTGATCCAATCTGACGGCTCTCATGGAAATGGGTATGGATCTTGGAAATGGATTTGGGTAAGGGTTTTGGGCCTTGGGTATGCCGAGCCCATATCTTCTTTAAGAACAATTCTTCCTCTTCAAGCCCACTTCTAATTGATCCGGCTCTTGCAAACACCAATCTTCGCTTCCTCCTAGCGGGAGTCTTTGCCGGTTCTTTGCTCTTTTCGCTCCGCAACTCATCTAGACTTTATTTGGTACCTAAAAATGCAAAATTAAGTAAGAAAAGTATTTATTCTTGAAAACAATGAAAATACAGAATATGGGTTAAAATGGAGAATTAGAGCACAAAAGATGAGTTAATTGCCAAGAAAAATATATAGAAATATGCACTTTTTAGCACTCATCATATGTCCAGGAGGATGTTATCATGGAGGCAGAAAGTTCTGATGTTCGGCCTTCCTCTGAGAATATAGATGAAGGCGCTTCCAAAGATTCGGAGCCAAATAGAAGTAATGAACCCCTTGTCGTTAATACGGATGATCATAATTCCTCGAGTACTTCGGAAACCTCCAAAGTAAGTATATACCCTGTACCCTATTCATAGAAGTATGAAAGTGCTGATTTTTGAATGAATGAATGAGAATCTATGTGTATATATGAAAAAACTTGGTCGAACTTCGTCGTCAGATAATTCAGAATCCAGTTTTTTTACCAAAAACGACGTAAAATCTTCATCTGGAGTCGGATTTTCAATATCTGCATATGTATCCTCAAGCCCAGGAAATTTCCAAGGTTTTCAAAGAAGATTTTTAAGGTTTGAGCACGTTTAGGGCATGAAAAAGACGAAATAGTAAACTTCCAGGAGATTTCCAGAACTTTTTTTCAGATTGCATGTTGCCCGATGTTTTGACCACAACTCCTAGCTCGTTCGCCCAATTGCCATGAAATTTTGACATGTTGTGGAGGACTTCCATACGAAGAGAATGGTATATGACCCAAATCTAGACTTCATACCAATTTCTCCCAGTTCGTCATTGAACGCAGGGCAGTGTAAAATTTGTTCAGCTGAGTTTCTTTGAAAACGTGTTTCATGACTTCGATGCTACTTGTACACGTATTAGATGCATGATAAGGAAATTAGATGATTTTAGTTCACTTACTTTCTTAATTTTATAATCGTATTGGATTTCCATCCTTGAATCATTCTAATCCAATGTAATCTTCGCAGCAGGTGCCGAACAACGAAGTTGGGAATTATGAATCCAGTAATGATGGTTTGGGCAATCCAGGAGTTTTCGGTGCCAAGACTTCCATATCTGTGCCTCAAGATGATGAAGCGCTGTTCGTTGATGCCGTGGAGGTGGAAGAAACTTTAATTGTTCCTCAGACGGTGGAACGCGAATCCGAAATAGCGGAAGCTACTTCTTCTGAAATTGTCTCTATGATCACTGATGCTGCTCCAGTAGTTGAGAACTAGATGACAGTGCATGAGTATCCGACTGCATGGATTTCCTTTTATCCTCAATTTGGTGATTTACTCCTGTATCACCAGCTTGTTGGAGGATTTAGCGTTCCCATCGGATATGCTGCTATGTACAAGGAACTGTAGGAAATGTATGGACACATTGTTGTCGCTCGGGATTCAGAATGCAGTTATTTTCTGACGAAATAAGTGGAGGCTATCTTGCGTGTCATAGATGATATCCGGATTACTGCCAGAAATGCTGCTACTTAAGATGTACTCTTTGATTGGGAATACAACTTGAAGAATGCTGAAGATCTTGGCTACAATCTGAAGTGGCTCCGTCAAAGACTTGAAGTTATCAGGAAAGCAGTAAAGGGAAATGTTCCCTTCCCTACCAGTGATGTCGTGTTGAAGAAGATGAATGAAGTTGCTGATCTAACCAGAAAGCTGGAGGTGGAAAAGGAGGCTCTGAAAGTCTTGGAGGAGGCAGAGGAGCAGAAATCTTTCTTCGATGGTTTTCTTTAGTTTCCTTTCCATAATCCCATGAATTTATGAACTTCTAAGAGATATGAGGTTTTTATTTGGGTTTTGATATTAGCTGGTTTTGGATTGCTAGATGGTTAAGGATTTTCTTTTGAATTTGATTGAGATTTTCCTTTAAGTGAAGTGAACTGAATTTTTGATAAATTGCTGAATTCAAATACTGATTGCAAGTATTGCAAATGTTTTGGAGGAATTGAAATACAATGAAAGAAAATCCTAAATGCCAAATCCAGACATCATGAGTGCTCAAACGCTCAGCACCTCAAATACCCAATAATTTCAGACAAACGCCTTAAGCCAATTCTCGTGAATTACTGGAAGGGTTCTTCCATCCGTGTTGACCAATTTGTAATATCCTCCAGATATGGATTTAGCAACCATAAATGGTCCTTCCTAATTTGGAGCTCCTTGCGGAGTGGAGATCTCGTTTAGCCGCCTTGAGAACCAAATTCCCTTCCTCGAATTTGTTCGGCTTAGTAATTCGCGCCTTGAATATCTTTTGCTGATTCCATGGTTGTGGCACGTATGGGCACTCATGTAGAGGAGAGTACCCAGCATACTGTCTGTCGTGCTTAGCCAGGTCTTCAACAATAAACCTCTTGATAGAATGACTGATTTGGAGAAGCTCTGAACCCAACCATTGGGTATAATATTAGCGGGGGTGAAGTTGTCCATTCATAACTTTTGGTAATTGCTAAACCGTTTGTAGGGATAAGTCCTTGAATCAAAGCATCATATTTGAACATTGGTAATATTGGAGCATGAAGAGGAATAAGACTTGCCTGAGCTCGAAACCTCTTGACAAAGGTATGTGGATTTTCCACAGGTTCTTGCGTAAGTCCCATCAAGGTTTTTACTTCCTCCAGATGCTCAAAGGTGGGGTCCTCTACTTCTTCTTTGACTTGGAGTCTTTGTCGGACAGAGTGTGTTGAAAGCTTTGAAATTACCCTTCCAGCATGAATCCAAGTTCTTCCAAGGATCATGTCATATCCAGGATCTTCGAATTATGTAAAACTTGGTCTCAGTGCAGACCAAATTCTCTGTGACTTTGAGAATGATGAAGCCGTATGCATCTCTGGAGATTCCTTCGTGGTCTCTGATTGCTATGATGGGCATGAGTAGCCTCTTGTCGAGTAATGCCAGCAGCTCTGAGAGTTTTCAAAGGGATGATGTTGACGGCGGTGCCGACATCAACAATGCTCTTTTGAATTCATTTCCTTTAATATGCACGGTGGTGAGCAGTCCCCAGTCATACATTTCTTTGTCGGTGGCTGATGGTTCAGGAGGTACTTCTGGAATCAGTAGGCGTTTCCCAGACACTATGTGGTTCAAAGCTGTGAACATGTTCTCTTTGTGCTTTTGATAGATAGAGCAATTCGCAAACATGCTCTATCAATGACTGAACTGCTTCCTTGACTGGTGCTTCAGAAATAGAGAAAGTCCTGACAGGAAGAGGATCTTGTGTACTCCTTCGGCTCCAAGGTTAAGTTCTCCTGACTCAACCTTTTCTCTGAATATGCGTTTCAAAACTTTGCTACTTGTGGGGTGATTGACGAACCTGTGGAATCGGCAGTAACGAGGATTTTCCATGTCTTCCTCAGTTGGGTCTCTCCTGACGTATGGCAATTTGATTGCACCATCTTGGATCCAGGTCTAATAGTTCGAGCACTTCTCCAATGGGGAGAGGAAAATCAGGTGCATCATCAGGAGTATCTGTGCGTTGGCCAGGAGCCTGTGTCTCTGGTTTGTCCTTCTTTTGCGTCTTTGGAGGAGCTGCAGCATGCTTGTTCGGGGATTCAGCCTTGCGCTTGCTCCCTTCTGCAACAACGTTTGTAGAGGACTGCAGGTTGTACTGCTTTGATCAGGCGTCTGCTTCCTCGAGTGTCACGTGATTCCTCAGTCTTTGTGGACTTTGCTCTTTCTAACAGAGCAGGTGCAGTGGTTGCTGATCTCTTCGCGGCTTCGTGAAGTTCTGAGAAAGTCTGGAATCGAAGATTCTCCAGTAGAGCTCTGTAGACCGGGAGCATGCCGTTGATACACAAATCTACCAGCTGCTGCTCTGTGACATTTGGGTCATGACAGTCCAGGGCCTGGACTCTGAATCTTTTCACGTAATCATTGGGATTTCACTGACCCTCTGGAACATTCTTCCAAGATCAGAGAGAGTGACTTGCTCTGAACGAAAAAGTACTTCCTGTAGAAGGCGTTGATCATTTCTCCCCAATTGTTGATAGTCCCCGGTGCGATGTTGTTGTACCAGGTATGCTCTGCCTTTCAAGGATTTTGAAAACTCCTTGAGGCGAACAACATGGTTATGTTCATGCTCTCCCAAGGCTTCGAGGAAACGAGAGACATGTTCTCGAGCATTGCCAGTTCCGTCATACAGAGTGAAAGTTGGAGAAATGTAACCTTTTGGAAGGGGAATCCTCTGCGTAGCGAGGATAAGGAGGTTGGTGACGATGGACATGTGATGTCTTGTCTTTTCCACGGTTCTCCAGAAGGCGCTCCACGTCTTCCCGAGTAATGAAATTTGATGGTTCCTTTGCTGATGAATCTGCAGCTTTGCCAGTTTCATCATCATCCACTGTATGGATTGGGATTACTTCAGGATCAGCAACCTCTGAGGATTTCTCCTTCTCTTTTCCCTTTTCTTGAGTCTTCTCTGTCATCTTATCAGTAAGAGTTTTGAGATAATTACACAGCTCCTTCTGTGTAGCAGCCATGTCAGTCTGATTCTTTGCGAGAGTCTCCTGCACTTTGATAAGATCAGCAATGGTAGGTGGTGGATTTCCTCTGACTTCTTCAGGGTGTCGACCGAACAGGGATGACCTTCAGCGTGAGGAGGATAATGTCACCACCGTCAGTGTTGGAGGCCGGAATCGTTTCCGGGATATTCTGATTGTCATGTTGTTGTTGCTAGTACTAGCGTCGTTTGTGTTGGAACCTGTAACTAACCCAGACCTAAGACCAGCCATCTTGTGAAATCGTGAGATTGCAACCGAGAGATTAACCTCCCACTGTGGTCGCCAATCTGTGAGTGGGGAAAAACGATTTGCTGGTTTTTACGGAATTGAAGAGTCGACCGTGTGGAGACTCCTTGAACCGAGCGAAATGTTGAACCTCACACAGATGCACTGCAAGAAGGGAGTGCTTTAAGTTCGAGAGATCAATCTGTAAGACCCCGGCCTAAACCAAGAACAATGGCCGTTCCAGAGTCAATTCGGTCACAAGAGAGGATGGGTTGATCTGTAGGAGGGAAGCTGAGAAATGCGTGAGATCAATGGTGATCTGAGATTGTAGGTGTGTTGTGAATTCAGCGTGAAAATGCTCTGAATGATTGAATTTTTCTCAATTGAGAGTAATTTCTGTGAGTTCGTGTAGACGAAAGATTGTCTGTATGAACTTTGATGAGAAATTGCTCGTTTTGGCGAATGTTGTTCGATGTTCGAAAACTTCTCTTTTTCAATCAGGATTCAGACATTTTATAATGCCGTAGTTGAAAACACCATGATCCCATGAAGTGTGACAGTTGCTGGAATCAGAGAATGGGAAATGGGAAATCATGTTAAAACCAATTACTCATCGTGCGGAGACTTGGTTAACTTTCCACCCACTACTTTGCTGACTCTTCCAACTGATTGCACGACTTGCTCACATTCTCATCGTGGGTGAACACACGTGCGTAGACCGCCAGACCAAAACCCTAGTTAATATCCCCCATGTGACACGATTGAAATCTCGTGATTGTGGAGTCAGTTGCTGACTTTATGGGACGATGAGTCCATGTAGCGCTGAGTTGAACATGATTAGCAAATGTTTCGAAACTCATGAATTTAATGTGTCTGCTGAGACGAGGTATCATTATAACCTAACGAGCAAAACTGTGTTGCTAAATTGTTGAATATTGATAGTTGAACCAAATTCTTGATTTGAGCAAATATTGCTAGTCTGAGCGAATATTGCTAATTGAGTAAATATTGCCGGTTCGAGCGAATATTGCTAGTTCGAGCAAATATTGCTAGTTTGAACAATATCGTTCTTTTATGAATTTTGGTAGCTGGACCAAATAAAATATTAATTTAAGTTACTGACTGCTGGGTCGAGCAAAATAAATATGAATTAATCATGGAATCAACATAAAATTATCAGAGTGTTCGAATCTGCACAGAATCGTTTCTGCAGAGCTCTGGATTCAAAACCCTAATTTTACCGAATATGATTTATTGCAAATCATAAGACCGGCTACATGGGATGACGGGTTCACCATATAACGCCCAGATGCTCGAATGAGCAAAAATACCAAAGTCTCTTGAGGACCAGTTGGTGAAAGAATGATTAAATGTTGGTTTAATCATTTACTGAAATAATGCTCGTGTGAGCGACAAATCATAAAACCTAGTTTTATGGAAAATACGAGGGACCGGCCAAGAGGTCATGGGACCGGCTCTTGATGGCTGTGGGACCAATAGATGATCATTTGAGAAAACTTTCAATTGTTTGGAAAGAGTTTGAACCTAATATGAGCAGCTGAGCAAATTAGGTTAAAATCATTAAAGCACACGGGACCAGCTGTTTGCAAGCCTCAGGGTCACCCTTGGTCGGTCAAGGGGATGTTCCCGTTTCACCATGATGTCCGTGCTTCAGTTCTGAGAATTTTGATATTTTCTGGTGCACGGTTGAGCAACATTTGGAGAAAATATGAAAAATCCATGGTTTTGCTGAAACTGGGAAAAATACATGAGATGATGAAAATAATAAATAAACAAGGAATCACAAGGTGTGGGACCGACCACGGCTAGGGCATGGCCGGTCAGCTGACAAGCGGTCCCACATGCTTTTCCCAGTTTTATGTGATTTTATGTATTTTTCTCTGATTTAAGGGAAATTCCATGAAACTGGAGAGTTTGGCGAAATTAGGGAATTTCCATGAGATGGGAGACATAAATTAAAAAAAAAAAAGGAATGGGAGTGTGGGACCGGAAATGGCCGTGGCATGGCTGGCCGGCCAATGGGCGCGGGTCTCAAGGCACTCTTCCCAATTTTATGTAATTTTGGTGATTTTAGATAATTTTCATAAAATCAAAGGGATTTGTTGAAAACCAAGATATTTTGTTGAAATCAGGGAGTTTACATGAAATCAGGAAACAAAACACCAAATAATAATAAAATAATAGGCGTGTGGGCCGGCTAGGGCATGGCCGCCGGTTAGAGTCCTGTCCCACAAGTTTTCCTAATTTTTTAATATTTTCCATGATTTTAGAGGAAATACATGAAATTAGGTAATTTTAAGGAAAATTCATAAAATCAAGGAATTTTCATAATTTGAGAAGGAATAATAAAATAATGGGACGTGAGATGTAGGACAGGCCACGGCCAAGGCGTGACCGGCCGACCGGCGGTCCCGCGACACCTTTCCCTAATTTTATTATTTTTTGATAAAATCATGTGATTTAGATAAAAATACATGAAATTAGGTAATTTTCATGATTTTAGGGAAAATTCATAAAATCAAAGAATTTTCATAATTTGAGAGAAATAATAAAATAATGAAGACGTGAGGTGTGGGACCGGCCACGGCCAAGGCATGGCCGGCTGGTACTCGGTCCTGTGACACCTTTCCCTAATTTTATTATTTTTTGATAAAATCATGTGATTTAGATAACTTCTTTGAAATAAAAGAAATTTGCTCGAACGAGGGGATTTTCATGAGATCGTGAAAATAGTAAAAATATGGTAAAATATAAAATTGGGCGCGGGACTAGTCACGACATGACTGGCCGGCTGGTGATCCTAGTCCCCTGACGCTTTTGTTTAATATTTTATTATTATTATTTTCTCTTCCTATTTTGCATAGGTTCCTCGTGCGTTCGTATTTTTGAAATGCTCGTTCGTGCATTCAAAATGCTGGTCTGTGCATTATCTGCTAATTACACTTGCACCATTTTTGTCAGGGCTTATTCGATGCTCAGATGCCTGTTTGGTTGAATATTTATTACTAACCTGTGGAATTATGCTGGGAAGAACCACAGATTGAAGTAACGAAATATAACGAGGAATCGTAGAATATTGCTGGATATTCAGGCGATGGCTCGTAGAATATTGATCGATATTCATACGATTTAAGATAATTAATTGCTGGCTCTATACTAGAAGGGCTTCCTGTCTAGGAGCATTAATTATCTGAGGGTTGAGAAATATGAACTTGCTGGAGTGTCATATTCCTCTTGCATAGTCGGGGAAAACTTGGTTACATACCGAAGACGTTGTCGCTCTATACTAGCGGACATGTTGTCTAGGAGCCGCCCAATCTTTCGATTTTATACAGTATGAGATGTGCCTTGGCCTCAGCTGAGAGACTACACATCTTCATCTTCCATGAGAGACTTTCTCCATCAGAGGTGGCATGAGATTTCATGCATAGAGATATGAGTCTCGATACTCATCCGAATGCCGGATCCGGAGTAATTACTGAAATTGCCCAGTATTCATGAGATGTGTCGTGGCCTCAACTGAGAGACTACACATCTACACGTACTCTAAGAGACAGCCTTCTCAGTCAGACATTTATGACATGAGCTTTCATGCTTTAATGAGAGACATAAGTCTCAATACTCATCCGGTTGTCGAATCTGGAGTACAGTTTTACAATTTTACCCTTTGTCGAAAATCCACCATCTACAACTGCGTTCTAATCAACTGAAGCTTTTGGAGAACTTCTTCAACAAAAGGTAAGTGAAGACTGAACCACCTATTTCTTAAGTCATATTCATCTTTATATCTATGAGACATTGTCGCATAACTAATTAGACTGTTGTAAGCATATCAAGAATTTCGAGTCAAGTTTATCTTGGTAATTAGTTCTCGAAATATATATGATTAATCTTAATGAACATTTGTTCATACTTGATGAATTTCGGTTAAGAACAATTTATTGTTCGTAATCTAAATTGTGACTCAAGATTCTCATTCGAAAATAGTCTGGAATAGTGATATGTGTCATTTATGTTATTTGGGAATGTTTCGAATCAATCTCGAGGGTAATATAGAACTACTGAAAATTTGGATACAGGACAATATGCATACCAGTTTCAAAAACTGGGAAAACTGTTACAAGTCCGGATCCGTAGTACATGTACCCAGTACACGTACCGACGTAGCTATATTTTGGCAGCGACTTAGTGGCACGCATACCCTGTATACATACTACAAAAAGACTGTGAACTCGTGAACCTGGAATGGTATGCATACCTAGTATACATACCGAAAAAAAACTGTAGTTTTGCATACCCGGTAAGCAAACCATAAAAGTTCTGTATGTTCCAGAACTTATATTTTTCTTAAGGGTACACATACCCGGTACATGTACCGTGAAGAATACAGTTACGAACAAGGTTGAGTACACGTACTTACCCTGTCGAATATTTTCATATGCACATAAAATTATTTCTGTGAGATATTTAGCATTTGAATAAATCTCTAAGAACACTATAGAGACATGATTGATCACATTATAACCTATGGTTGTGATTCAAACTTAAAGTCTTAAGTATTTATGAAAAGGATTAAGCTTATAATTCAATCGGCTAGTTTCGGCTAACCGTTTATGAACAATGTCTTTGTACACGGTTCGGTTACGGTTCATCCTAAACAGAGTGTATATATTAATATGTCAATCACATTTCAAAGATTCATATAACGGTGGATATTATTTGCTTGGTTCCAAAGATATCTTAGCTTAAACCTAAAGCAACCTATGCTTTGGAAGTCTATAAAAGGGGAACCTCAAGCAACTGGTATCTTTGAATCCCGACACTATCATTGTGTGTCCTAGTTGTAAACTAGAGTCATTCTCTTCCTAAAACCCCTTTTAGGATTTATCGACTAAAAATACTTCATAGGGATTCGTGAAGACAGGTTCAACTATCTTTATCTTGATACGTCGTGTATCCTGATCTTGTTTGATCGTTGAGCTACTTACTCAAACAAGATAGATAAAAATCGCAAAGTTCTCTTCGTCTCAGACTTTGTGATTCCACAATTTTAATACTTGTGATGTGAATAATAATCTAGGATGCTCTTCGGTAAGCATAAGTATGGATTTTGAGGTTAGCTAGACTTTTGTCTATTGCTATCGATTTCCAGTCTCACCTTGATCTACGATCAAAAAGGAAATAACCATATAGTATTATCTGTGGGAGGCATATTGGTTTAAAGTATTCAACTGAGTTGAAGCAACTCTTAGGCTGTAAACGAAGACAACTAAGGGTATCAATTGCGCGGAGTTCTACTGGGATTCAAGAAGCGTAAAATGCGCGACTGCAACTGAATTGTTGTGAGGGTTTAATTCGGTATCAACTACATTCCATCCTGAAGTTGATTGGTAATAGGCTAGTGTCTGTAGCGGCTTAATACAATTTGGTGTTCAATCTGGACTAGGTCCCGAGGTTTTTCTGCATTTGCGGTTTTCTCGTTAACAAAATTTCTGGTGTATGTGTTATTTCTTTCTCCGCATTATATTGTTTTCTTCATAATTGAATTATCATAGGTTGTACGTAAATCGATCAAAGTAGATACATTCATCCTTTTTTGTTGGATACGACTTGATTGATTCTTGGATATTGATCTTTGGAATTTCCAAGTAATCTCACTTACAAATCAGGTTCACGGACTTGTCTTTGTAAACTTTCTGATTGTGGGAGAGAGAGATATAACTCTAAATATTATTCCTTGATCGAGATTCATTAAGTCGAACGCTTAGAATTGTTTTTAAGTTTGTCCATACAGGTTGGCTAATTTTTTTTGGTGGTATCTTTTGGTACTCCCATGCTTTCAATTGGTATCAGAGCAGGCAAACACGTTTAAGACTTAATAAGTATGTGTTTGAAAATCTATAGGAATTTGTATTCACGTACAAACATGTTTCCTATTGCTGAGATGATTTATTTTCAAGTCTTCATAATTAAGGAATTTGAAAAACAAAAGGCTCGGTTTATTGATGAACTTGAAAAGTCTCTAGTTAAAGAGCTTGATCTCATTAACATGATGGAATCTAAACTGACGATATCGAAAAACTTGTTCAAGAAACTAATATTCTCCGACAAAAGGTTAGTATACTTGAGGATACTGTCAAGGAAAACGAGATAGGTGAGAAACATATAATTGAGACTCATTCATCAGAAATGAATGAACTTTGTGTTAAAAAGTAAAAAGTCAATTCTGATCTTCTCTTAGATCGGGAACAAAATAAACGCCTTAAAAAGGATAATTCTGCACTTATGAGTAAGGAATCCTCAAAGCCTGATGTTGTCCTTGATTCTTCAGAGACATTAATTACCTAGTATTGAGAATTCCGTTTTGGGAAATGAAACTGGTAAGAAACAATTTCGTAAAAAACCAATACATACTTTCGATAAAGATCATGAACCAACTAAGTTTCCTAATCCACTAAGTTGTTCGCACTGCGGTAAAGAAGGCCATTTAGCATTAAAGTGCTTTAGAAGAAGAAAACATATTACCGAACTTAAAAAATTGCTCACTTTTGCAATTGAAGAAGTGAAACTCTATCTGCATCTTCAATCGATCTTAACATTGTAGAAAATTTGAAGACTTATGTCAAAGAAATACTCTCGGAACCTGCATAAGCCTGGATATCCTCACTTTGTAGTGTCACACAACATTACTAGTATCAGACTTCCTACTGATAAAGAGGACACGACAGGAAGTTCTTCCTCAAAGAATTGGGTCCCTGATTCTAGTTCCTTGAAAAGGATTTCAATAGGTCTTAGATTTACCTCAAGAAATTCCTCAGGACTTTCAAGTGTCGTTAATCAGTCTGGAAAACAGGAAAGCTCATCAGAATCTTCTATAAGGAAACGAACTAGAAGAGAAACGAGAGAAAAAAGAGAAATCATCACATGAAAAACCCCAGTGCATCACTTGGTGCCTGGTGAGATTATGTCTCACTCTGTTACCTAATAGTACAACATTAGTCCTTAAAACTAACTTGAGAGTTACAAGGACTACACTCATATCAATTTTTGATATGAATGATGAGGATTGCTCAAGTCTTATGTAGTTAAGTTTAATCTCATTCTACAAAAGTAACATATGATATTTTAGTTGAGCTTGGCTTCTTCATGTCTTATTGATCTTTTGTTATTTCCCATGGGAAGTAAGTGTTAATAATTCATGTGCTCTAAAGATGTATCCGTCCGGAAATCATTATTTATCAAGTTAAGAATACATTATTGACACTGTGAGATCAACTACTATTTAAGTAAAGTTTTATTGTGATGAATACTCATTATAATCTCTTAGTACACGAACCTGGTCCACGAACTAACGTATGCGTACCAGTTCACGTATGCTAGAGCTTAGAGAGTAAGCCATGTATAAAATAATAAAGGATTCTTATTTGTTTGAAAAAATCTTGTGTTGACCTAACAAATAGTTGAATCATATTCTTCTAAAAAGGTGGCAAGCTCAAAAATACCTCATAAAACAATTGATCTTGATGATGAGGATGTCAAAGAAGAAAGAAGTGTGTTTCAGGGATCTCTATTGAAAAGGATGGTTGAGAGAAAAGCACAAAACTCCAAGGTTGCAGAGTCCATCAAGGATCTGACTTATTCTCATAATGACTCAAAGGTTGAGATTCTAAATATACAATCGCAAATAAATCATCTTATTGATGGTGAAATCAAAATCCTTGAAAAGCAAAAAGTGCTGATACGAAACCAGAAGAAGCTGATTTCTGAATGCATAAAAGCTCGACAACTTGCTCGCATTGTCAATCGGAAGGTTGGTGTCTTAACTCACGAGCATGGGCTTTCAATAGTCAAACGGATTAAGGACATCAGTGATACATTCTATGATGGAGTTTTGGAAAGGTATGAAGAAATAGATGAGTTATAATATAACTTATTTTCTAGGAAACTTCTTGTGAGAATTTATTCTTGATTTTGAGAAGGATAACTAGGGGTTGGTATAGCATAAATTGCGATTACACAAGATATTTCCAACGATTTTCATCTTGCATGTTTTTAGATTTATTTAAATTCTAGAGTTTTTGGAAGATGAACTTGCAGTATGTAATCATTATTGGTTTAATATATTGCAAAGTCTTATGAGATATATGTGTCCTTTACTTTTTGTAAATTGAACTGATAACTCATATATGCTCAGAAGTTAAATCTATTATGTTTTTTTATAAACTGCAAATATAACAAACTCTTTGAGAATTTTCTCGCAGTGTTGATCTGCTCGAGATCACACTTCTGTGTTATTAATGCACTATACACTCCGTAAAATTTTCTTATATGGAATTGAGATTAATTTAAGTCGATGTTCAGGATACAAATCCATGTAATTTGTTAATGTCCGACAAAATCCTTCTTTTTCATTAAAGTAAGGTCACTCATATTTTTCTCTTGGGAATGACATCAAATAGGAGAGAGTTCTTAAATGAACTTGTGCTTAACTGCTATATCTTTGTGGGGTGTGTGGATGTGGAATTTAAAGGGGATGCATGTATCTTAAATCTCCTAGATGAGCGCTAAGTATTTCATACTATGTAATATCATCTAAATAAAGTTGATATAAGGAGTTACATATTAACTATATTATTATGTATTATATCTAATTTCCTTTAAATCTTGAAGTATCTTTTGGTTGAATTCATTACGATCCCATGATTTTCGTACCTTTGCCAATTTCTATTGACAAAAAAGGGGGGAATTAATTAGTAGTTTCACACTACATATATATGGTTTACGGATCATTATATGTAAGGGGGAGTGAATCAATATCTATAGGTTTTACCTATTATGCAAAAGATGTAAGTATTGATTAAGGGGGAGAAACATATCCCCGTAGTATTACTTCAAAGTTGTGATACAATTGAACTTTGGAGAAGATAATAATACTATGTTTCTGTATAACGACGATTGAGAATATATCGCTACAGATCTTCAACAACAATGATGTTGAGTTGAACACGTTCAGAACCATTGTAACTTGAAGTAAAGAAGAATTCAAGGAGTTGAAGAAATCAAGCATGATGGATTCAAGGAGTTTTTTGAAGCTTTATTTTTTAATCCATATGTATTGATAGTTTTGTCACTAAAATTGACAAGTGTTGTTATCTCAAGCTTGTTGTCAAATTTAGTTGTCAAAACTATATCATGATTTCTAGTCAACAATTAGTTAAGTCTCGGATTAGGATAAAAGATGTAGTTGAGAATCGGATATCATTGCGTTCTACCATTTGAAGTCGAAGATCAATCGAAGCTTTTGGAGAACTTCTTCAACAAAAGGTAAGTGAAGATTGAACCACCTATTTATCAAGTTGTATTCATCTTTCTATCTATTAGACTTTGTCGCATAACTAATTAGACTATTGTAATCATATCAAGAATTTCGAATCAAGTTTATCTTGGTAATTAGTTCTAGAAATATATATGACTAATCTTAATGAATATTTGTTCATACTTGATGAGTTTAGGTTAAGAATAATTTATTGTTCGTAATCTAAATTGTGATTCAAGATTATCATTTGAAAATAGTCTGGAACAGTGATATGTGTTAATGTTATTTGGGAATGTTTCGAATTGATCTAGAGAGAAATATAGAACTACCGAAAATCTGGATACATGACAATATGCATACCAGTTTCACAAACTGGGAAAACTATTATAGGTCCAGAGCCATAGTACATGTACCCAGTACACGTACCGGCGTAGTTATAGTTCGACAACGACTTAGTGGTACGCATACCCAGTATCCATACCTCAAAAAGTCTGTGAACTCGTGAACCTAGTATGCATACCGAAAAAGAACCGTGGCTTTGAATCCGGCGTGGTATCTATACCCGGTACGCAAACCGAAAAAGTTCTGTATGTTTCGGAACTTATATTTGTCTTAACGGTACACATACCCGGTACATGTACCATGACGAATATAGTCACGAACAAGGTTGAGTACACGTACTTGGTACACGTACTTACCCTGTCGAATATTTTCAGATGCACATAAAATTATTTCTGTGAGATAATTAGCATTTGAATAATCTCTAAGAACACTATATAGACATGATTGATCATATCATAACCTATAGTTGTGATTCAAACTTAAATGATTAAGTGTTTATGAAAATGATTAAGATTATAGTTCAATCGGCTAGTTTAGGCTAACCGTTTATGAACAATGTCTTTGTACACGGTTCGGTTATCGTTCATCCTAACCAGGGTGTATATCTTGATATGTAAATCACATTTCAAAGATCCATCTAATGGTAGATATTGTTTGCTTGGTTCCAGAGCTATCTTAGCTTAAATTTAAACACCCTATGCTTTGAAAGTCTATAGAAAGGGAACCTCAAGCAACTGGGATCTTTGAATCCCGACCCTATCTTTGTGTGTCCTAGTTGTAAACTAGAGTCGTCCTCTTCCTAAAACTCTTTTTAATGTTTAGCGACTAAAAAGACTTCATATGGATTCTTGAAGCCATGTCCAACTATCTTTATCTTGATAGTTCGTGTATCTTGATCTTGTTTGATCGTTGAGCTACTCACTAAAACAAGATAGATATAAATCGCAAAATTCTCTTCGTATCAGACTTTGTGATTCCACAGGTTTAATACTTGTGAGGTGAATAATAATCTAGGTTGCTCTTCAGGAAGCATAAGTATGAATTTTTAAGGTTAGCTAGACATTGTCTATTGCTATCGATTTCCAGTCTCACCTTGATCTACGATCAAAAAGGAAATCACCATATAGTCTTATATGTGGGAGGCAGATTGGTTTAAAGTCTTCAATTGATTTGAAGCAACTCTTAGTTGTAAAAGACGTCAGCTAAGGGAATCAATTGCGCGGACTCCTGTTGGGATTCAAGAGGCGTAAGGAACGCGAACGTAACTGAATTACTGTGAGGTTTTAACTCGGTATCAACTACATTCCATCCCGAAGTTAATTAGTAGTAGGCTAGTGTCTGTAACGGCTTAATACAGTTTAATATTCAATCTGGACTAGGTCCCTGGTTTTTCTGCATTTGTAGTTTCCCTGATAACAAATTTTCTGGTGTCTGTGTTATTTCTTTTTTTCGCATTACATTTTTTTATCTTTATAATTGCCATCCTTGTTTGTTGGATACGACTTGATTGATTGTTGGATATTGATCTTCGGAATCGTCCAAGTACTCTCACATGCAAATCAGGTTCACAGACTTTTCTATGTAAACTTTCTGACCGTGGGAGAAAGAGATATAACTCTAAATATTATTCCTTGATTGATATTCATTAAGTTGAACCCTCAGAATTGTATTTAAGTTCGTCCATACAGGTTTCCTAAGAAAAGGTTGGTGGTGTATTTTGGTACCCCCATGATTTCATATACAACGATTTTTGCAGCATACATACACAATCTTATAAAAACCTTGAACCCGTTCGGCTGAGTCACATAGATCTCCTCTTCCAGATCACTATGTAAGAACGTTTTCTTGACATCTAGCTGAACTAGGTCTATATCATATTTTGCTACCAAGTCCAACAAAATTCGTATTGATGAGTGATTTACAACTGGAGAGAACACCTCATTGTAGTCAATATTTCGGCATAACCTTTCGCAATCAATCTTTCCTTGTAGCGTACTTGATTTACCGAAGATCATTCTTTCTTAGCAGATATCCAGTTGCACCCTATGGCCTTTAAACTGTTTAGAAGCTTCATAAGAATACATGTGTCATTCTTGTCAAGAAATTTCATTTCATCATGCATTGCACCTTCTCATTCTTTACACTGTGCAATGCGTATGTCTTCTAAATAGGAAGTAGGAGTACCATCTTCAATAAATGGTAATGCATAAGCAATATAATCATCCATCAAACTAGATTTCCTAGATGATCTTCTCAGTTTGCTGGTTGTTATGGTCTCCGTGACCGTAGCTTCTATATCTTCTACTGACTATTGATCCTCTTCCTCAACAATGTCACTATCATTTGGAACTTCAGTAGTTACTTCCCTCGTATAATCCACGCCTTCGGAAGTATTCTCAACACATATAAACTTAGCTGGAAGTGGTGGAGTTGCATCAATATCCACTTGCTGCAAAGGCTCACTAGTACTAGCGCTTATGTCCTCCACCTGCTGAGAACCCCAAGATGTTACAATATCTCATCAAATTTGACATTAGTGCAGTGAAAATTGAAGTATAAATTTTAAGACTAATGACTGGAGAGATTTTTCACAAGATAATTTAGCGACAACCATCATTTTGTATTCATGCCACAAATCACTAAAGATCTCCAACGACTTGTAACTTAATGAATACTAGTAAATCTATTGGAGACGTAGGTTTCATTAATAACTGAACAACATAAAATTGTGTATGTTGATAATGTAGCTCCTTTATTTACTTGCTTGATCACGTATTTATATTTACTCATATGCTCGTATTCTTATTACACAGTTGTTTTTTTTTGAAGCATCATTAGATTATATCTTATTTGTGCGGTTAGATTTCTTCGTATCAAACTGTGAGTTTTCTTGATACTACAATTTGGCACTACAAACAGGGATGATCAAAGAGATTCGTCTTTCCTGTCCCTTCAATTGATTTTAAGAAAAACACGAAGGTTTATGCATGTGTTACAAGTTCGAAAAAATCCTTAAGAATTTATTGGAAGTTTCTAAAACTTGTTTATTCTTATGTTGATGATCATATCCAGAAGTTTATATGAAAATCAAGTCTTTAGGAAGTAAAAATCCTCAAAAAGACATTTTATTGAGACCTTAAGAGCTCTTCTTCAGCAAGGAGAATATTATCGTATTTATTTCTCACCATTAGCAGAAGTTACTGCTCATGATCCTCCTCATTTACTGCGATGCATTTAAGATCCAAGAGTTTTTTATTTGGAATTTATAACATAGATCTTTCCCGAGCATTCGTAGATCTTTCACGAGCCTTCTCAAAACATACATGCAGAATCACTAGACTCGACTCGGCCGAGACAAGTTTTTCATCCTTAAAAGGATGCGCCGAGATACCCTTAAGATTCTGCTAGCGCGATGGAGAATGTTGTGTCTTAAAATGGGGAAGTTGTCTATAGAGGTACAAATATTCGGTTTCTCGGACGCGCTAAATAAAACAGATCTAATTTTCGTAGAATAGTTCAATAATATGCTAGTAACAATGACCAAATTGAGGGCCCTATAAGAACATCACATCGGGATGGAAGACATCCAAGAAGAATGTTAGTCTACGCCAGTAATTTCAGTGAAATCGGACAAACAGGCACCCGCTTGTCGGGTAGAAAATCGAGCAAACTCATCAATCAGCATTGCCTGGAGACTAGAGACACCAACACCACCAAATATGTCACAAGGAACTGATAACCTGATCACCAGTGGGGAAGATTTGGGAAATGGCTTACCAAGATCAATGCACAATAATGTGCAATGAAATTGTGCGAAGGGGGTATAAGGATAATTACCCATTCAATCGGGGGATCCAATCTGACAGAATAAGAGATAGGCCAGTGTAACATGCATTTCACAGGTACCATATGTGTACTTTCATGAATTACTGCCAAGTCAGAAACTGTTGGTCGAATTCAAAGTTTACAAAACCGAATAATACCCGTGCGTTAGTTGTCTCGAATTTTTTCCATTCACCGAATTGCTTACTAGGACAATAACTATTACATATGATTAAAAAAAATCTCTAAGAAATATAAAACATTTAATAATCATGTTTATACTCTTTAAGCGGGTCTTTTAAAAAGATTCTTAAAAATGTAACATTTACAAATACTCATCTTTTAGTTGTGAGATGTGTCAATTCCTAATTTTAACTCTCAGGGTAGATAAAGAAAAAAATACTAAAAAACTAGTCTCTCACATGTTTTCCTCAAAGCCGTGCAAGTACCAATAGTCTCACTTTTTGTATGGCAGATTAAGTACAATTTTGAAGTTAAGGCACCTAAGGTACCTCTAAACGCCTTCCATTGGAAGATGCCTAAATCGAAGGTAATGAAATGGAAAATGGCTAGAATCTCCACTATATTATGCATATGTGTGTTTTAAGGGACTTTTAACTAAGTATCCTTGTTATTATGTACTAAAGAAAAGTAAATATAATATGAGGGCAAACTGGTTGATTAGAATACAAAGGAAAACATTAAATAATCAAAAAGGAGAGGCTAATATACGCGAGAGAATCGATAGGGTTTTAGTATCCTACTTGTTAGAGAACTGTTCGGTCGAACTCGCAAGCGTTGTTATCTCAAGCTTGTTTGTCAATGTTAGTGATCAAAACTATAAGTATTGATTTCTAGTCTACTTATTGTGATGTCTCAGACTAGGATAGATTGTGTAGTTGAGCATTATACTTCACAACGTTCATCAATTGAAGACGAAGAACTACTAAGGAGAGCTTGTGGAACTTCATCAACAAAAGATATGCGGAGACTAAAACTCATCTATCACTTGGAAAGTCTATTTCTACTTTATCTCCTATATTGAGACAAAGATCGTATTCCTATATAGTTGTCGATTATACACATTTGAGATTTCGAGCTGAGATTAACTCGCTTACATATTTCTCGAAATATGTGTTGGTAAGCTTTCGCTTCAACCAAGCTCATCTTATATTCTTGACAAAAGTCAAAAGATGTTCATGTGAAAATCACCGAGTAACATCTTACATGGTTTGTGTGATACAATCATTTGGTGTAGACTTGGAATGTTTCGTTATGATTAATTCAATAACTTGAAAATTTCTTTGATGCTAATAGTGTGTGAAAACGGCTATTGTCATCCTCTAAGAAAGTTTCAATGATTGAAATAGAGTTTAGAACTATTGGATTATAAACGTAGTGTGCATTCTTGCATGTATGTGATCCATGATCGGAACTAGAGTATGCATACCCGTATGCGTACTTGTAGTTGTGAAATTCCGTGTACCAAGTACACATACCGATACGCATACTTGCGTAAGGTATAGGTCCAGGAATTTCTACTGGGTTTTGGAAGTGTACTAAAGTATGCATACCCGTTCGCATACTGGCGAACCCAAAATCAGACCGGCTACTTAGGTATGCGTACCCGTATGCGTACTTGAGTGGTTAAAGTTCTAAAATCGGTTTGTTCATAAACTAATACATTTATATATTAAGGAATGCATTCTTTGCAAACCGTGGCTATAATGTTCATGAATTGATTCGAGTGAATCAAACCGATTTTGCTTCAATTGTGTTCTTGTATACTTCTATGAGAATATAGCAATTGAACAACTCTTTAACTAGTTTCATTTGAGTCATTTGAACTAGTTATGGTTAAGATGAATAAAGTTGATATGAGAGTGTTCATATAGCTAAACTTAGTTAACTACTGTTGAGCCAACATGGTGTACACATTTAGGTACGGTTACTCAAACCTAAATGAAGGTACATTTCATTTGTGTATAACAAGATAAGTTCGATCTAATGGTTGAAAGATATTAGCTTGAATATAATCAGGTTTTCATCTAATGGTGAATATTGAATGCTTTGTTACCAAGGTAACTTAGATTGTAATCCCCAATTTGAAAACTATATAAAGGAGAACTCTAGCAACTGGTAAACCTAATCCCCACACCTCCTATGTGATACTAGTTGTATAAGCTAGAGTCGATTCTCCTTTAACCTTAGGTTTTCATGAAACCTTGTAGGTTAACGACTTAAAGACTTCATTGGGATTGTGAATCCAGACCCAGCTATCTTCTCCGTAGTTGTTTGTTCTGATCTTACTTCTTCTATCGTGATTGAGTATTATCTTTGCTAAGATTTGCTTGAGATTTATCTCCGACATGTAAGATTAAAAATAGTCACAAACATCTTCGTCTCATCGTTTGTGATTCCACAATATCTTGTTTCGCTACCATACGATTACGATTATTGTGAGGTGATTGATAATACTAGGTTGTTCTTCGAGAATATAAGTCCGGTTTATCAATTGGTTACTGTGCACCTTGATTTACCAAAAGACGGAACAAAACTCGTAGGTATTTCTGTGGGAGACAGATTTATCTATTTCAATAGACTTTTCTTGTGTGAGACAGATTTGTTTATCAAGTCTTCGACTTTGGGTTGTAGCAACTCTTGGTTGTGGGTGAGATCAGCTGAGGGAGTCAAGTGCGTAGTATCCTGCTGGGATCAGAGACGTAAGGAGCACGACTGTACCTTGAATCAGTGTGATATTGATTAGGGTTCAACTACATTCCAGTCTGAAGTTCATTGGTTGTAGTTGCAAGAAATCCTACACTACACCCCTCATATGATTTCATTGTTGATCAACTCATTTTTAGGTTTACACTCTTAATTTTATTGATAAATCTTTGAATGTTCTTACAAGAAAGATAAATAAGTCAAGAATGATCTCTGCTCTGAACTTGCTCTCTCCTATTTACTTGTTTCTTACTCAAAAAAGATCTATCCCTTTCTTTTCAACTCGAACGACTATTTATAAAGAAATACATAGTGGATGACAGCTAATCTGTCCTTTATTTTCGGGTATGGTTTGCGACATTCTCGCAACCTTACAAATGTTAATTTCGCAAACTCTCTAATTTTCGCAGAACTATCATATCTTTCTCGTGATCTTTTCTGACGTCATTTATTCCTAAAATTGTTTTGCGACGCTGTTGTGATGTGTCATTGATGATTTCGCTGAAACGTTATCGTTGCGAGATTCTGATCCTACATCTTGTCTCTTCTCATATCTTCTATGCAAAGTAGAGAATGATGTGAGAAATGCCGCAACTGCTTATCTTTTCATATTCTGCATTTATTACACGTATTCTTTCTTCCATTTATTTCTCGACACGTCTTTTGTAACCATTACTTTTTAACCGCTTATATCTTTCCGTATTAATCGTGTTTATTCTCTCGAGGATAATTTCCCTCTATATATATATTCCTTTTCACTCTCTTCTTCTTTCTGTTTATCTTCTCTGCAACTTCATCGTTCTTCTGCAAATTCCATTATTGCAACTTTTCTTCTTTATTCTTCAATCTTTTTAATTTCTTCTTCATCTTCATACTATTTCTTCTGCAAATCTTCATAGTTCATGATTTTCTTCGAAACAATCTCCCTGCTATTATCTTCCATGGATTCATCAAGGTTAGTTTTCTTTTTTTTTTTTCCTTCTTTATGAGTTTTGCTGAAATTGAACTTGTTTATTGCCTTATTTGATGTTTTTTATGTGATCCCATACTCTTGTTATTTCAGCAAAAGCGTTTCCAACACTAGATTTACAGTTCAGAACCCTAACATTCCCAAGTCGCAGCATAAGGTTGTTGCGCATGAAAGAAAGTCTGCGAATGAGAAGGTAGTAAGAAACACTATCCTTTTATAATAACAATATTGTTGCCTCTGTTTCTTATCTGGATTGTAATTCGCAGGGTGATAAAGATGTTAATAAACCAAACAAGAAATCTCGCCACCTTAAAACTGTTCCAACTTCTGTTCCCTTCCACTTACTCATTTCTTCTAAATCTTCTACGACATCTTCGCAAGATAAACCTTTGTCTCCAATTCGCGAAAAAGCTGCCTCAGACTTCATTTCTTCAGTTGATCTCTCAATCATTGAAACTCCCCTTGTTGATCCTGCTGTAAATGAAACCTATTCTCTTCCCATTGAGAATGTTTCTCAACCTTCTATCTCTACCAGTTCTTTACCTAAGTCTCTTCCTCTTTCGAAATAAACCATGGAAGGGATAGATATTGCCTTCAAAGTTTTATCTGAAGTTCTGGATGATGTCAAGAAATCTTCTACTGATCCCATCAAGTCTAATGTTTGTGAAATTCTGAGCAAGCATTTGGGTTCTGATAGAGCTGCTTCGCAGACAACTTTGGAAAAAAATGTAATGCTCTTCGTCTCGAAAATCAGAAGCTTCAGAATGTTTTACTGGATCGTGATAATCTTCGCAAGAAGAATGATGAATTGAGAGGTATAATTTTCTTATCTGTGTCTTTAATTTGCCCTTTTAATGGTTTTATCCTTCCCATATTTAATTATCCTTGAAATCCCTCTTTCGCATGTTAAGCTTTAAACCAGAAACGAATAATGGAGAGATAACAATTTGAATCTGTTGTTGAAGAAGCTCGTGTTGATAAAGAAATCTTTATGGATCAATATAACCAATTAGACAACCTCTATTCATAATCTCTTGATCATATAAATAATCTTACCAATGAAAATACCCAATTAATTCAAAGACAAGATTTATTAAGTAATGAAATATCTCGTCTTTCTTATTCTTTAACCAAAGCTAATTTAGGGATGGAAACTTTATCAGATGAGAATAAAACCTTGTCCCAAGAGAAGAGAACTTATTTAAACAAGATGGCGATATCTTCGCAACAACTTAGTATTCTTCAAAAAGTATGTGATGACCAAGATCAATCTCTTCGCTCTTTGAGAAATGAACTTAAAGAAGAAACAGAGTCATCTATCGCTGAAAGAGATACACTCATTCAAGGTAGAATAGCTTTAAGTGTAAAGGCGAATCAACTTAAAGAACAATATTCCAAATTAGAAGAATCTTATTCTTCTCTTGCGAAGAAAAATGCCTTTCTTATTTCTAAAGAGAAAAATCTTCAGTCTCGACTTAAAGGTTTAGTTGGAGATAAATTTGATGACGCAATGGATCGTTGGGAGAATAGTTGTTTGTCCTTGATTCAACACCTTATTTTGCAAAAGGAAGGTAGTCATAATAGTTTGACTTCCTTAATTATCTTTTCTTTGCCATATCTCTCTGAATTCCTTATCTTAATAAAATTTTGTGTTCTATTTTTCGCAGAGTCTGAGAAGAATCTTCATTCTTCTATTTCTGTTTTGGAGGCTAAATATGCCAAAATTTGCGAAGAAAATGCATTGCTTGTCTCTACCCTTACTGGTTCTCGCGACCGAGCAGAAAGAAGACTTGATTATCTTGCTTATTTTAAGGATATTCAAGATAGAAATCATCAGAGAGCACTTCTTCGCCAAGTTCATCTCCGGGCTGAAGTCCTTGTAAATGACATTTTATTGTCCAAATCTCTTCCTCCTACTGATGAGTGCTAAAAAGTGCATATTTCTATATCTTTTTGTTGGCAATTAACTCATCTTTTGTGCTCTAATTCTCTATTTTATCCCATATTCTGTATTTTCATTGTTTTCAAGAATAAATATTTTTATTAATTAATTTTGTATTTTTAGGTTCTAAATAAAGTTTGGATGGAATTACGGAGCAAAAAGAGCAGAAAAGTGGTGGAAGCCGATAGGAATCACGCAAGGAAGCTGCAAGGAATGTTGTGCACAAGACCAAAAGGCTAGAAATGGGCTTAACAAGGAAGAATTGTTCTTAAAGAAGATATGGTCTTGGCATACCCAAGTCCCAAAACCCTTACCCAAACCCATTTCCAATATCCATGCCCGTCTTCTTCGTCAGCCGTCAGATTGGATCACATCTGAATCCAATGGTCGCAGCATCGCCAGTACATCAAATTCTGAAGCTCCTGTCTAACACTACAGCACCTAACTCCATCTTGAGCCGTCAGTTTCGTTGTATCAGGCATCCGATGGTCGATACCAGCCTCTTCACTTGTAGCCGTTTGATCAATCTATCATTTCCGCATCCCACGGCTCAGCTTCGCGAATCATCGAGACTTGATGAAACCGCTCAACACCCAAACACCTAACACCTATACCTGCAGAACCAAACACACCCCTATCCCTAATTCCATCGACTCCACCTCCATCTTCTCCACTCCATCTGCAACAGCGTCACCTTCACCACCAACTCCGCCAACTCCACTGCCTCAACCACCACAATCAACCACCAAAAGCCATCATGGATATCCCTCACTGAAACCCATCATTCCCCTAAAATTCTAGCCATCTATTCTCTCGATTTCTTCCCTGATTTCTCTCTGAAATCCTAGGTAAGAAATCAATAGATTAGGTCGAGTTAGAAAAGCAATTGGAAGGCATGGAGAGGAGCAGGAGAGTCAGAAGAAGAATGGGTCGACGCATGGAGTAGTTATCATTCCATCAAATTAGGTAAATCAGTAACCCTAATTTCTCTGATTTGGGGGAAAATTATTGTAACCCTAATTGAGTGCTTGTAACTATAAATAGATGTTGTAGGTGTGTGTAAAAGATATGCCTGGGCTAGCCAGTGCTTCACCCAAGAGGACTGGAACAGCCAGTGCCTCAAGGGTTAGTTCTTAGTTTAAATTATTTTGTAAATTTCAATTGTATTTGTCCCATCCATGCTCTGATCTTGTTGTGCTTGAACTGTCTAGGATTGAATATCCTTTTAGATTGTTAAAACACTAAGCAAGCTTCTCTGCGGGTAGTTGCAGTGTGAGAGCCTCAACTACTACTAGGATTAGATTCATCTTAGTGTTCTTAGTAATCTTTCTAGACCAACCCTTAGATAAACAACCGGCTTTGAACCGCAACTGTCATCTAGAAGCTCACTGATAACTAACAAGGGATAAGAACATAGTTGGAGGACTTAGCTTAGGTGGAGAGGGGAATCCAAGCCCTAGTTTCCAAAACTCACTTTCATCCGAAAATCCATCACTGTTTAGTTTGTTCAATATTTGCTGTTTCATGTCCTGTTAGTGTCTTGTTTAATTCTGTTAGTTCAATTCACTGTTAGTTTTCATATCCTTGTTTAGTTAGGTCATTTAGTTTAGAGAATTAGCTTAGGAAACTTCAACTCACACCCTAGTCCCTGTGGATTCGACCCTTATTTGCACAAGCTACAATCGACACCGTGAACTTGCGGTTAACAAGTAGGCTTCCTCTTTGCTCTTATTTTCTTACATCCTTCAAAGTCTACCAAGTTTTTGGCGCCGCTGCCGGGGACTTGGCGTTGTGTGGTTGTTGTTCTTTTTATCTTACTTTGCTGTTTTTTTTTGTGTAACTTAGTTGTTGTGTAGTGTAACTTAGTGTAACTTAGCTGCATTGCATACTGTCATGTCATACTTGCATATCATTGCATAATTTGCATAACTTAGGAGCATATTCATCTTGCATTTGCATATTCATCCTGCATCATCTGTTTTCTTGCATCTTAGTAGCTCTGTATCCTGCTGTGTAGTGCAAGCATCTCTGGCCATGTTTATCTTGTAGCAGTTGCATATCTTGCTCTCAAGTTATTGAAACTTCTGGAACTAAGAACTTGGTTGAGTGACAGGTACTGCTGAACCTGTGCTGCTGCTGGTGCTGCTACTAATTGGTGCTGAGCCTCTGTTGCTCTTGCTGAAGTTGCTGTTGCTGTGAACCAAGCCCAACTGGGCTGTGCAACTACAATTACTGAGCAGCTGGGCTGTGCTAACTAGTAAGCCTAAACCCATCAGTAAACCCAATTTTTGGGCTTGTAATTTTAAGACTGGATGCTGGGCTTGTAGTTTAACTAAACTGTGGGCCTGTATTTAAGCTGAGCTGTGGGCTTATTTTTTTTTCTGAACTGTGGGTTTCAACCCTGAAATTTGAATTTCTGAACTCTGGGCTTGACCCAATTGGAAAAACAATTTTTAAGCCCAACTGGGCCTCGAATTTTGGCTATTCTGTTAGCCCAAAACCAAACTGAAACTGAACTTCTGGGCTCGTGAACCCAAACAGTTGGACCTCTTCTTTTTCAAATCCTTTTGCTGGGCTCAATTCAAACTAATTCGTTGGGCTTCACTACACACAAGTTGTGGGCTGTTTTCAAATTTCTAGTGGGATGTGCATTCTTCCACCAACGTGGGCTTGCTCCCGATTTTAAAACCAAATTTTTATTTTCAAAACCCATTAAAAACCAAATGTTTTTCTCCCACAAAAACCAAAGTTTTCCAAATGTTTCCCTAAAAACCAAAATTTTTCTTTTTCCCATCAAAACCAAATGTCTCCCGACAAAATCAAATTTTTCCCAAAAAGTCCAATCCCATTAAAAACCAAATTTTCTTGTATAGAATCTAGTAGATAGTTTCTTAGTTAAATCTTTTGTTTCTTTTGTACATATTTTGCTAATCCAATGTGACTCTTAACTGAAATATGTTGGGTTTTGCCTTGAATAATGGAGTTCAATTGCTTTCGCCGCAATATCGATATCTCTTTCCTTTTTCTACACTTAGCATCGTCTCATATGTGTTATAATCATTTTATCTTTTGAAACATTGAGGACAATGTTTAGTTTAGGTTTGGGGGTATGGTATAGATACCACGATCACATGCTATAATTGAAAACTGAACTCTTTCTTTTTGTTAAAAAAAAAAATGAAAAAAATGAAAAATCAAAATAAAATTAAAAAATTGAAAAAAATAAAAATGGAGCTCATTTACCTTGAAATGTTGACTCTTGTGCATGTATGTAAACATAAGGATTCTTAGTCTAGATATTTAGGCACCCTGATTCTAGCACAATTCACATAGTGATAAGAAACTTGCACGCGCACGATCTACCAATACATGTATAGCCTCATCCTTGAGGTGTTCTATCGGAAGTCACGATTGCCAATCACTTTAGAATACTGAACGAAACTTGACTAGCTTGTTCTTTGGTTGGTTGGGATAGAAGGTGGAGGTTACATTAAGAAAGACAACCATCGAATTTAACTGGGTGCATCAAAAAGGGCTACCTCTTGCTAAGAGTCATGTAATTTTTTGTTTCCTTTTGTATATGTATCAAAAGTGTTACCATGTTAAAAAAAAAAAAGATGTATATATTCAGAAAAATATCAAAAAAAAAAAAAAAAAAAAAAAAAAAAAATCAAGTATTTATCAATTCCGTCCTCTTGTTCCAAAAATAAAAGAGAGTAGTCAATGTAAATAAGAGTCATGTAAAGAGTCATCTTTTGTGTTTTTGTGTATAAGCAAGGAAGGGTGTATGCCATTGATGTACAACGCGAGTAATTGTGAAATACCTCCAACTCATTCACAATTCTCGTAAAGTCCGGACAGCTAGCTAGATTTCGACCTCGGTTCTTAGCCTGAGAAACTATCTCTTGGTGATTAGTAGTCATAACATCCGATCTTTCTTTACACATGTGTAGATACACTTTACACTCTTATCACATGTCTTATTTGTTATCAGTGCTAGGATTGTGCCTTTGATAGCTAGATTGACATCTCCATTTTGCTGTGAGCTTCTACTGTCTTGCACATGTCACATTTCATGGAATCTGAGCTTATATTTTGTCCTAGAACTTTGTAGGTACGTTCTAAGCAAACCTTCACGAGACTTCAACTCGTCCACTAGGGACACTTAGTGGTTTAAAAGGCTTAGTGCATACGCTAAATGCATTCGAGAGACCAGCGACAGTGGTATAGGTAGGATTTCCTTAGTTTTGTTTTACTTGAGGACAAGTAAAATTCAGGTTTGGGGGTATTTGATGAGTGCTAAAAAGTGCATATTTCTATATTTTTGTTGGCAAAATCATCTTTTGTGCTCTAATTCTCCATTTTATCCCATATTCTGTATTTTCATTGTTTTCAAGAATAAATATTTTTATTAATTAATTTTGTATTTTTAGGTTCTAAATAAAGTTTGGATGGAATTACGGAGCAAAAAGAGCAGAAAAGTGGTGGAAGCCGATAGGAATCACGCAAGGAAGCCGCGAGGAATGTTGTGCACAAGACCAAAAGGCTAGAAATGGGCTTAACAAGGAAGAATTGTTCTTAAAGAAGATATGGGCTTGGCATACCCAAGGCCCAAAACCCTTACCCAAACCCATTTCCAATATCCATACCCGTCTTCTTCGTCAGCCGTCAGATTGGATCACATCTGAATCCAATGGTCGCAGCATCGCCAGTACATCAAAGTCTGAAGCTCCTGTCTAACACTACAACACCTAACTCCATCTTGAGCCGTCAGTTTCGTTGTATCAGGCATCCGACGGTCGATACCAGCCTCTTCACTTGTAGCCGTTAGATCAATCTATCATTTCCGCATCCCACGGCTCAGCTTCGCGAATCATCGAGACTTGATGAAACCGCTCAACACCCAAACACCTAACACCTATACCCGCAGAACCAAACACACCCCTATCCCTAATTCCATCGACTCCACCTCCATCTTCTCCACTCCGTCTGCAACAGCCTCACCTTCACCACCAACTCCGCCAACTCCACTGCCTCAACCACCACAATCAACCACCAAAATCCATCAGGGCTATCCCTCACCGAAACCCATCATTCCCCTAAACTTCTAGCCATCTATTCTCTCGATTTCTTCCCTGATTTCTCTCTGAAACCCTAGGTAAGAAATCAATAGATTAGGTCGAGTTAGAAAAGCAATTGGAAGGCATGGAGAGGAGCAGGAGAGTCAGAAGAAGAATGGGTTGACGCATGGAGTAGTTATCATTCCATTAAATTAGGTAAATCAGTAACCCTAATTTCTCTGATTTGGGGGAAAATTATTGTAACCCTAATTGAGTGCTTGTAACTATAAATAGATGTTGTAGGTGTGTGTAAAAGATATGCCTGGGCTAGCCAGTGCTTCACCCAAGAGGACTGGAACAGCCAGTGCCTCAAGGGTTAGTTCTTAGTTTAAATTATTTTTTAAATTTCAATTGTATTTGTCCCATCCATGCTCTGATCTTGTTGTGCTTGAACTGTCTAGGATTGAATATCCTTTTAGGTTGTTAAAACACTAAGCAAGCTTCTCTGCGGGTAGTTGCAGTGTGAGAGCCTCAACTACTACTAGGATTAGATTCATCTTAGTGTTCTTAGTAATCTTTCTAGACCAACCCTTAGATAAACAACCGGCTTTGAACCGCAACTGTCATCTAGTTAATCAGTGAGCCTAGAAGCTCACTGATAACTAACAAGGGATAAGAACATAGTTAGAGGACTTAGATTAGGTGGAGAGGGGAATCCAAGCCCTAGTTTCCAAAACTCACTTTCATCCAAAAATCCATCACTGTTTAGTTTGTTAAATATTTGTTGTTTCATGTCCTGTTAATGTCTTGTTTAATTCTGTTAGTTCAATTCACTGTTAGTTTTCATATCCTTGTTTAGTTAGGTCATTTAGTTTAGAGAATTAGCTTAGGAAACTTCAACTCACACCCTAGTCCCTGTGGATTCCACCCTTATTTGCACAAGCTACAATCGACACCGTGCACTTGCGGTTAACAAGTAGGCTTCCTCTTTGCTCTTATTTTCTTACATCCTTCAAAGTCTACCAAGTTTTTGGCGCCGCTGCCGGGGACTTGGCGTTGTGTGGTTGTTGTTCTTTTTATCTTACTTTGCTGTTTTTTTTTTGTGTAACTTAGCTGTTGTGTAGTGTAACTTAGTGTAACTTAGCTGCATTGCATACTGTCATGTCATACTTGCATATCATTGCATAATTTGCATAACTTAGGAGCATATTCATCTTGCATTTGCATATTCATCCTGCATCATCTGTTTTCTTGCATCTTAGTAGCTCTGTATCCTGCTGTGTAGTGCAAGCATCTCTGGCCATGTGTATCTTGTAGCAGTTGCATATCTTGCTCTCAAGTTATTGAAACTTCTGGAACTAAGAACTTGGTTGAGTGACAGGTACTGCTGAACCTGTGCTGCTGCTGGTGCTGCTACTAATTGGTGCTGAGCCTCTGGTGCTCTTGCTGAAGTTGCTGTTGCTATGAACCAAGCCCAACTGGGCTGTGCAACTGCAATTACTGAGCAGCTGGGTTGTGCTAACTAGTAAGCCTAAACCCATCAGTAAACCCAATTTTTGGGCTTGTAATTTTAAGACTGGATGCTGGGCTTGTAGTTTAACTAAACTGTGGGCCTGTATTTAAGCTGAGCTGTGGGCTTATTTTTTTTTCTGAACTGTGGGTTTCAACCCTGAAATTTGAATTTCTGAACTCTGGGCTTGACCCAATTGGAAAAACAATTTTTAAGCCCAACTGGGCCTCGAATTTTGGCTATTCTGTTAGCCCAAAACCAAACTGAAACTGAACTTCTGGGCTCGTGAACCCAAACAGTTGGACCTCTTCTTTTTCAAATCCTTTTGCTGGGCTCAATTCAAACTAATTCGTTGGGCTTCACTACACACAAGTTGTGGGCTGTTTTCAAATTTCTAGTGGGATGTGCATTCTTCCACCAACGTGGGCTTGCTCCCGATTTTAAAACCAAATTTTTATTTTCAAAACCCATTAAAAACCAAATGTTTTTCTCCCACAAAAACCAAAGTTTTCCAAATGTTTCCCTAAAAACCAAAATTTTTCTTTTTCCCATCAAAACCAAATGTCTCCCGACAAAATCAAATTTTTCCCAAAAAGTCCAATCCCATTAAAAACCAAATTTTCTTGTATAGAATCTAGTAGATAGTTTCTTAGTTAAATCTTTTGTTTCTTTTGTACATATTTTGCTAATCCAATGTGACTCTTAACTGAAATATGTTGGGTTTTGCCTTGAATAATGGAGTTCAAAACTTGCTTTCGCCAATATCCGATAATCTCTTTCCTTTTTCTACACTTAGCATCGTTCTCATGGTATGTGTTATAATCATGTTTATCTTTTGAAACATTGAGGACAATGTTTAGTTTAGGTTTGGGGGTATGGTATAGATACCACGATCACATGCTATAATTGAAAACTGAACTCTTTCTTTTTGTTAAAAAAAAAAAATGAAAAAAATGAAAAAATCAAAATAAAAAATTAAAAAATTGAAAAAAACATAAAAATGGAGCTCATTTACCTTGAAATGTTGACTCTTGTGCATGTATGTAAACATAAGGATTCTTAGTCTAGATATTTAGGCGCCCTGATTCTAGCACAATTCACATAGTGATAAGAAACTTGCACGCGCACGATCTACCAATACATGTATAGCCTCATCCTTGAGGTGTTCTATCGGAAGTCACGATTTCCAATCACTTTAGAATACTGAACCAAACTTGACTAGCTTGTTCTTTGGTTGGTTGGGATAGATGGTGGAGGTTACATTAAGAAAGACAACCATCGAATTTAACTGGGTGCATCAAAAAGGGCTACCTCTTGCTAAGTGTCATGTAATTTTTTGTTTCCTTTTGTATATGTATCAAAAGTGTTACCATGTTAAACAAAAAAAAAAAGATGTATATATTCAGAAAAATATCAAAAAAAATAAAAAATAAAAATAAAAAATAAAAAAAAATCAAGTATTTATCAATTCCGTCCTCTCTTGTTCCAAAAATAAAAGAGAGTAGTCAATGTAAATAAGAATCATGTAAAGAGTCATCTTTTGTGTTTTTGTGTTATAAGCAAGGAAGGGTGTATGCCATTGATGTACAACGCGAGTAATTGTGAAATACCTCCAACTCATTCACAATTCTCGTAAAGTCCGGACAGCTAGCTAGATTTTGACCTCGGTTCTTAGCCTGAGAAACTATCTCTTGGTGATTAGTAGTCATAACATCCGAGCTTTCTTTACACATGTGTAGATACACTTTAACCTCTTATCACATGTCATTATTTGTTATCAGTGCTAGGATTGTGCCTTAGATAGCTAGATTGACATCTCCATTTTGCTGTGAGCTTCTACTGTCTTGCACATGTCACATTTCATGGAATCTGAGCTTATATTTTGTCCTAGAACTTTGTAGGTACGTTCTAAGCAAACCTTCACGAGACTTCAACTCGTCCACTAGGGACACTTAGTGGTTTAAAAGGCTTAGTGCATACGCTAAATGCATTCGAGAGACCAGCGACAGTGGTATAGGTAGGATTTCCTTAGTTTTGTTTTACTTGAGGACAAGTAAAATTCAGGTTTGGGGGTATTTGATGAGTGCTAAAAAGAGCATATTTCTATATCTATTTGTTGGAAAATAACTCATCTTTTGTGCTCTAATTCTCCATTTTATCCCATATATTCTGTATTTTCATTGTTTTCAAGAATAAATATTTTTATTAATTAATTTTGTATTTTTAGGTTCTAAATAAAGTTTGGATGGAATTACGGAGCAAAAAGAGCAGAAAAGTGGTGGAAGCCGATATGAATCACGCAAGGAAGCCGCGAGGAATGTTGTGCACAAGACCAAAAGGCTAGAAATGGGCTTAACAAGGAAGAATTGTTCTTAAAGAAGATATGGGCTTGGCATACCCAAGGCCCAAAACCCTTACCCAAACCCATTTCGAATATCCATACCCGTCTTCTTCGTCAGCCGTCAGATTGGATCACATCTGAATCCAATGGTCGCAGCATCGCCAGTACATCAAATTCTGAAGCTCCTGTCTAACACTACAACACCTAACTCAATCTTGAGCCGTCAGTTTCGTTGTATCAGGCATCCGACGGTCGATACCAGCCTCTTCACTTGTAGCCGTTAGATCAATCTATCATTTCTGCATCCCACGGCTCAGCTTCGCGAATCATCGAGACTTGATGAAACCGCTCAACACCCAAACACCTAACACCTATACCTGCAGAACCAAACACACCCCTATCCCTAATTCCATCGACTCCACCTCCATCTTCTCCACTCCGTCTGCAACAGCCTCACATTCACCACCAACTCCGCCAACTCCACTGCCTCAACCACCACAATCAACCACCAAAATCCATCAGGGCTATCCCTCACCGAAACCCATCATTCCCCTAAACTTCTAGCCATCTATTCTCTCGATTTCTTCCCTGATTTCTCTCTGAAACCCTAGGTAAGAAATCAATAGATTAGGTCGAGTTAGAAAAGCAATTGGAAGGCATGGAGAGGAGCAGGAGAGTCAGAAGAAGAATGGGTTGACGCATGGAGTAGTTATCATTCCATTAAATTAGGTAAATCAGTAACCCTAATTTCTCTGATTTGGGGGAAAATTATTGTAACCCTAATTGAGTGCTTGTAACTATAAATAGATGTTGTAGGTGTGTGTAAAAGATATGCCTGGGCTAGCCAGTGCTTCACCCAAGAGGACTGGAACAGCCAGTGCCTCAAGGGTTAGTTCTTAGTTTAAATTATTTTTTAAATTTCAATTGTATTTGTCCCATCCATGCTCTGATCTTGTTGTGCTTGAACTGTCTAGGATTGAATATCCTTTTAGATTGTTAAAACACTAAGCAAGCTTCTCTGCGGGTAGTTGCAGTGTGAGAGCCTCAACTACTACTAGGATTAGATTCATCTTAGTGTTCTTAGTAATCTTTCTAGACCAACCCTTAGATAAACAACCGGCTTTGAACCGCAACTGTCATCTAGTTAATCAGTGAGCCTAGAAGCTCACTGATAACTAACAAGGGATAAGAACATAGTTAGAGGACTTAGATTAGGTGGAGAGGGGAATCCAAGCCCTAGTTTCCAAAACTCACTTTCATCCAAAAATCCATCACTGTTTAGTTTGTTAAATATTTGTTGTTTCATGTCCTGTTAATGTCTTGTTTAATTCTGTTAGTTCAATTCACTGTTAGTTTTCATATCCTTGTTTAGTTAGGTCATTTAGTTTAGAGAATTAGCTTAGGAAACTTCAACTCACACCCTAGTCCCTGTGGATTCCACCCTTATTTGCACAAGCTACAATCGACACCGTGCACTTGCGGTTAACAAGTAGGCTTCCTCTTTGCTCTTATTTTCTTACATCCTTCAAAGTCTACCAAGTTTTTGGCGCCGCTGCCGGGGACTTGGCGTTGTGTGGTTGTTGTTCTTTTTATCTTACTTTGCTGTTTTTTTTTTGTGTAACTTAGCTGTTGTGTAGTGTAACTTAGTGTAACTTAGCTGCATTGCATACTGTCATGTCATACTTGCATATCATTGCATAATTTGCATAACTTAGGAGCATATTCATCTTGCATTTGCATATTCATCCTGCATCATCTGTTTTCTTGCATCTTAGTAGCTCTGTATCCTGCTGTGTAGTGCAAGCATCTCTGGCCATGTGTATCTTGTAGCAGTTGCATATCTTGCTCTCAAGTTATTGAAACTTCTGGAACTAAGAACTTGGTTGAGTGACAGGTACTGCTGAACCTGTGCTGCTGCTGGTGCTGCTACTAATTGGTGCTGAGCCTCTGGTGCTCTTGCTGAAGTTGCTGTTGCTATGAACCAAGCCCAACTGGGCTGTGCAACTGCAATTACTGAGCAGCTGGGTTGTGCTAACTAGTAAGCCTAAACCCATCAGTAAACCCAATTTTTGGGCTTGTAATTTTAAGACTGGATGCTGGGCTTGTAGTTTAACTAAACTGTGGGCCTGTATTTAAGCTGAGCCGTGGGCTTATTTTTTTTCTGAACTGTGGGTTTCAACCCTGAAATTTGAATTTCTGAACTCTGGGCTTGACCCAATTGGAAAAACAATTTTTAAGCCCAACTGGGCCTCGAATTTTGGCTATTCTGTTAGCCCAAAACCAAACTGAAACTGAACTTCTGGGCTCCTGAACCCAAACAGTTGGACCTCTTCTTTTTCAAAACCTTTTGCTGGGCTCAATTCAAACTAATTCGTTGGGCTTCACTTCACACAAGTTGTGGGCTGTTTTCAAATTTCTAGTGGGATGTGCATTCTTCCACCAACGTGGGCTTGCTCCCGATTTTAAAACCAAATTTTTATTTTCAAAACCCATTAAAAACCAAATGTTTTTCTCCCACAAAAACCAAAGTTTTCCAAATGTTTCTCCAAAATCCAAAAGTTTTCTTTTTCCCATCAAAACCAAATGTCTCCCGACAAAATCAAATTTTTCCCAAAAAGTCCAATCCCATTAAAAACCAAATTTTCTTGTATAGAATCTAGTAGATAGTTTCTTAGTTAAATATTTTGTTTCTTTTGTACATATTTTGCTAATCCAATGTGACTCTTAACTGAAATATGTTGGGTTTTGCCTTGAATAATGGAGTTCAAAACTTGCTTTCGCCAATATCCGATAATCTCTTTCCTTTTTCTACACTTAGCATCGTTCTCATGGTATGTGTTATAATCATGTTTATCTTTTGAAACATTGAGGACAATGTTTAGTTTAGGTTTGGGGGTATGGTATAGATACCACGATCACATGCTATAATTGAAAACTGAACTCTTTCTTTTTGTTAAAAAAAAAAATGAAAAAAATGAAAAAATGAAAATAAAAAATGAAAAAATTGAAAAAAAACATAAAAATGGAGCTCATTTACCTTGAAATGTTGACTCTTGTGCATGTATGTAAACATAAGGATTCTTAGTCTAGATATTTAGGCACCCTGATTCTAGCACAATTCACATAGTGATAAGAAACTTGCACGCGCACGATCTACCAATACATGTATAGCCTCATCCTTGAGGTGTTCTATCGGAAGTCACGATTTCCAATCACTTTAGAATACTGAACGAAACTTGACTAGCTTGTTCTTTGGTTGGTTGGGATAGAAGGTGGAGGTTACATTAAGAAAGACAACCATCGAATTTAACTGGGTGCATCAAAAAGGGCTACCTCTTGCTAAGAGTCATGTAATTTTTTGTTTCCTTTTGTATATGTATCAAAAGTGTTACCATGTTAAAAAAAAAAAAGATGTATATATTCAGAAAAATATCAAAAAAAAAAAATAAAAAAATAAAAAAAAATCAAGTATTTATCAATTCCGTCCTCTCTTGTTCCAAAAATAAAAGAGAGTAGTCAATGTAAATAAGAGTCATGTAAAGAGTCATCTTTTGTGTTTTTGTGTTATAAGCAAGGAAGGGTGTATGCCATTGATGTACAACGCGAGTAATTGTGAAATACCTCCAACTCATTCACAATTCTCGTAAAGTCCGGACAGCTAGCTAGATTTTGACCTCGGTTCTTAGCCTGAGAAACTATCTCTTGGTGATTAGTAGTCATAACATCCGATCTTTCTTTACACATGTGTAGATACACTTTAAACTCTTATCACATGTCATTATTTGTTATCAGTGCTAGGATTGTGCCTTTGATAGCTAGATTGACATCTCCATTTTGCTGTGAGCTTCTACTGTCTTGCACATGTCACATTTCATGGAATCTGAGCTTATATTTTGTCCTAGAACTTTGTAGGTACGTTCTAAGCAAACCTTCACGAGACTTCAACTCGTCCACTAGGGACACTTAGTGGTTTAAAAGGCTTAGTGCATACGCTAAATGCATTCGAGAGACCAGCTACAATGGTATAGGTAGGATTTCCTTAGTTTTGTTTTACTTGAGGACAAGTAAAATTCAGGTTTGGGGGTATTTGATGAGTGCTAAAAAGAGCATATTTCTATATCTATTTGTTGGCAATTAACTCATCTTTTGTGCTCTAATTCTCCATTTTATCCCATATATTCTGTATTTTCATTGTTTTCAAGAATAAATATTTTTATTAATTAATTTTGTATTTTTAGGTTCTAAATACAGTTTGGATGGAATTACGGAGCAAAAAGAGCAGAAAAGTGGTGGAAGCCGATAAGAATCACGCAAGGAAGCGGCGAGGAATGTTGTGCACAAGACCAAAAGGCTAGAAATGGGCTTAACAAGGAAGAATTGTTCTTAAAGAAGATATGGTCTTGGCATACCCAAGTCCCAAAACCCTTACCCAAACCCATTTCCAATATCCATACCCGTCTTCTTCGTCAGCCGTCAGATTGGATCACATCTGAATCCAATGGTCGCAGCATCGCCAGTACATCAAATTCTGAAGCTCCTGTCTAACACTACAACACCTAACTCCATCTTGAGCCGTCAGTTTCGTTGTATCAGGCATCCGACGGTCGATACCAGCCTCTTCACTTGTAGCCGTTAGATGAATCTATCATTTCCGCATCCCACGGCTCAGCTTCGCGAATCATCGAGACTTGATGAAACCGCTCAACACCCAAACACCTATACCTGCAGAACCAAACACACACCTATCCCTAATTCCATCGACTCCACCTCCATCTTCTCCACTCCTTCTGCAACAGCCTCAACTTCACCACCAACTCCGCCAACTCCACTGCCTCAACCACCACAATCAACCACCAAAAGCCATCATGGCTATCCCTCACCGAAACCCATCATTCCCCTAAACTTCTAGCCATCTATTCTCTCGATTTCTTCCCTGATTTCTCTCTGAAACCCTAGGTAAGAAATCAATAGATTAGGTCGAGTTAGAAAAGCAATTGGAAGGCATGGAGAGGAGCAGGAGAGTCAGAAGAAGAATTGGTCGACGCATGGAGTAGTTATGATTCCATCAAATTAGGTAAATCAGTAACCCTAATTTCTCTGATTTGGGGGAAAATTATTGTAACCCTAATTGAGTGCTTGTAACTATAAATAGATGTTGTAGGTGTGTGTAAAAGATATGCCTGGGCTAGCCAGTGCTTCACCCAAGAGGACTGGAACAGCCAGTGCCTCAAGGGTTAGTTCTTAGTTTAAATTATTTTGTAAATTTCAATTGTATTTGTCCCATCCATGCCCTGATCTTATTGTGCTTGAACTGTCTAGTATTGAATATCCTTTTAGGTTGTTAAAACATTAAGCAAGCTTCTCTGCGGGTAGTTGCAGTGTGAGAGCCCCAACTACTACTAGGATTAGATTCATCTTAGTGTTCTAAGTAATCTTTTTAGACCAACCCTTAGATGAACATCCGGATTTGAACCGCAACTGTCATCTAGTTAATCAGTGAGCCTAGAAGCTCACTGATAACTAACAAGGGATAAGAACATAGTTGGAGGACTTAGCTTAGGTGGAGAGGGGAATCCAAGCCCTAGTTTCCAAAACTCACTTTCATCCAAAAATCCATCACTGTTTAGTTTGTTCAATATTTGTTGTTTCATGTCCTGTTAGTGTCTTGTTTAATTCTGTTAGTTCAATTCACTGTTAGTTTTCATATCCTTGTTTAGTTAGGTCATTTAGTTTAGAGAATTAGCTTAGGAAACTTCAACTCACACCCTAGTCCCTGTGGATTCGACCCTTATTTGCACAAGCTACAATCGACACCGTGCACTTGCGGTTAACAAGTAGGCTTCCTCTTTGCTCTTATTTTCTTACATCCTTCAAAGTCTACCAAGTTTTTGGCGCCGCTGCCGGGGACTTGGCGTTGTGTGGTTGTTGTTCTTTTTATCTTACTTTGCTGTTTTTTTTTTGTGTAACTTAGCTGCTGTGTAGTGTAACTTAGTGTAACTTAGCTGCATTGCATAATGTCATGTCATACTTGCATATCATTGCATAATTTGCATAACTTAGGAGCATATTCATCTTGCATTTGCATATTCATCCTGCATCATCTGTTTTCTTGCATCTTAGTAGCTCTGTATCCTGCTGTGTAGTGCAAGCATCTCTGGCCATGTTTATCTTGTAGCAGTTGCATATCTTGCTCTCAAGTTATTGAAACTTCTGGAACTAAGAACTTGGTTGAGTGACAGGTACTGCTGACCCTGTGCTGCTGCTGGTGCTGCTACTAATTGGTGCTGAGCCTCTGGTGCTCTTGCTGAAGTTGCTGTTGCTGTGAACCAAGCCCAACTGGGCTGTGCAACTGCAATTACTGAGCAGCTGGGCTGTGCTAACTAGTAAGCCTAAACCCATCAGTAAACCCAATTTTTGGGCTTGTAATTTTAAGACTGAATGTTAGGCTTGTAGTTTAACTAAACTGTGGGCCTGTATTTAAGCTGAGCTGTGGGCTTATTTTGTTTCTGAACTGTGGGTTTCAACCCTGAAATTTGAATTTCTGAACTCTGGGCTTGACCCAATTGGAAAAACAATTTTTAAGCCCAACTGGGCCTCGAATTTTGTCTATTCTGTTAGCCCAAAACCAAACTGAAACTGAACTTCTGGGCTCCTGAACCCAAACAGTTGGACCTCTTCTTTTTCAAAACCTTTTGCTGGGCTCAATTCAAACTAATTCGTTGGGCTTCACTTCACACAAGTTGTGGGCTGTTTTCAAATTTCTAGTGGGATGTGCATTCTTCCACCAATGTGGGCTTGCTCCCGATTTTAAAACCAAATTTTTCTTTTCAAAACCCATTAAAAACCAAATGTTTTTCTCCCACAAAAACCAAAGTTTTCCAAATGTTTCCCTAAAAACCAAAATTTTTCTTTTTCCCATCAAAACCAAATGTCTCCCGATAAAATCAAATTTTTCCCAAAAAGTCCAATCCTATTAAAAACCAAATTTTCTTGTATAGAATCTAGTAGATAGTTTCTTAGTTAAATCTTTTGTTTCTTTTGTACATATTTTACTAATACAATGTGACTCTTAACTGAAATATGTTGGGTTTTTCCTTGAATAATGGAGTTCAAAACTTACTTTCGCCAATATCCGATAATCTCTTTCCTTTTTCTACACTTAGCATCGTTCTCATGGTATGTGTTATAATCATGTTTATCTTTTGAAACATTGAGGACAATGTTTAGTTTAGGTTTGGGGGTATGGTATAGATACCACGATCACATGCTATAATTGAAAACTGAACTCTTTCTTTTTGTTTAAAAAAAAAATGAAAAAAATGAAAAAATCAAAATAAAAAATGAAAAAATTGAAAAAAAACATAAAAATGGAGCTCATTTACCTTGAAATGTTGACTCTTGTGCATGTATGTAAACATAAAGATTCTTAGTCTAGATATTTAGGCACCCTGATTCTAGCACAATTCACATAGTGATAAGAAACTTGCACGCGCACGATCTACCAATACATGTATAGCCTCATCCTTGAGGTGTTCTATCGGAAGTCACGATTGCCAATCACTTTAGAATACTGAACGAAACTTGACTAGCTTGTTCTTTGGTTGGTTGGGATAGAAGGTGGAGGTTACATTAAGAAAGACAACCATCGAATTTAACTGGGTGCATCAAAAAGGATACCTCTTGCTAAGTGTCATGTAATTTTTTGTTTCCTTTTGTATATGTATCAAAAGTGTTACCATGTTAAAAAAAAAAAAAAAAGATGTATATATCAGAAAATATCAAAAAAAAAATCAAAAAAAAAATAAAAAAAATAAAAAATCAAGTATTTATCAATTCCTTCTCTTGTTCCAAAAATAAAAGAGAGTAGTCAATGTAAATAAGAGTCATGTAAAGAGTCATCTTTTGTGTTTTTGTGTTATAAGCAAGGAAGGGTGTATGCCATTGATGTACAAACGCGAGTAATTGTGAAATACCTCCAACTCATTCACAATTCTCGTAAAGTCCGGACAGCTAGCTAGCTGATTTCGACCTCGGTTCTTAGCCTGAGAAACTATCTCTTGGTGATTAGTAGTCATAACATCCGATCTTTCTTTACACATGTGTAGATACACTTTACACTCTTATACATGTCTTTATTTGTTATCAGTGCTAGGATTGTGCCTTTGATAGCTAGATTGACATCTCCATTTTGCTGTGAGCTTCTACTGTCTTGCACATGTCACATTTCATGGAATCTGAGCTTATATTTTGTCCTAGAACTTTGTAGGTACGTTCTAAGCAAACCTTCACGAGACTTCAACTCGTCCACTAGGGACACTTAGTGGTTTAAAAGGCTTAGTGCATACGCTAAATGCATTCGAGAGACCAGCGACAGTGGTATAGGTAGGATTTCCTTAGTTTTGTTTTACTTGAGGACAAGTAAAATTCAGGTTTGGGGGTATTTGATGAGTGCTAAAAAGTGCATATTTCTATATCTTTTTGTTGGCAATTAACTCATCTTTTGTGCTCTAATTCTCCATTTTATCCCATATTCTGTATTTTCATTGTTTTCAAGAATAAATATTTTATTAATTAATTTTGTATTTTTAGGTTCTAAATAAAGTTTGGATGGAATTACGGAGCGAAAAGAGCAGAAAAGTGGTGGAAGCCGATAGGAATCACGCAAGGAAGCCGCGAGGAATGTTGTGCACAAGACCAAAAGGCTAGAAATGGGCTTAACAAGGAAGAATTGTTCTTAAAGAAGATATGGGCTTGGCATACCCAAGGCCCAAAACCCTTACCCAAACCCATTTCCAATATCCATACCCGTCTCTTCGTCAGCCGTCAGATTGGATCACATCTGAATCCAATGGTCGCAGCATCGCCAGTACATCAAAGTCTGAAGCTCCTGTCTAACACTACAACACCTAACTCCATCTTGCCGTCAGTTTCGTTGTATCAGGCATCCGACGGTCGATACCAGCCTCTTCACTTGTAGCCGTTAGATCAATCTATCATTTCCGCATCCCACGGCTCAGCTTCGCGAATCATCGAGACTTGATGAACCGCTCAACACCCAAACACCTAACACCTATACCGCAGAACCAAACACACCCCTATCCCTAATTCCATCGACTCCACCTCCATCTTCTCCACTCCGTCTGCAACAGCCTCACCTTCACCACCAACTCCGCCAACTCCACTGCCTCAACCACCACAATCAACCACCAAAATCCATCATGGCTATCCCTCACCGAAACCCATCATTCCCCTAAACTTCTAGCCATCTATTCTCTCGATTTCTTCCCTGATTTCTCTCTGAAACCCTAGGTAAGAAATCAATAGAATAGGTCGAGTTAGAAAACGCAATTGGAAGGCATGGAGAGGAGCAGGAGAGTCAGAAGAAGAATGGGTGACGCATGAGTAGTTATCATTCATCAAATTAGGTAAATCAGTAACCCTAATTTCTCTGATTTGGGGGAAAATTATTGTAACCCTAATTGAGTGCTTGTAACTATAAATAGATGGTGTGTGGTGTTGTAAAAGATATGCCTGGGCTAGCCAGTGCTTCACCCAAGAGGACTGGAACAGCCAGTGCCTCAAGGGTTAGTTCTTAGTTTAAATTATTTTTTAAATTTCAATTGTATTTGTCCCATCCATGCTCTGATCTTGTTGTGCTTGAACTGTCTAGGATTGAATATCCTTTTAGGTTGTTAAAACACTAAGCAAGCTTCTCTGCGGGTAGTTGCAGTGTGAGAGCCCCAACTACTACTAGGATTAGATTCATCTTAGTGTTCTTAGTAATCTTTCTAGACGAACCCTTAGATGAACAGCCGGCTTTGAACCGCAACTGTCATCTAGTTAATCAGTGAGCCTAGAAGCTCACTGATAACTAACAAGGGATAAGAACATAGTTGGAGGACTTAGATTAGGTGGATAGGGGAATCCAAGCCCTAGTTTCCAAAACTCACTTTCATCCAAAAATCCATCACTGTTTAGTTTGTTCAATATTTGCTATTTCATGTCCTGTTAGTGTCTTGTTTAATTCTGTTAGTTCAATTCACTGTTAGTTTTCATATCCTTGTTTAGTTAGGTCATTTAGTTTAGAGAATTAGCTTAGGAAACTTCAACTCACACCCTAGTCCCTGTGGATTCAACCCGTATTTGCACAAGCTACAATCGACACCGTGCACTTGCGGTTAACAAGTAGGCTTCCTCTTTGCTCTTATTTTCTTACATCCTTAAAAGCCTACCACCTACATCAATTGATCCTTTAGAAGTAGATGATGATGAAGTTCCTCGTCCTGCTGATAGTGATTATGATTACGAAAGCGGTGCAGAGGATAATTTCTTAGAAGATGAAGAAGAGGTTCCTTCTAAATAAGCATCTGCCGGTGTTAATCAGAATGAGAAAAAAATTTCTCCTGAAGAAGTAATTGCTGGCGATAATCAAGATGCTAGTCCAGGCGAAGACCAAAACCGAAATGAAGGAGAGGCTTGCGAGAATGTTGGCGAAGAATTTCTGTTATCTCCTGCTACTGAAATTAATACTGAAGTTTGAGCTTCTCGTTTAGCTATGTCTTCTTGAACTTTCTTATTTTTATTACTTTCGCGAGTTACATTTTTCAACCAACTTTGGAGTCAACTTTTCCCTTTAATATTTTGTTAATGAGAAAGATAATGCTTCTTGTGTACTGATTCCCATACTTGACTCTCATTATCTTTCTTGCAAAAAAAATAATCTGTTACGAATACTTATAAATATTTTGTTTGATCATATGGTCTTATTTTGCCTTCCTAATTAAAAGTCTTATTATGCCACCTCTTGTCATTGCGACAAAATCGCAGGACGTCCTTGCACTTTCATGCAAAAATCCATTGATCTTGCCTTAACTTTTTATTTTGTATTATGGCCTCTTCTGGAATGTTGCGATAATATGACATGCCTAATTATTTTTGCGAAAATAAAGTCCCATGACATTGCCGTCTTGCGACGAAATCGCAGGACGTCTTCACACTTTCATGCGAAAACCCATTGATCTCGTCTTATCCTTTTCTTTTGTATTATTGCCTCTTCAGGATTGTTGCACAAATATGACAAGCCTTAATATCCTTGCGAATAAAAAGCCTCATGACATTTGCGTCTTAAGACACTTATCAGCTCCCTAATGGAGGGTGCCGCCCTTATCTCCCCATGGTTTCCCCTTCAAGGAGGCGTACTTCTACCATACAAGGTTAGCTCCTTCCATCCAGTCTTAACAAAAACCAGTTGTTTTCGCAGCCTCTTATCCCTTTTACCTATAGGTATTATGGTTACGAGACTGCACCCTAAGTGGGGTTTTCTTCAGGCCGAGTGCAGTATAAGTCAAGACTTGTCAAGAATGTCAAGGTACGCTTCAAACGTCCCTGGCACTCTTGACTCAACCGTGTACCTCGGCGCCTTGATCATATATGCACTCCTTGGGAGAGTCCTTATTACCTTAGTCGTCCAACCCAAGTCATATGCTTAAGCTGAGAATCCAAGGTGCCTCTCCCGGATGGGCTTTATTGACCCCAAATCTCCATGACTCAGGTTCCGGTGGCGGTGTAGCCTTTCCCTGAGCCATGTAACAGGTACCCCCTAATATGACGTACTTTAGGTCTTACATTTTCCTCTTGCGAAATTTTATTTGCGAACTAGGGTGTACGCCATAAAGGTTCGCCCCTTTCTTTTATGTCATTGTTCTGTGATTATCTTTGCGAAGCACATCATGATCTTCTTTTGATATGAGTAATCCTGCAGTTATTATTTCAGAATTCATAACTTCTAAAAGCTTCTTACGGATAATATCTTTTTAAATACAACCTGTTCCATGGTCTGTCTAATCTATGACCAACATCTCTTCCTTCTGGATCCATTAATCTATAAGCTCCTGTTCCAACTGTCTCCTTAATGATATAAGGTCCATCCCATTTTTTCGCTAATTTTCCACCATTTTCTCGCTGATATATTGGTGTTTCTCGCAGAACTAAATCTCCTGGTTGAAATTCGCGTATTTTGACACGTTTATTATATTCTCTTGCTAATCTTCCCTGATAATTCTCCATATGTTGTAAAGCTTTTTCTCTTCTTTATTCTAATTCATCAAGTTTATTTAAAATCAAGCCCGCACTAAGATTTTTCTCCCAAGATTCTCTTTTCGTTGTCGGAATAACAACTTCTGTTGGTAACACCGCTTCAACTCCGTATGTTCAACAAAAAGGTGACATTCCAGTAGCTTCTCTTCTAGTTGTATTAGAATCCCATACTGCATTATGTACTTGTTCGCACCATGCTCTGTGATGTCCTTCCAATTTCTTCTTTAATGTATCTGCAATTGTTTTGTTTGTTGCTTCTACTTTCCCATTAGCTTGTGGATACAAATGAGTAGATTTTACACATTTTATCTTGAATGCATTAAGTAGCATTTCTATATTCTGTCCTTCAAATTGTTTCCCATTATCAGATACCAACTGTGCAAGAATTCCGAATCTGCAAATGATATTTTCGAATATGAATGTAAAGATATATTTGTCGCGAATATGCTGTACTGCCTTCACTTCTATCCATTTCGTGAAATAATCTGTTGCGACTATTAAGTATCTTCTTTGTCCAGATCCTGGTAAAAATGGCCCTACAATATCTAAGCCCCACTTTCCAAAAGGCCATACACTAGTTGAAGATGACAATGGTGCTCTAGGTGCATGTATTTTCTTTCCATGCCGCTGACAATTTTTGCAACGTCTTGATATTTGTTTTGCATCTTCATGCATATATGGCCAGTAATAACCTTGCATTTTTTCTCTATGTGCCAAAGATCTTCCTCCACTATGATTGCCAGCATCCCCACTATGTAACATTTTTAGCACCTTTTCTCCTTCCTCTCGTGTCAAACATCTGAGTGATGGTCCATTAAAGGATTTTCGGTATAGCAACCCATCTCTTAATTCATTATTTGTTGGACGGATTTTTAACTTGTGTGTTTCCAATATATTTCTTGGTGTTTCTCCTTTTGCCAAATATGCATGAAGTTCCATTCTCCAGTCTGCGATATTGTTCATTTGTTCTTTTTCTTCATTGTCTATTATCATCACGTCCACGTCTTCTTCTTCTTTATTGATTGATGGTGACAGAAGTGTTTGCATTTTTATACATCTCGCAGTTGGATTTGTCATCATGCTTGAGATGAAAGCAAAAGCATCTGCGAGTCTGTTATCTTTTCTTGAAATGTGCCTCCATTTTATTTTTGGGATTTTCGCTGACAATTCTTCAACCAACTTCTTGTATTTCTTCAAGGATGGTTCATTTGTAGTATACTCTCCCTTTATTTGGCGAATAACTAGCTGCGAATCACTAGTAATCCTGGCATTTTCTAGTTTCATTTCTATTGCGAATTTTAATGCATGTATCACAGCTTCATATTCTGTTTCATTATTAGTGGATGCAAATTCCAATCTGAATGAAAAAGACATTTTTATTCCTTCTGGCGAAATTAAAACAATTCCAACTCCATTTCCTTATCCATTTGATGATCCATCTACCAATATCTCCCATCTATTTGGTTTTCTTAATAAATCTTTTGGATCTCCATGTTCTTCTTCTACATCCATCATTTCTTCTACTGCTTCATCTTCTTCTAAAGGAAATTCTTCCAAGAAATCTGCAACAACTTGTGATTTTGGTGAAGAAAAAATTTCATATTTAATATCAAAGTGGCCTACTTGTGCATTCCATCTCCCCACTCTTCCTGATCTTTTAGAATTCTTCATCACTGATTCAATTGGTACTTTTGTTAATACCTTTATCTTGTGTTCTTTAAAGTATATGCGGAGCTTAAACGATGCATAAATTAATGCTAAGATTACCTTTTAATCTTTGAGTAATTCTTCTCAGCAGTATTAAAGGTTTTGCTAATGTAATAAATGGGTTTCTCCACTCATGCGTCTACTCGCAATAACACAGCACTTAATGCATGCGACATCGTCGCAATATAGATCAATAATTCTTCTCCTGATTCTGCCATTTGTAAAATAGTTGTATTCATAAGATGTTCTTTGATTCCTTGAAAAGCTTTTTCACATTCATCAGTCCATTTAACTTTCGCACCCTTCTTGAGTATATCGAAAAAATATTTGCATTTGTCTGATGATCGCGAAATGAATCTTTCCAGCGAAGCTAAAATCCCATTCAACTTCTGTACATCTTTTATTGTTGCTGGTGTTGGAATGTCACGAACTGCTTGTACTTTTTATAGATCAACCTGTATTCCTTCCTTTGATACAATGTAGCCTAAAAATTTCCCGAAGCAACTCCAATAGTACACTTCTCAGGATTCAATTTAATGTTATATTGCCGCATTTGTTCAAAAACCTCCCTCAGGTCTTGTACATGGTCTTTAGCTTCTTTACTCTTTACTAACATGTCGTCCACGTATACTTCTAATGTTTTGTGTATCCATTTTGCGAACACCTTCTCTACCATTCTTTGATATGTCGCTCCCGCGTTTCGCAAACCAAATGGCATTTTCGTGTAACAATATAAACCTCTAGGGGCAAAGAAAGCAGTATGTTCTTGATCTTCTTCAGCGAGAGGGATTTGGTTATACCCTTTGTACCCATCTAAAGATGATACCCTATCATTTCCCGCTGCGGATTCCACCATTTGAGGAATATCTGGTAACGGAAAACTATCTTTGGGGCAAGCTTTGTTTAAATCAGTGAAATCTATGCAAATTCTGATTTGGGAATGGTAAGTTGTTGCAATTTTTCTTATTCTCTGTTTAAATGGTCTCACATTTTTGTTAATCTCCAACTTGTGGCATGCAATTGACAAATCTATTCCCGGTATCTCATCCATGTTTCCTGCGAAAACATCTTTATATTCTCGCAACAAGTTAACAGTTCTTTCTTCTTCTTCCATATCCATTTTGGTTCCAATTCTCAATATTAGAGGTTGTTCTATAGTCCCTACGTTTATTTCTTTTGTTGGTTCTGCGGCCGTGTAAGTGGGTTTAGGTTCTCCCATTGGTGTTGGTTCTTTTATTATTTTCATAGGTCCTTCTCCTTCTTCCGAAATTTCGTTGGGTAGTCCTTTGCCTTTTTTTTACCTTATCATATATACTCTAAATTCTTCTTCTTTCTTTGCTTCCTTTTCCAATTTTCTGCGAAATTGTTTCTTTTTTGCTTGTCCTTCATAATGTTTGACTTCAATTTGATGACATAATTTCGCATTGTCAACATCTCCTCTGATTTCACCTATTGCATTTGGAGTGGGGAATTTAATACATTGATGCAACGTTGACACCAAAACTTTTATCGCATGTATCCATGATCTTCCTAATAACATATTATATGGCGATTCCATATCCACCACGAACAATGTTACATGTGTTTCGATTTCTCCAAGTGGAATTCGTACCACTATCTCTCCTTTAGGTTTTGTTGTGGATTTTCCAAAGCCGTGAACAAAATATGTTGAACTGGACATTTCTTCATCTTTAAATCCCATTCCCCGGAATGCGTGATAAAATACTATATCAACTGAACTTCCTGTATCGATTAAAGTTCTGTTCAACATCCATTCTCCTGTGGATTTTATTGTTGTCTCCTTCTCTTTTCGTGTAATAGGCACTGTGATGACCAACGGAGATGTGTGGTTTAAATTTTCTTTTGGTATTTCTTCCGCCATGAATGAAATTTTTTGCTTTTCCCAATCTTTCAAGGGTGATGTTTTTCTACCGCCATAACTTTCCTTCCTTCAAAATTTCATTTATGTATTATTCCTTTGATGTTTTCATGGAATTCATTAATCATCGTTTTTGTTATCATATTACACTCCAATCTTTTGCCATTTTCACTAATTCTGTTCATCTTTCTTCTAATTGATTCACTGATTTGTTTAATCACTTTCTTGACTTGAATATTCTCAATCAACAATCTTCAACTTTCGATCTTCAAATCCCTGTTTCTAGCGCCATTATGTAGTTGCAGGAAATCCTACACTACACCCCTCATATGATTTCATTGTTGATCAACTCATTTTTAGGTTTACACTCTTAATTTTATTGATAAATCTTTGAATGTTCTTAAAAGAAAGATAAAGAAGTCAAGAATGATCTCTGCTATGAACTTTCTCTCTCCTATTAACTTGTTTCTTACTCAAAAAAGATCTCTCCATTTCTTTTCAACTCGAACGACTATTTATAAAGAAATACATAGTGGATGACAGCTAATCTGTCCTTTATTTTCGGGTATGGTTTGCGACATTCTCGCAACCTTACAAATGTTAATTTCGCAAACTCTCTAATTTTCGCAGAACTATCATATCTTTCTCATGATCTTTGACGACGTCATTTATTCCTGAAATTGTTCTGCGACGCTGTTGTGTTGTGTCATTGATGATTTCGCTGAAACATTGTCGTTGCGAGATTCTGATCCTACATTGGTAGTATGCTAGTGTCTGTAGCGGCTTAATACAGTGTGGTGTTCAAAGCTGGACTAGGTCCCGGGGTTATTCTGCTTTTGCGGTTTTCCTCGTTAACAAAATTCTGGTGTCTCTGTTATTTCTTTTCCGCATTATATTTTGTTATATAATTAAAATGTCACAGGTTGTGCGTTGAGATCAATCAATTAGATAATCCACCCTTTGGTTGTTGATATAAATTGATTGACACTTGAACATTGGTCTTTGGTATCGTTCAAGTTGTTTCACATAATAATCAGGCTCGCGGATTTCTATCTGTTTGATTTGCTGATTACATTGTGAAACAGAGATATAAAACTCTTTGATATACTTTTCTCTAGATTGAGTCTAACTGTCTAGTTGATTCTCTTGAAAGTGTATTGGAGTTTCTCTATTCAGATTGCCAAACGAAATATTGGGTGTGGTTGTTAGACCCACGATTTTTCACTACTAATGGTCCCAACATTTTTCGGAAACCAAAGTATGTTATCTACCTAGAATAGGGTCTGACCATACCCGTTTTGTTTTTAATGTAAACCCAGATCTGAAAAATTTACAAAAACCATTTTGTTGTTTTAGAATTTGGTCTACTCACCCTTCCTTAAACTCAGTTATTTCAGTATCTTGGAAAATTTTTACTGGGAATTCTTATAAAGTTCGGAGATATTATGAGACAGATGGTTAATCTCCAAAAATGAGGGATCTACTTTAGTCCCGAAATTCACCCCAAGCATGTTAAAATAATAGCCAACATCTTAAAAGTCTCTTTGACAACTACAAAAGATCGATACTTAGGGACCCCTCTTTTCTTCTATAGAAACCAAAAAGAATATTTCGAGCATCTCTTTTAGGAATGTTACTCTTTTTTACAAGTTCAGAAATCTAAATTTTTATCACAAGCTGGGAGAACGGTCTTAATTCAGTCAATTTTTCAATCATATCCCACTTACCAAATGCAATGCCTTGCCCTTCCTAAATTTACTCTCGATCAACTTGATCGGATTCAAAAGGATTTCTGGTGGAATAATAATAATTCCAAGGGAAAGGTGAATACTTAAAAGCTTAGAGAAGTATATGTAAACTCAAATCACGTGGTGGTTTAGGATTTAAAAATCCCCACATGTTCAATATCACTGTCCTAACTAAGTTGGCTAGTTGTCTCATAACGCAACCATACCAGCTCTGGTCTCAACTCCTGAAAGCAAAGTATTTTTCCTATTCCCATCCCTTCTTGGGAACAAAAAGAATCCAATTTATCGTGGATTTGGACTAAGTATCCAGAAATGGCTAGCAATCATTAAAGATAATTTCATTTTCCAAGTGAGGGACAATAAATTCACCAAAATTTGAGATAATCATAGGATTCCTTATTCGGCTACCACTCAAAATCCACATGACACGGAAGAACAAATTCCGAACATGATTCATGAATTGGTTTTCCCAGAAGGAAATTGGGAAAACTCCAAAATGGATGAAATTTTCTGTTAGAGATCAAAGAAAATATTTTATCCATTACTCCTCAAATAGACAAAGTACATTTGATTCATTGGAAACATTATCGATCTAACACTTTATCTGTTAAAAACGTGTACAACAATTTAGCCTCCCGGGCTCCCAACCAAATATAGATTTCCCTTGGATCTTTTTTAAGAGAAGAACCCTGATTTTGGGCATACCAAAAACTTTCAAGGCATACAAAGGACTAGTCCTAACTTGGGTGACCTTATAAGGGGTACCCTATGGGTGGTCTAATTACCTATATGTCCTTAAATCCTGTAAATTACTAATTTATCTCTAACGTTAATACAAAAATCTATAATCATAAACCTAAAATCAGTTTCAACCCCTTCTTCTTCCTCCTCATCCTCCACAGCCGAACCCACCTTCTCCTTTTTTTTCATCGTATCATCGCCGAAATTTCATCGTCGATTCGTGAAAATTTAGTCGACGATTAAACTCATCTATATAATGGTTCGTCGTAAGCCATTATCTCGTTCTAATCGAGTGATTGAACAACCCATTGAAGAAGAAGAAGATTTAGAGAGTGAAGAAGAAAATCAAAATCAACCACAAAATCAATCGGAAGAAGAGATTGAAGAAGAACCAACTCCGGAAATGAGAATAAGAAGGTTAGTTTTACAAACCCATCTCATATTTGATGTTTTTGATTGGTTTGATTGATTTAATTCGTCAAAATCATGTTTCTGCGGCGGTTATAGGGTATGGTTCGGCGCAAAACAAATCTTAGATGTGCGCCGAGCTGTTCTTGAAACTGAACCCTGAAAGTGCATATGAACGGCTCAGCGTATATCTGAAATCCGTTTTGAGCCGAAGTTAGTGACACAAAGACTTATATTTAGGATCGGCTTATTAGATGGTGTTAGTTTTGTGCCGAATATGTTTTGTGAATTTCAGAAATTTTGCATGTGCGTAGGATCGGCTTGTATGGTAGTATTAGTTTTGTGCCGAATAATTGTTGTTTGAATTTCAGAATTTTTGCATGTGCTTAGGATCGGCTTGTATGGTTGTATTAGTTTTTCGCCGAATAAAGGTTTCGATTCATAAGTCTAGATTCGGCTTATTCGATAGTATTAGGGTTGCGCCGAATATCATTGTTAAAATTTCATAAATTTTACTAGTGTGTAGGATCGGCTTATTTATATGATATCATGTTGCGCCGAATACATGTTTGAGTTCATAATCATAGACTCGGCTTATTCGACGGTATCGGTTGTGAGCCGAATATATAAGATCGGCTTATAATTGTTTTGTGGTATGAGCCGATCCACTCTCTGTGTAAGCTAATAAAAATTTCAAGACATGATTCGGCTCATATGTGTTATTTCGGGTAAGCCGAGCCATCTTATTTTCTTACAAGTTTTTGGCTTTCCAAATCTCTTTGTTGTTCGAATTAGTCTTATAACTTTCATACTTGTGTCAGGACCAATGCAGCTACAAAGAGGAAGAAGATGGAGGTAACACCTTCTACTTCTAAAACTCCCGATCCTAGAGGAGGAGGTAAGAAAAAATTGGGAGCGGGAGGTAGATGAGGAATTTTAGAAGAAGAAGCTGAACAAGTAAGAATTGAAAGACAAGAAGAAGGAATAGCTGAAGATGAAGAAGTTGATGATAATCAAGAAGTTCATCAAGAAACACAACCCCAAGGAAAACCCAAGAAAGACAAGAAAGGTAAGAAGGTGGCAGAACCCGAGAAATAGAAGAACGATGATGATCGACGGATCACTGGTTTACACATTCCTGATGAAGATGAAGTAATTACACCTCGATCAGATGGTTTGCCTCATGGTCTTCCGGAAGATGGAGGAAATGTGTTGATTGGTTATGCCGATTCTTGGGCGAAGAAAATTTATGAGACTCCTGATCACAACCGTGCAGTCCGAGTATTGAGACACCAGAGGGCAGCGGAATGGAGTCTTGATGAAGAGGTTCCTGAGGTGATTTCTTACGTACAACGCAGTGCTTTATGGCCTATCATCAATTATGGACATAAGGAATATGATAGTGTGTCGGCCTCTGCATTTACCGAGCGCTTTTGTCCAGAAACTTACACATTTCAATTACCTTTTGGAGAGATGGCAATCACTCCTGATGAGGCTAGTAAGATTACAGGCCTTAAAGCAAGGGGTGTAAGTGTGGATGCTGGTTTTTATGACATGAGTTGGGATGAGCTATACAATTTGTACCTGGAATGCCTTGGTTGGGGTTCAATGAAAACTGAGTTGGAGTTTTGTCGATCAGTTAAAGATGTCGATACCGTTTGCATACCAGGTGGCAGAAATAAGAAGAATAAGAAGATCAAGTTGACTAACTTGAAAAGGGAGTTTGAGAACACAAAGGAAAGAGTCACACAAGGTTTGTTGATAATGGATCCCGTCAAAGTGAAGCAAACCAGAACTGCCTACTTGCTTTATACTCTTGGTAGAGACATCTTTCCCGACACTACCGGAAACAAGGTAAATGCTAATTATCTCCAATTCGTAAAGAATCTTGAAACTTGTAACAAGTTTGCTTGGGGAACGGCTACGCTCGCTTACCTGCTGGACCAACTTTCCACCGGGTCTAGGTTGACAAGTACAAACATCGGAGGGAACTTCACTTTGCTCCAGGTAACTTTTGGAAGTTCAGAGTATGGTTCGGCTTCTAACCATAAAATCTTTTAAGCCGAAGTTTTTACTTACTTGGTTGGGCTTATAATACTTGATCCATATAAGCCGAACAATTCTCTGAGTTCGGAACTTTAGTCTTACTTTGATGTTTCCAAGTAAAACTTGTTTCTATCAATTTAATTCCTTTGATTTTTTATGTGGTTCTTTGGATGTAGGTGTGGATATATGACCATTTCCCAATTTTGAACTTGGCCAAAGTATTTGAGAAAGATGTCGATTATGTTGATACTGAGCCAACTGCAGCACAGTACACGTACGAGGACTCCAAGAAAAGGAACAAAAAGAAGTTGGTGGCAAGTTTGAGAGAGACGTTAGACCGTCTTGGTGTTGATGATGTCACTTTTCAACCATATGATAAGGAAGATGAAGAAGATGAAGTTGTTGAAGATGAGGATATGCCGGTAGGTATGTATCATGGGCCATTGTGGTATCCCGGTGGTTATGTTATATACAATCCTAGGCGAGTACTCCGTCAATTAGGATGCGTCCAAAAGGTTCCTTTGTTTGACGAGAAATTCAGGTTGTTACCAAAGAGTGGTAAGGGAACTAAAAGCACCACTTCATCCTGGGAACCAAAGTATGATCCTGATCCCACCTTTGAGTTTTGGAATAATTTAGACAATCACACATTAGATGCGTCCAAGTTAACACCTTTACTTGATGATCCATGTGAAGAGGATCCGGGCTATATGGATTGGTATAACCAAATTTCTCATCCCTTCATTATCAATAAAAAAAGGCAAAAGATAGCTGATAAGGGGAAGGCGAGGCCAATCAAGATCACCAACAAGTCTACTTCCGAAGATGTAGTCAAGGCTTTCAAGATTATGGTAAGAATGACTTCACTTTATACTATTTTCATATATTAGTTATGGTAAAAATGTCTTCAACCTCATGGTTATAAGTTGTTGACAAATGAAAAAATAGGTTGCCGCGGGTAGAGAGATGTTGAAAAAAATGAAGGCCAAACTTGGTTGCAAAACACCAATGACCGTGGAAGAACAAAAATACCTCATCAACAAGTGGGATAAAAACATCAACAAAGTACAAGGACCCGAGGAACCCGAACAAAGGTCTACCACTAAGAGGTCTCGACAAGTTGGTGAAGGTACAAGCCAAGGTGGTGCTACCTTCCAACCCGGTAATGATGCGTCGGAAGATGAAGACCAAGGTGGAAGAAGAGGTGGTCGTGCAACTAAGAAGAGGGGTCGTGGTTAAATGCCCTTTTATGTACACTTTTATGGTACACTTTTATGGTACACACTTTTATGGTGTTGCAAACACCTTTGCTTTTAGTTCCTGAACTTTTTTTTTAATGGTGCTGGGATTGGGTTATGGAAACCTTCAATTTCATGTTTTAATGAATAGCTTAACAGTTATGCGCCGAATTTATAGAGTTCGGCTTATCCTCTAATGTTAGTTACGCGCCGAATCATTTGTCCTTCAGGTTCGGCGCATTCTATAATCACATTATGTGCCGAACTATAAACATTTACAGGTTTCGGCTTATACGATATCCTCAATATGTGCCGAACCACGAATAATATTTTAACCCAAAAATTAACAAATTCATGTTCGGCTCAGACGATAATCATATTATGTGCCGAACCTTGAACATAAGAGGTTTCGGCTGATACGGTATTCTCCATATGTGCCGAACCAGTAACAATATTTCAACCCAGAAATTAAAAAATTATGTTCGGCACATACGATTTTGGATATGTAAGCCGAATTAGTAATGATTCTATTCTGGGCTATTCAGGATGTTGTTCGTCTTACTATGAAACTTTCATATAAGCCGAACTAGTGTCTAGCATAAGGGTTGGAATTGGAAATTATAGGTTCGGCGCATGCAGTAAACATTTTCAGTAAGCCGAACCGTTCATCAATTGGTAGATTCGGCTCATAGATGTGAGCCGAACCATGATTCAAAAAACCTAACTTTTGATAATTGAGAGCTATAGAAGTGAGATTAAGTATAGGATATAATTGTACATGTGTATTAGAAGCATTGGGTTCCTCATCAATGTCTTCATCATCAGGATTTGGCTCATAAAAATCATTATCTTGAGTTTGAGTTTGAGCTTGAGTTTGAGTGGGTGTAAAATCATTTTCATAATCTAAGAAATCAGCCATTTGGGAATCATTGGTGTAGTTGATGTGTATTTTCCTAGGTTTTTTAGATGATATATGACACTCCTCATCCTCCATTGAATCAAGAATTAAAATTTTCTCACTTTCTCCTTCTCTTTCTCTCCTTCTTAACCAAACCAAAACTTTGATTTTTTTTCCTCAAATTTTTCATCTAAACAACTCTTATAATTCTGAAAATTATTTTAATCACTAAACAAAATATTTAATCGCTAATCAAGATTATTAACACTAATACGTAAAGGGCAGATTTGCCATTAAACAAAATTTGGGTTAAGGGGTTATCTGATTTTGCTATTTCACAACCTTTTTTGTCTTCATTCAGTATGCCTTGGAAGATTTTGGTATGCCCAATATTATGGTTCTAAGAGAATCCGGTTATTCCAAGAATCAGACTATTTTTATGGAAATTAATGCAAAGACATCCAAAAACCTCTTGTATATTGGCGACCCATGTCTCAGCTATCCCCATGGAGTATTCTATATGCAATGCTCAAAACCCGGAAACAAAAATCATATACTTTTATAATGCACTTTCACCGGATAAATTCGGTTCTCATTTTCCTTAGCATCGGTGACTACTATACCGTTCACATGGTCATGATTGGGTATCCAAGTGGATAACATCTCCAGTGCACTCAAACCTGTCTAGTAATGTTGCTACCATTTTGTGGTTTATTTGAAAACACTAGTTGTGAGTAATATTTGAAAAGATAGATCCTAACCATAAATTATTCTTAGACCAATTAGAGCATATAAAAGCATTTACATCTACATCAAACCTTTAAAAATCAAATTATTGTTTCGAGATTAATGGTGTCTCTCTAAAAGAGTCACAGAAATTATAACCGCAAGTGCACGGAGTCGAAAGTGGCAAATGTGCAAGTACGGGTCGATCCACAGAGACTTGGGGGAACAATTGTTGTTTTCTTTCTTTCCTAACTATCTCTAACTGCTAACAGAGCATGAATGGACTGAAATGAGAGCTGTGAGAAGTGAACAAAATCAGAACTAACAGTTACAGCAAAAGTGAAAACATGAAAATTAAAATTTGAAAACAGGACATGAAAGAAAATTAACAAGAACAGGACATGGAAGATGTGAATTGTGAATGTGGATGGGAATGAAGTGTATGGAGATGGATGAGAATTCTCTTTCACCTAGCTAGTTAGCCTAGGATAAATCCTTGTCATGTGGCTAGTTAACTTTGGTTGCATCCCTGTCATGTGGCTAGTTAACTACCTAAAGTCCTTGGATAACCCCTAGCATTGCCTATCTGATTAAAGCATAGGCAATCACAGGTCATTTAGGGTCTAGGTCTCTAACTAATATGGCTTTGTGAATCCCTTAGATTATCACTAACTCCTAGCATTAATGGTCTGTTTAAAGCACCACTAATCACAATCCAGTGAACCTTTGGAATGTTACTAACCTAAATGTTTTGAGCTCAACAGGGTCTAACCCAAATGGCTAACCAACAAAGTTCAGTTGTCTTCTCTAAGATTTAAACAGGGAAATTACAGGATCATGTGAAGAAACATTACATACATAGAACTTAACACAAACATAACATGAAAAATACATTCACATGATGAAACTGATATTTAATTGAAGAAACTAATATTTAAACAAAACCTAAGAACTAAACAGTGAAGCATAAGTTGAAATTGGAAAAAAAAGAAATCTAAAACTAAACCTAATTGACACACTGGCTAGTCCAGGCATACCTAATAACAACACCCAAAGCTTCAATTTATACATGCGAGCTCAAAAAAATCAAAATCCCCAAAAATTAGGGTTTCACCAAAAACGAAATTCACTCACCTAACTCTCTGATTTCATCTCAATAGTCTCGACCCATGCTTCCTTCTCTTCTTCTCCTGCTTTTCCCATGCTCTAATTGCAACTCTATTCCAACCTAATCTACCAATTTCACCTCTAGGGTTTCTGATATCGGTGAGGCGTGAAATTGATAGATTAGAAGGCTATAAAGTAGGTGAAAGTGGTAGTAATGATGGGGTTTAGGGTTGGTAGGAGCCATGATGGATTTGGTGGTGGCAGACGGAGCAGGTGGTGGTGATGGCGTCACTGTGCACAGAAGGGGGGAGAAGAGGATGGGTTCGATATTTTTGGAGTAGGGGGTGTTTGGTTGGGATGGTATAGGGTTAGGTTGTTCGAGTGTGAGGCGGGTACAGCAAATCTTGATGTCTTGTGAAGCTGAGCCGTGGGATAATATCTTCTGGGACGGATCTAACGGCGAGATGGAGACAGATCATGAGCGACCGTTGGATGCCTGATACAACGAAACTGACGGCTCAAGATGGAGTTAGGTGCTGTAGTGTTAGACAGGAGCTTCAGACTTTGATGTAATGGCGATGCTGCGACCGTAGGATGCTGAGATGATCCAATCTGACGGATAGAAAGGGAAACAGGTATGGATATAGGAAATGGACTTGGGTGAGGGTTTTGGGCATTGGGTATGCCAAGCCCATATCTTCTTTAAGAACAATTCTTCCTCTTCAAGCCCACTTCTAGCCTTTTGGTCTTGTGCACAACATTCTTCGCGGCTTCCTTGTGTAATTCCTCCCGGCTTTTCACCGCTTTTCTGCTCTTTTCCGCTCCGCTATTCATCCAAACTTTATTTATTACCTAAAAATGCAAAATTAATAAATAAAAATATTTATTCTTGAAAACAAAGAAAATACAGAATATAGGATAAAATGTAGAATTAATGCACAAAAGATGAGCTAAATGCCAAGAAAAATATATAGAAATATGCACTTTTTAGCACTGATCAAATACCCCCAAACCTGAATTTTACTTGTCCTCAAGTAAAACAAAACTAAGGAAATCCTACCTATACCACTGTCGCTGGTCTCTCGAATGCATTTAGCATATGCACTAAGCCTTTTAAACCACTAAGTGTCCCTAGTGGACGAGTGAAGTCTCGTGAAGGTTTGCTTAGAACGTACCTACAAAGTTGTAGGACAAAATATAAGCTCAGATTCCATCAAATGTGACATGTGCAAGACAGTGGAAGCTCACAGCAAAATGGAGATGTCAATCTAGCTATCTAAGGTACAATCCTAGCACTGATAACAACTAAAGACACGTGATAAGAGTGTAAAGTGTATCTACACATGTGTAAAGAAAGATCGGATGTTATGACTACTAATCACCAAGAGATAGTTTCTCAGGCTAAGAACCAAGGTCGAAATCTAGCTAGCTGTCCGGACTTTACGAGAATTGTGAATGAGTTGGAGGTATTTCACAATTACTCGCGTTGTACATCAATGGCTTGCACCCTTCCTTGCTTATTATAATGAAACAACAAAATGACTCTTTACATGACTCTTATTGACTACTCTCTTTTATTTTTGGATAAGAGAGAACTATTTTCTTTACATGACACAAATGGAATTTGAATACTTGATTTTTTTTATTTTTTTTTTATTTTTTTGATTTTTATTTTATTTTTATTTTTTTGATTTTTTTTTTTTGAACAAGGAAACACTTTTGATACATAAGGAAAAAGAAACAAAAAATTACATGACACTTTGCAAGAGGTAGCCCTTTTTGATGCACCCAATTAAATTCGATGGTTGTTTTTTCTTAATGTAACCTCCACCTTCTATCCCAACCAACCAAAGAACAAGCTAGTCAAGTTTTGTTCAGTATTCTAAAGTGATTGGCAACTAAAACTTCCGATAGAACACCTCAAGGATGAGGTTATACATGTATTGGTAGATCGTGCGCGTGCAAGTTTCTTATCACTATGTGAATTGTGCTAGAATCAGGGTGCCTAAATATCTAGACTAAGACTCCTAATAATTACATATTTGCACAAGAGTCAACATTTCAAGGTAAATGAGCTCCATTTTTATGATTTTTTAATTTTTTAATTTTTAATTTTTAATTTTTCAATTTTTTCAAAAAGAAGGAGTTCTTGTTTTCAATTATGGCATATTATCAAAGTATCTACTTTTCACCCCCAAACCTAAACTAAACATTGTCCTCAATGTTTCAAAATATTAACAAAATTATAATACAACATATGAAGAGGATCATGCTGAGTAGAGAAAAAAAGGAGAGAGAATACCCGATTTCGGCGAAAGCAAGATTAGAACTCCGTTATTCAAGGAAAGAATCCAACATATGTCAGCCGAGATCATATTGGATTAGAAAAATATATACAAAAGGAACAAAAGGGTTTTAAGAAATTTTATCTACTGGATTATATACAAAAAATTCATCATACACTAACAATCTAAAGAGTTGAGGATCAACCCAAAAGAAAAAGTGTCAATATTTCAACAGCTTCACACAATAATAATATGATAGGCATGCAAGTGAAGCTGTGAAACAAAATGAGCTACCCCCAAACCTGGATTTTTCAACAGATAAAATTTTGGATACAAAATCTCGCAGTTTTGGGGGTTCATCATGTACAAGGTCTAACTCAAAGTGAACTGTGCTAGGGACGGGCAAACATGCTAATTCCAACTGTGGCTCCTCAAAGATATTATACTTAGATGCAAAATAGTCCAAAAGGACTTGGGAAGCACACAGTTCCAAACCTAGATTAGGGACTCTCAGAAAAGTCGGTTTGACAATATGGGTACAAACCAAATCTAGGTTGGGTGGAAGGCCATCAGATTGTGACTTATGTAGGACGATAGGCACATCATTACTAATCACATCAACATCTCCTAAGTCTTCTACACGTGTCACAATATGCTCACAATCATCAAACAAATTGGCAAGATCACAATCAGAGTCATCAACATCATCAACAAATTTATTCTCATGCATCGGCAAATCAGGAGAAATATCACAATGTGACCTAGGTAGAGAATCAGACACATCAAATATATTTTCATGCATATTAGCATTAGTATCTACAGAAGATTCAACTATTCTTATGTCATGCTCATCTTCGCAGAATAATTGTACGAATCCCATGTCAATATCAAAATCATATGAATTACAATGAGTATTAGAAAAAACAACATTCATGAAGGTCGAGGGCGAGAAGCCATATGTTATTGAACCAACAGGTTCCACAATATTTTCATGTTCTTCTAACATATCATCATAATCATCATAATCATCATCATGGTAGCATGCATATTGGTCCTCATTAAAAGTGGTGGTGTCATTAGTCGATTCATGTTCCTCTAAATTAGGTTCATATTCAACATCATTTACATGAATGGGACTAGACACTTCATTAGGGACAACATACATTTCCTCATGAATTTTCTCCTTTTGTAGGTGAAGCAAAATATGATCTAAATATGCCTGAATTCGTGATGTAGATCTATCGAAGTTTTCCTCACTGAGTCTGAAAGCTTCTGTGGTGGAGTCTAAATTCATGGGAGTACAAAATTCTTCATGTTCAAATTGTGGTGATTGGTACATGTGTGCATGGTCATTAGGGTTTATAAAAGATTGATCGCAACCCTCAAAGGATTGATTATGGTCCCAATGACTACCATTCTCACAATTTATGGGCATTTCATACCTTGGATTTTCTCTAGATTGCCTAAAATTATGCAAAATATGACAATTCTCAACAGGGTGGTCTAAACTACCACATGCGGGACATGCATAGATTTCAGGTTGCCTAAGAAAATTAGATGTGACAGATTCCTCATGTGATTGCATTTCTAAAGCTGCGATTCGAGCTTCTAATTGATCCACAAGAGATGATTGTGTGAGTGAGGTATTAGCAAAATGTTCATTTTCACGTTGTGGCGAATGATGCATGTGTGAATAGTCATTAGGTTTCATGTATTGAGGCTCGGGACTTTGAAAATGTCCATAATAATTCCTATGACTATTGACATCATGGTCTATGGGAGGTTCATAACGTGAAGTATGTCCACACGCAAGTTCTCTAAGGGATTTGTTGTATTCCCCAACTGTAGACCAAGATCTAGACATGATTGGGCTCAAAAGCTAAGTAACTATGTTACAAAGCCCAAAATTTGGTTTTTATGGGTAACATTTGGTTTTGTCGGGTTTGGAAAAGAAATTTGGTTTTTAATGGGTTTTAGAAAAATTTTGGTTTTTTAAAGGGAGCAAAGCCCACATTGATGGAGGATGCACGGCCCAGCTCAGAAGTTTGGACGAAGCCCAACTAACGAGTTGAAATCAGAGACGAGGTCCAGCTGCGAGTTTTTTTTATTGTTGGGCTCTCAGTTAGCCAAAGATCGAGGCCCTAGCTGTTGGGTTTGGGAGTTGTTTTAAAACTTTGAATTTTGTAGGCCCACTGTTGGTGAAGCCCAAAATTTGTTTTTAAAACTAAGCACAGCCTTTTTTTTGAAATTTAGTTTTGGCCCATTTTTGTCTTGGCAGGTTCAGTTAAACTTGTTTAGGTTGTTTGTTGGGTTTTTGAAGCCCAAAATTTTGATAGGGACAATCCCACAGTTAAGCTCAAATACAAACCCAAAAGTTAACTTAAATTACAAGCCCAACAAAAAAATGGAAAAAATTATTACAAGCCCACAAATTAAAAATGGAAGCCCACAGGTTGGGTTCTCTTAATGGGTTTAGGCTTACCTTTGAAGCACAGCCCAGCTGTTCAGTTTGGTTGCAAAAGCCCAGTTGGGCTTTGGATCATCCTAAGCTTTGGCTTCAACACTCAAGGCCCAGTTGGGCTTTGGTCTTTCTTCTTTGGCTTGTGTAGCCTAGTTGTGTTTTGGTCTAGCTACAGCAGTAGCAGACAACAACACCAGATCAACTCAGCAACAGCAACAGGCTTGGCCTGGCAGGAAACAGCAGCAGCACCAGGCAGTACAGGTAGGCTTCAGGCAGCAGTTCTAGCACCAGCAGCAGCAATCAAGGCTCAGCAGCAGGAGCAGATCAGCAGCAATCAAGGCTCAGCAGCTTCACCAGTTCAGGGCTTGGGTTCTAGCTGCAGCTTTGGTTCAGCAAGTTTCAGCCTTAGCAGCACAGTAACAAGCCCAGCAGCTCACAGGAGTCTTGGCCTGGCACAAGCAGGAGCACCACAGCAGCACAAGAGCACCAGCAGCAGCAGAGGCAATGAACAGGGAAGAAAGCAAGGAATGCAGGATGATGCAAGAAATGCAAAAATGCTTATACTAGAATGCTTATACTAGAATGCAATGCAAAAATGATGCAAGACACAAGAAAAACTTAACACACAACGCCAAGTCCCCGGCAACGGCGCCAAAAACTTGGTGTCTCTCTAAAAGAGTCACAGAAATTATAACCGCAAGTGCACGGAGTCGAAAGTGGCAAATGTGCAAGTACGGGTCGATCCACAGAGACTTGGGGGAACAATTGTTGTTTTCTTTCTTTCCTAACTATCTCTAACTGCTAACAGAGCATGAATGGACTGAAATGAGAGCTGTGAGAAGTGAACAAAATCAGAACTAACAGTTATAGCAAAAGTGAAAACATGAAAATTAAAATTTGAAAACAGGACATGAAAGAAAATTAACAAGAACAGGACATGGAAGATGTGAATTGTGAATGTGGATGGTAATGAAGTGTATGGAGATGGATGAGAATTCTCTTTCACCTAGCTAGTTAGCCTAGGATAAATCCTTGTCATGTGGCTAGTTAACTTTGGTTACATCCCTGTCATGTGGCTAGTTAACTACCTAAAGTCCTTGGATAACCCCTAGCATTACCTATCTGATTAAAGCATAGGCAATCACAGGTCATTTAGGGTCTAGGTCTCTAACTCATATGGCTTTATGAATCCCTTAGATTACCACTAACTCCTAGCATTAATGGTCTGTTTAAAGCACCACTAATCACAAGCCAGTGAACCTTTGGAATGTTACTAACCTAAATGTTTTGAGCTCAACAGGGTCTAACCCAAATGGCTAACCAACAAAGTTCAGTTGTCTTCTCTAAGATTTAAACAGGGAAATTACAGGATCATGTGAAGAAACATTACATACATAGAACTTAACACAAACATAACATGAAAAATACATTCACATGATGAAACTGATATTTAATTGAAGAAACTAACATTTAAACAAAACCTAAGAACTAAACAGTGAAGCATAAGTTGAAATTGGAAAACAAAGAAATCTAAAACTAAACCTAATTGACACACTGGCTAGTCCAGGCATACCTAATAACAACACCCAAAGCTTCAATTTATACATGCGAGCTCAAAAAAATCAAAATCCCCAAAAATTAGGGTTTCACCAAAAACGAAATTCACTCACCTAACTCTCTGATTTCATCTCAATAGTCTCGACCCATGCTTCCTTCTCTTCTTCTCCTGCTTTTCCCATGCTCTAATTGCAACTCTATTCCAACCTAATCTACCAATTTCACCTCTAGGGTTTCTGATATCGGTGAGGCGTGAAATTGATAGATTAGAAGGCTATAAAGTAGGTGAAAGTGGTAGTAATGATGGGGTTTAGGGTTGGTAGGAGCCATGATGGATTTGGTGGTGGCAGACGGAGCAGGTGGTGGTGATGGCGTCACTGTGCACAGAAGGGGGGAGAAGAGGATGGGTTCGATATTTTTGGAGTAGGGGGTGTTTGGTTTGGAGGGTATAGGGTTAGGTTGTTCGAGTGTGAGGCGGGTACAGCAAATTTTGATGTCTTGCGAAGCTGAGCCGTGGGATAATATCTTCTGGGACGGATCTAACGGCGAGATGGAGACAGATCATGAGCGACCGTTGGATGCCTGATACAACGAAACTGACGGCTCAAGATGGAGTTAGGTGCTGTAGTGTTAGACAGGAGCTTCAGACTTTGATGTAATGGCGATGCTGCGACCGTAGGATGCTGAGATGATCCAATCTGACGGCTAGAAAGGGAAACGGGTATGGATATAGGAAATGGACTTGGGTGAGGGTTTTGGGCATTGGGTATGCCAAGCCCATATCTTCTTTAAGAACAATTCTTCCTCTTCAAGCCCACTTCTAGCCTTTTGGTCTTTTGCACAACATTCTTCGCGGTTTCCTTGTGTAATTCCTCCCGGCTTTTCACCGCTTTTCTGCTCTTTTCCGCTCCGCTATTCATCCAAACTTTATTTATGACCTAAAAATGCAAAATTAATTAATAAAAATATTTATTCTTGAAAACAAAGAAAATACAGAATATGGGATAAAATGTAGAATTAATGCACAAAAGATGAGTTAAATGCCAAGAAAAATATATAGAAATATGCACTTTTTAGCACTCATCATTTAATTAAAACCTCGTGGTCTAACCAGGATACAGACTGGATTATGTTTATAGATGCCTCCTCTAAGGAGTTGGATCTATTTACGGGATACGCTTTTCTACTTTATTCTACAGACCAAGAATCTTTTGTGCATATTGAGGCACGATCTAGCTGGATTTTTCTGCTTTACAAGCAGAAGGACATGCTCTCTAGATTGCAAGCAACTACCTAAAAAATAATATTTTGTCACGGATTGCAATAACTAGTTGAAAATAGTGGGAATGTATACCGTTCATTTTAGTTGACCTTGCACAAATACCCCCGAGGGGTAAAAAATAATTTTTTTGGAGTCAACTTGAGAAAATTGCTTTCTTCTTTGGAAGCAATTTGTATAAAGTTGCCTCCACTTCTGGAAATGACTTGTGCTAGTTGCCTCCACTTCTGGAAACAACTTGTGCTAGTTGCTTCAACTTTTTGAGGGTAGGAGTATTTTTAAAATTATATAAGAGTATATTTCAAGAGGTAGATTTTGAGGGGTATTTAAAACACTGCTCCGATTTTGGCAGACCTTCCTCAAGCACATATAAAATTCATCAACAAGAAGCACAACACAACAACGTACTCGATGGTAGTGAGGATTCAAAGTCTACAATGCATTTCAACAAATCTTGAACAGCAAGTGTACAAGTCTTCTATTTCATGCAATGTTTTCACAAAGCAAGAAATTGATAATCTACATTAGGTTAATACATTTAGCCTTCCAATAATTTTTTTCTTTTTATCCTTGCAAATTACGCACTCCTTTAAAATCTGGGTGCAGATTACCTCCTCTCTATGGATGAAATTTGTTGAAATTTCGATCTAACAAATTCCTTTCATTGGATGATTCTTTTAAAAAAAAAAAAATTAATTTTTGGTAACAAAAATATGACCGACGTATATACTACAATTTCTCATCACTAAACAGACTCCTTTCAGTCGTCCCATAAAACTCCAACAATCTGAGCAACGTCTAAAACAACCTTCCTATGAGACAATCTTAATCACTTCTTAGGCCTTCAGATGAACTTTGACATCAATAAGACAATGCATGATGTAGGATAGAGCAAGAGAGAGGAGAGCACAGGCGGATGAAATAAAACGATTACATTGATAATCAGTTTGGTGTACAATTCTTATGGCTCAATAGCCTACTTATAGTCTCACAAACTTGACAATCACTCAAAGTAATTTCCTAATAAAAATAAACTCTAAGTAAAGCACACTTCTAGAAACACAAAGAAACTCTAAACATAATAAAACTCTAAACACATCAACCAACACAACTTGCTTCTCAAGTTAGCTCCAAGTTCCAAATATCGCACAGTGTGTCAACAACGTATATTGATCCAACTTGACTGCGTCAACTGCAACAGTTGATCCACTTGGAATGGATCAACATCATATGTTGAACCGCAAACCAAATCACCATATCTTGGTTTAACTTCCAACATCCTCCCTTAAACTAAGATATCATTCAACGAGAATTCTGTAACCCTCTTCTTCCGTTGATCGACGTTTGCACGTCCTTGTCTTTTCTCATTTTTCATTCCTCTTCTTCCATAGATAAACATTAACACGTTCTTGTCTTTTATCATTCCTGAATTCCGTCATCACTATCAAATCAGCAAACACAAATTCACAAACCTCTTTTCTTCCTTCACATTCTTCTTCATCGCAGAGGAACACCATTCTTAACCAAACACAAAACCAAATTATTAAACTCATCACCGAGCATTGTAGATCATCTTCATCTCTTGATCTTCTCTTCACATGTTACTTTAAAAAGAGTTACAACCGTCAGTTAGTGATGTTTAGAACTGATCTTTCACAGTTCACAAACCTTTCTTCTCTTCTAAAGTATACATGTTGCCATATCTTCACGACCACAACCTTGTTAATTGTTGTGATGTTCTCCTCAACTCATAGGTATTATAACCTCCTCTTGTTGATCACTCTCTTCTCAAATTGCAGAACCAACTGCAACTCAACCAAACACAAATTCCACACTGGAATTACTTAACTTCTCTAGCCAAATCCCCACTGGGATTGCTTCACTTCTCATGATCACGCTCTTGTGACGTCTCTTCTCTTCAATCTCTCATCATCACCTGGTGATTACTTCTCTTTCTTCACAACCTTGTTGTTGTTTCTTCTTTTCTTCTTTGTTTCTTTGTTCCAGTCACGCTATTGTTACAAAACCTTCACACTTCTTTTCTTTTCAAGATTCTCTCACAATATTTCTCGTGTTACGCTTCTGTCACAAGCGATAACTAACACAAAGTCTGCCACACTTTGTAGGATTTCCAAGTTTCTCTCACAAACTCTTCAACCACACTTAAGCTTAATATTTTTGAGCTTAAACTCCTATAATCCTCCTTTAAGCTCAAACATCACCACCCAACTTTCTTTGTCATTCTAAGTTTCTGAATTCGATCAACTTCATCACACTGTACCAGTCCTCACTGACTGCAATACCAACTTTGATCCTCTCTTGCATCTATTTCGAATCCATAGATTAACCCTTCGAATCAACCACTCTCCCAAAGCTTCTTACCTCAACCAACATCAAATCTGCTTTCTACAACGCCTCTGCCAGAAAAACTGTAACACCTCCCCACTGTTACAACTGTTACAAACTATGACACTTTTTTCTGTCGCACTTCTGCTAAACTGTAACAACTCTTCTGTAACTTTTGTAACCCCATACTGTTACTATCTCCCAGTAACACTTCTGTCCAACTGTGACAATTATTCAGTCACACTTCTGTATCTTCACACGTAACATCCATACATTTTTTTTTACGAACCTTGTGACCATCTTGGCATCGGGTTCTCATCACTGCAGTTTGTTGCCAACTTTGAAAGCGAACATACCCAAGAAATGTAGGGCAGTAGTATGGCACGTCCCTGGTTTCTCTAGTTCTTCCATTAACATATAGTTAAACAAGTTACTCAACTCGTCAACGCCATCACAGCTCCAGCAGCTTCTCTTCTCTTCCATCGAGTTTCATCACCAGCTCGAGCTCTTTCTTTGTAATCACCATCACGATCACCATCAGCAGCAAGCTCATGGCATACTCAAGAATTCCATAGCATAAGCACATATCATCCGTTCTTCAGCAGCAGCATCGAGAATCACCAACAACTCAAGACAATTCGATTCCCAGCTTGATGTAGCAGAAGCAACTCAATCTTCGCGGACAAGCCACAAACACGACAACAACAATCTCCATCTCTGTTTTACTTCGCAGCATCACATCTCAACGCTCTTTATTTTATTTTATTTTTTTTCGAGATAAAACCCCAAGTTTCCTTGTTTAAACAACAGTCATAACTTCTGTCCAACTCACCCAAACAATTTCCTATCTCCAGCATCCTCACCTTGTAGCAACACCAAATCATCTTCTTGTTCGAAAACTTGGGATGAAAAAATCCAACCACAACAGCGACAAAGCTTTCTTCCTTGTACTTGCTCACAACAGCAAGCAAACTCGTCTTTTTTTTTTTTTTAAAACTCTTGAATCCTTGGTGAAGACTTAGCCCACACAGCAACACGTCTTCCAGACCTTCAACTTTTTTTTTTTTTTTTTTTTACGGGTACAACATCCAGCACCACTTCTTCACAGCTTCAAACTTTTTTTTTTAAACTTCTTTCAAACTCTCAAACCCTAACACTGCTTCTTTCTTCTCGAACTTTAAACCATCAGAATTTCGCACAACTTCTTCAACTTTTCTCTTAAACCTTAAGAACGAAAAACAACGGAACTTCTCTTCTTTCTCCTTCTCCTCTCCCTTCCTCTCACCTTGCTCTGATACCAAATGTAGGATCGAGCAAGAGAGGAGAGCACACGCGGAAGCAATAAAACGATTACATTGATAATCAGTTTGGTGTACAATTCTTATGGCTCAATAGCCTACTTATAGTCTCACAAACTTGACAATCACTCAAAGTACTTTCCTAATAAAAACAAACTCTAAATAAAACACACTTCTAGAAACACAAAGAAACTCTAAACACAACAACCAACACAACTTGTTTCTCAAGTTAGCTCCAACTTCCAAATATCGCACACTGTGTCAACATTGTATGTTGATCCAACTTGATTGCGTCAACTACAGCAGTTATCCACTTGGAGTGGATCAACATCATATGTTGATTCACGAACCAAATCACCATATCTTGGTTTAACTTCCAACTCCTGACGGCCCTGACCCACTGCATGATCAACTCTTATACTGCATTGACTTTCCAAATTAAAAGTTGATAATAGGCCGGCACGGCACCAGACACTTTGAAGATTCTCTGCTACTAGTGTCCACTTTTATGGGACTCAAAAGCTAAAATATAGTTTAAACCGTGTCTAAATCATCAGCTTTGTAGAGTTGTACATCTATCTTGCTTTGGGAAGCATTGACACGGACACGGGACTCGGACACGACACAGGGACCTCCAAAATTTAAAATCATCAGGATACGGACACGTTAATATATATACTAATTAAATAATTTTTATATACTAAAATCATAGTGTTATGGTATATCAAATACATTAATCACACAATTATACGATAAAAACTCAATTTTATGTTGTTAGATTAGTCCACATGTAGAAAAATTAACTATTATTGGTATGGCACAAGCGGAAGCGATAAAAGACAAGGAGAATCCACTCCTTGAGGGTGATGGTAGAACACTCCAATCCAGGAGCAAAGACTCTAATCCAAGAGTTAAAGGATGATAACGACGGTGTTTAACCAAACAAACTTAATAGTTTAATAATCAATAATAATGACGAGCCGCAGCTGATTATAATGATAAAGGAAATGGTTGTTTATAGTTTCCAAACATAAAACCTAGAAATCTAGAATGCTCCTAAACTAGCCTAGAGAATATATTATTTTCATAAAATAGGATAAATCTAATAAAGAAACTAATTATCCTAATAATTAAAATACCAAAAACTAACAAATATCCTAATGAATATCCAAGATATTAGCTAGATCCTGGAATATACGTGACTTGCCAAATACGTCCCGTATCAATTATATTAATTTCCATGATCCATTAGAGTACCCAACTAGTAAAATATAGTATAATTTTTTACATGTGCGTCGTGTCGGTGTCCAACGCGTGTCCTGTATCCGACGTACGTCGGACGCGGACACGGCACCAATACCGGTATGTCTGTGCTTCACAAGTCTTGCTTATCTCTATTTTTTTCTCTTTAGCCATGTCTTCCAAGAATGAAAAAGGTGGTGAACATAAGTTCTCTAGTATTGAAACCCCAAGGACATTCATGGGATTTGTTACATCTTTTATTTTCACCGAGCGTTGGTGGAGAGTGTTCAGAAGGGATGAAGGTGCATGGTGTACAAAATCGGTGGATATTGGCAATATCAGTCATTTGACTCATTTTATAGAAAATCTTTTACCCCAACCTCGACCTTTTCTTGACACATTAGGCAGCTTATTTAAGAATCATTGTGTAAGATCATACTTGGGTCACAACAACAAAAAGAACATAAATAACTGCACACACAGATTGAACAATGAGGAAACCGTTATCGTAATCTTAACTCACTGGGAAATAATAAGCATGAAGCAACTGAAAATGTTCTTAATTTAGCTTAATATAAACCAACATACTCAAATCTTCACCCTTGGCATGATCGTCATTTAAAAGATCTGCCTACTTGGCTACAAACCAAAATGTGGAGATGCCCAGTTTACTGTCTCTCAGGTAGGTGCAAACTGCACAAATTATAACAACCACAAAAAAAAAAAAATAGCATTCAATAAGTAGAAGTAGTGAGGATAACAGCTGCAGCAGAAGTACAATAACAAGAGGAAACTTCTTACTCAAAATGTTCAGTTTTTCCGGTGGAGGAATGCCAGCAGCCAAGTGGTACAAGGACAAAATCGAACATCCTTCTTCCAAAATGTTCCTGCAACAGATTATTTCAGAAAAAAAAAAAGGAAATGTACAAAACAGTCCTAGTTGTAGTTGCAGGAAAACCTACAAACACACCCTAATATTTCTAGACTATCACTCAAGTAATCATAATGAATTCTTTATTAACTTTCAAAGATTATAATTGGATATATTGACCTTACAATGATTTTACAATGACCTTACTTGCTCTTCAAATAAACTTTCTCTCTCCTAGTTTCTTGTCTAACACTCACTAAAGGATCTCTCTCTTCGTGATGACTTCCTTCCTTTATATAATGATTCCTCATAGTGGATGACAGCTAAGAGATCCACTATTTTCGGAATCATTATGCGATACATTCGCTCATTTACAATCACTCATTATCGCACAGAATATACCTCGCATAGAACATCACACTTTACTCGTGATTTCGCTGACATCATCCAATACGTCACTTCAATTTTGACATGTGCGATAGTCCTCGCTTACATCAGATAATCCTTACTTCGCATACTTATTGATATGTGCGATATTCAACTCCTACATTTTTCCTCTTCTCATTTCGCTTACATTGTGAAGTGAGCGATATGAGAAATTTTCATCCTATAATATCGCATGTGTATATCTTTTCGTATTCTATCTTGCCGACATTCCTCCGGAATTCCAGTTTTTCTTAATTATGCGTGTATTTTTAACCACTTATTATTTGACACGTCCTTTTAACCGCCTGTTTTTATCCATTCATTCCTCGCATTAATGAAATCTTGAAAAATGGGATTAATCTTTCCTTATATATCTTCTTTCGTCTTCTTCTTTCTTCTTTCTACTTTCTTGTTTCATCTTCTCTGCTACTGCTTTCTCTGATCAAAGTTAAATTCATTTCATTAAACAACTTACTTTTTTTTTATATATCCATCTTCATTCCCATTCTAAAAATGGCTCCTGCTGGCAAGAAGATGGATACAAAATTCAATAGGTTGAAGAATGAATTCCATTCGAGAGGTTACTCACTTTCTCTTCCCCCATCATCTGACTATTCATCCAAACTCAGTCTTGATTTGATCAATTCCGATCATTGGAATAATCAAAGAGTTATTATTTCATTGGGACAACTTTCCATTCTTCCAATTCCCTTGTTTAACCCAGAAATACCCTTATTCTATGAAATTCTTGTTGATGCTCGATTCACACGGGGAATATTCCAACTAAGTGGTGATGCGATCAGAATAGCATATGAATGTTCTCGTCGCGCAGCTGGTTTAGGGACTTCTTACACTTATGAGGTGCGAAAAGAATCACATCGTGATAAGGTCATTGATTTTTCCGAATATACTCTTGATAACTTCTTCAAAAATTATTATGTTGCAATTATGAAAAGCAATTTAACTAAATGGGTCGTTCGCTTAAGAAGAAAAGATGGTATCGCCGAAGGTGATGGGATCATGCGAGATGTTGATTGGAATGACAAATTTAACATTTCTACTCGCAGATCTAATGACTCAAGCTGGCTTAATTGCCCTGTCATTTTAGAGGGTCCTTATATTTCTGGTAAAACTGAAGATGGTTCTGATATTCCTCTTCCCGAAAAGTTATCTTCTTACCAACCTTGGGAATTTGTACTTTCGGAAGCTGAGACAAAGAAAGTGGTATGGGGCTTCGCATAAATGTTCTCAATTTCACATAATTTCCTTCCAATTTCTTATAGTCGCATAAATCTTCTCAATCTCGCATAATGGTCCCGTTTTTTGCAGGCTGCTAAGAGGGTCAAGACTTCACACAATGTATCAGCTTCGCAGAATAATAAAGTATGAAACATTCTTTTTAACTTTAACAATATTGTTGCCTCTGTTTCTTATATTGATTATTCACGTAGGTGAAATCTTTGGGTGATAAGACTTCAAGTAAAGGTAAGTATATTCCTAAAAGGCCTACGTCTAAATCTTCATCAAACACGACATCTACAATGGATGAACTCTCTAGGAAGCGTAAAAGATACGATTCTTCTTCAAGTTCGGAGTCTAGTGAGGATGACATCTTTGCTTCTGAGGATTCATCAGTTCCTTTTTCTTTGAGAGAATTGTCCAATCTTTTTGTTGGAGATCTTTTGACTGTTGTTGATAATGAAGAATTAAATCCTACCTTTAGAATGGTCTCTAAAATATGTGATGCTCCTACTTTAGATGATCCATCTCTTCGTGGAGCTTCCTTTGCGATAAATCCAAACCTTCAATTCACAATCGGCTCTTTGGTAATATTTGCAACTTTACCTTTTGTCTTTTCTTTAATCTTGCTTTATTCATAACCGTAATACTTTCTTTCGTTTTAGCATGGAGCGCGTTTATCTTATGTAATCTCCTCGGACTACCAAAGAAAACTTATTAAGCTTGAGAAAAAAAAATGCTTTAAAGCTGAAAATTCGACCAATTCTGATTTGATTCGCAGAGCCCGAAAAAGAAATGATGAACTCATTGGTATGTAGCCTTTATTTTACTTGTTCTTCTAATTTTATGCGATAATTCACATTTCTTATTTTTCTATAATCGCAGACCTTATAACCTTTCGGATGAAGCTGCCAATCTCCCTGATGATGAAACCCTTTTAGAACACCTTAATTCTTCTTTAAATAGTTATCCCAACTAAGGATCTGAAAATCTGAGTTTGGAAGAATTAAGATTGAAATATGCTGCTCTTAGAAAAAGCCATAGATCTTTATTGACCACTTTTAATAACTAAACATTGCCTTCATGAGAGTCAAGAACAAATTCAAGTTTTGGAAACAAAGAAGAATAAGCTTATTGATGAGAAAGATAAGATCACTCTTAAGGGTGCGAAAGCACTAGAAAAATTCCAAGAATCCATTGTTGAGGTTCAAAAAGAACGTGATTTAGCTTTGAACGAAAAGAACATACTTGTCTAAGAAAGAAATTTAATTCTCTCTTGCCTTCTCATAGAAAGCGAAGATGAATTTAGTTGGGTTGCTAGGGTTCTGAATGATGCTAGAAAGGACATAGCCATAAACGTGAGTCTTCAAGCTAAACATTCCGCATTGGTTACAGACATTGTTTCCAATTATGAAGGTCAAATATTTCTCTTTTAATACTTATCTTTTCTCTGAGAATAACACATTTTTTTTTATTTTTTTTTATGTATTCTAACTTGCTTATTCATATTCCGCAGACAAGGAGAAGAATTATCTTCAGAAGATTGAAGAATTAGAAACTCGCTTAGCTTCTGAAGAAAAAGATTTATCTGCTCGCAACTCTAAGTATCAGCAATTGAAGAAGAACTTCATCATCATGGTTTCAAACAATAACAATGATGCTAATCGTGCTCGCGAAGCTGCTGTTAAGAAAGTCTGCGTTGAGAATAACATCCCTCTAACAAAGTATAAATTTCCAGAAATCCCTGATAATGAACATATTCATGATATTTCAGACAGTGAGGGAGAATATGAAGAATCTGAAGAAGAAATAAGTGGTTCTGAGGCTGAGCGAGATGAAAATTAATTATTTTCACTTGTTGTAAATTCTTTGTAAATTCGTTGCCTTCTGAATATTTTCATGTAACCTTAAAAACATGCACTTTTTGAGCATTAATTTTCACTCCTTTAATACAAATTCCCTATGTTCGCATTCGCGTCCAAAATATCATTCTCTCGCATGTATATGAGTCTATCAAATGGGGCTAATAACATTCCCTTTTGCATTCCCATTCTTGCCTCTGTTAATTGACATATCTTGATAGACTTGGTATGATTAATTCTATTTTATAGTTCTTCATGCATTTGGTGCGAATGCGTTCGCAGTATTCCTTTTTCCCTGTAAATTCCTGCAAAACAAAATTAGTATAAAATTTTATGTTTCTCACAAGGTCTTATTTTTCCTTCCTATGTAAAGGTCTTATCTTGCCTCAATTCTGTGCGATGAAATCGCAGGCGGTCTTTACACTGTAATGTATCGAACCATTGACCTCATCTTATCTTTTTCTTGTATTATTTCCACTTCAGGTTTTATCACATAAATATGATAAGTCTTAATACTCCCTTGAGTAAAAAGTCTTATGACATTTTCGTCTTTTGACACAATTCAGCTCTCTAATGGAGGGTGTTGTCCTTATCTTCCCCCTGATTGCCCCTTCAAGGAAGCTTACCTCTACCGGGTTAAGGTTATGGATCTTCCCATCTGGTTAATTCAGCAACCATTTGATTTCGTAGTCTCACATTCCAACACCAATGAGGTTTATGGTTGCGAGACCACACCCTAAGTGGGGTATCTTCGGACCGAGTGCATCATAGTCAGGACTTGTCAAGAATGACAAGGTATGCTCCAGACGCCCCAGGCACTCTTGACTCAACCGTGTACCTCGGCGCCCTGATCGAGTTTCTGCACTCCTTAGGAGAGACTTTCTCACCTTAGTCTCTCAATCTAAGATTATTATCTTAGACTGAAAATTTAAGGTACCTCTCCCGGATGGGCATTTTCGTTTGTTCTCACCCCAAATATCCATGACTCAAGTTCCAGGGTCGGTATAGCTTTCCCTTGAGTCACTCTTTCTAGGTTCTCCGACTATGACGTGCGATAGGTCTTACATTTTTGCCTCTTGCATGTATGCGAACTAGGTTGCACGCCACATTCGAATTCCTAGCCAATCTGATTAAAATCACTTCTGGTGTCTTTTATTAAGGTATTATTATAAAGATTTTAATTTTTCTTTTCTCGACATGGTATCACTTCATGAAACTAGAATTTTTCATTCCATTTTCAAATTTTGAGTACATAGATTTCTATGAACTTGTTTCTCATAAAGAAAGACATTTGCATTCTCCCTATTACTCATTTATCCCCTTCATTTTTTGTATCTTTTTAAGCTCGCAAATACTGTTCAGAATACTATTTCGCATACCCCTTTCAATCTTCTCTGTGCGATAACTATTGCACCCTTTATTTTTGTCTTGAGAACACAACTTCCGCCTCTGTATTTTTCCTCCTTCAGTAGAAGTAATATTTCTGGTTCGTTTAGTATCATTATCCGCAAAAAACCCTGTTTCAGTACTCTGTTTTTCTGTTTGTTCAACTCTCAACTATACTGTATCCACCATTAACCTCTCAGCTATTTGACTATCTGCAGCATGTTTTTTCCAATTTCGTCGCTTACTCTCTCTTTCTTCGCACTTGTCAATGTCAATTTCTTGACAATTTCTACTTTCAACCGTGTCTCCTCTTATAATACCAACACCCCGAGGTAAAGGAAATTTTATGCACTGATGAAATGTTGAGGCCACACCCAAGATACTATGCAGCCATGGTCTTCCAATTAGAGCATTATAGGGCGATTCAACATCTACAACACAGAACACAATATATGTAGGCATATTGATGGTATTTTTCGATGATGTTGTAGTAAGATGATTCGTTCACTCAGATTTGTTGAGAATTTGTTTTAAGACTTAAAAAAGAAAATAAGGAAAAATATATATACACAATTTGTCACAAGATGAAGAGACGCTGAAACGCGGGATTCCACTACTTTTCATATTGTTATGGTTCAGTCATTAACTCTAGACAATATAGCTCAAACAAAAGAAGTTGTGACTCTAGTTCTTTGCCAAAAATATATTTCGTAAAATATTATTTGTAAGTTAAAAGCATGATGCATCTAAAGTATTTAGAACTAAGCATGCGGCATCTAAAAAAATAACAAATAATTAATAGAAATCATAAAACAATTAAATCCATGCAAAAAGTCAATAAAAGAATTTAATTCATTTACCACAATCATGAAAAGTTGCTTCCTCCGTTGTTCTAGTGATGGGGTCTAGCTCTGCATGGTGAAAACACACTCAAGAGAATTTTTCATTGCTCAAAAAGGTGTTTAAAAGGAGAAAAGGTATAAAACAGGGCCTTTGTAACAGTTATAATTGTTACAGATACAACAATAAACTGTTACTGACGTTGTAGCTTCTACGACTGTCACTATGTGTCGCAACCACTGTAGCTATACGACCCACGGCTAAGTGTCGTTCTCGCTGTTGGAAAACGATTATCCTGGTAAGTCTGTTCTTCGTGTTCTTCAGCTTTGCAGCAGCAGAAATGGAGTTTCTGCAGCTTGATTTTTCGACTCTGTGGTGATTTATTCCTCTCCCAAACTCTCCATTCCCCCTCTACAACATCCCAGCAGCCCATATATACTGGACAACATCAAAAATCTTCGATCACTAATCCGAGTAATCCTCATTAACTCTGCCAGCTCCGTATTATATTTTTATTCCTTTTTCTTCAATGCATGCGTATGTTGGAGGCTTACACACGCCATACTCGTTGATCCTCATATCAGTCGGAGCAAAACACTGCCTATCCACATGCCAGCTACCCAAAAATATCACCAAAATCCCGAGAATAAAGCCACCGTGTATGACTTCCCTGTTTTACTTATAACAAATTCTCCAGTCAAATCTAACTGAACTGAACGACTGTACGACGTATGTTACACTCAGAGGAACAAACCCAATCAACTTCAGCCGTTGAATCTCCTTAAAACTCCTTCAAATCCAAAACAGAGATAATCGGGTTTTTAAAAGAAAAATACCCAACTCCCTGACTTCTTCAATCTGAATCTCCAGCCAATTATAACTCAAAACGTTGATCATACCATGCCTGTTAAGCCTAAACATGCCTTCCCATGAAATTTCAGCCATTGAGTCTCCTTCAATTCTGCCCAAAACGCGAACCCTAAATTCTTCCATTGATGCACATAGTTTCCCGCCAAACTGAAAACTCAAAAGAAGGGGACGACCTCCCCCTAACAGAGATGGGGGTGTGAATAGCAGTTGGTGCCCCTGGGGTGTAAAAAGTAATTGGGGTGTCCCTTAGTAATTGAGGTGCCCCTTAACCAAAGTGAGAGTCCGCATAGCAAATATCCTCCGGGGGGTGCGGTAGACAACTTTTCGAGCCGATTTTTCCAAAAATGTTTGTTTCCCAAAAATGCCTACAAACACATAAAATACCAAAATTAGTACAAAATTGAGTGCTAACAATATAGAAAATTGAGGACAACTTAGACACAAAAATGTGTCTATCACATATGCTGAAGAAGAGTCCTCATAGTCACCTCACCTTTTGGCTTGTTCGCGGTTCCATTGAAGCCTTAAATTTTGTACGTTGAAGGAATCAATTCGTCGTCCCTTCCACCCATGGTTTTATATGTAGAACAAAAGAGAATGTCAACAGAACTTCCGGGATCTATAAGTATTCTATTTATTCCCCAAGTGTTTGCTTCATCTTCCTCATCATCTTCTACCTTCGCTTTCGGATTAATTCCTAATCTCACTACCAATGGACATTCATGTGATTCCCCTCCTCCTGGTGTTTCTTCCGCACTAAATGAGATAGTTTGTTTTTGCCAATCCTTCAATGGTGATATTTTCGCAAGATAAAGAATTTCCCTTACATCAGTATCTCTCGCATACACCCTTCTTAAGACATTGTCATGGAAGTCTTCTATGCTTCTGAATGAATGTACAATTGAATTACAATAAAGGTTCTTTGCTTTCGCACCTACTTCAATTACAAATGTATTCTTTTCTTTCTCCTTTGCATATATATTTCCTCCCGATGGTGGTGGTGGTAAATTCCTTGGTTGTTGTGCTAAGAAATGATCCAATATTCCTTGTTCAGTCATTCGCAATATGATTTTCCTCACATTTCTGCAATTACTTGTTGTGTGACCATGAAAGCGATGATATACACAAAATTCTCTGCTTCTCCTCCCTGGTCATCCCCTACATTATGTGGTTCCGGGATTTCTTCCATTAGGATGACAGCTTCCCATACTTTATCTATTGTAGTATTCAGCTTCGGCAGAATTATCTGTTCCCATACTATCCTTCCAGTTCCTTGTCTTTTATTATAATATGGTTGTTGACGTTCTGAACTTTCTGGCGGATTATCCACTCTTTCAATCTTATTACTACCTCCATGATTTTGAAATTGTCTATTTTTATACTCTTTGTCAAATTCTGCTTGATCTGCACTTCCCATGGCTATTAGCTTTTGTTCCATTTCTGTAATATTCCTTCCTTGGTTTCCCTGCGATGTACTCGCAACAACATTTGTTAGTCTTGGGAGTAAACTTGCATTTCCACCTTTCTCATCAGGTACCACAACCGGGTATGACTCCATATCTCTTTGTTTCTCCTCAAGTTCTATGTACTCTTCTTGAAATTCGCGCAGCTCTGACATTGTTATTGTATCATTTATCCTAAAGATTTGTGTATATAATAAATCTGTAGCGAAAAGAGCATTAATAAATGCAAGAATAAGGTGTCGCTCATCCAATCGTCTTCCCATTTCACTACACATGGTTCTCCAGCGTGTTGTCAGATGACGCAAACTCTCATTTGTTCTTCTGCGAAGTCCAAATGTCGTCTCAATCCCTGGTCTTGACATATTATTGCTGATATATTGTCCTAAAAAGACATTCTGTAAGTGGTGGAATGATCCAATGGATTCTATTGGTAGTCCTTAAAACCATTTTAGAGCTTCTCCTGTCAGGATCGCATCAAAATATTTACACATTACTGCATCATTGTTCTCCCACTGCAATAAAGATCGTGTGTAAGCTTTTACGTGTTGTATCGCACAGGTGCTTCCATCAAATATGCTAGTGAATGCTGGTAAACTGCACTTAGACGGTATCACTGCCCTTTGAATCTGCTTTGTAAAGGGAGTTTTCCCAGCTTCCTCCACTGCTTCTTCTAATTGTCTCCTTCCACCATTTCTTTTCGCAGTCATCATTTCTCTTAATTCCGCCATTTCTTTAAGAATTTCTTCACTGAAGCTTTGATATATATCTTCTCGCATAAGTCTTTTTAATCTTGCTTGCCTCATTCTATTCTCATGATTATTCTGACGTACTGCCTCTTGTATCTCATATTCTTCAGCTTCTTCTCTCCTTCTCCTACGCATGTCAGTGTTCGTTTCGATCTGTGTTTTATCATGTCGTTCCTCTTCACCTGTGAGATCATGTCGATGTCTTGACATTTCTCTTTCTTGTGGTGCAACCCATCCTTGCTCTATATTATTCATGCGATGACGTTTGCGCCTCCTTACTCGATTATCATGATTATTTTGGCGTAATACTTCTTGTAATTCTCTCTCTTCAATTTCTTCCCTTCATCTTTGTCTGTCTCTTTCGTTCCTCGCACGTGTAACTTCCCTTTCACGCTCATTCTTTTCTCTTAATATTTCTCTTCCATGCAATATCATTTGCGCTTGCCTCCGATCCTCTTCTTCTCTTTCAAAATCATTATATGTGTGACGTAGAAGTTCACGCGGATGCTCATATCGATTAGTTCCCAAATCTGGAAATACATCCCTTCTCTTTTGTTGGTACTGTGGATTATCATCTATTTGCATGTTTTCTTCAATAGCTTCCATGCGTTTTCTTCTCCTAGTATCTTCTTGATTAGATCGACTTTGCTTTGATGAACTCCTGCTTGATCTTGACCTTGATCGTGTAGTACTTCTCGATCTCTGTTCTTGTAATCTAAGATTCTCTTCTCTTAAGTCATCATTCTGACGCATCAAATTCGCACGCTCTTCATCTTCTCTTTTTCGTTCTGTAAGCAATCTTTGTCTAAGCTCTGCAATTGTCATATTCTCATCATTCTTCTCAATTCTTCCTGTATCTCCAGTTCTTTGTATTTCCTCTTCAGTTGAACTTGTTTGTGAAGTATGAACACTTACTCTATCATAATCAATATCATTGTTACACTCTTGTTCACGCCGAGATCCAAATGGATTTTTGTTTCTTGATTTTCTCTTATTCTGTCTTCTTGTTGGTCAAGATTTGTAATTCTTTTTCTTTCAACAATTCTATTGCTCCTTCTGGCTGTTGTTCCCTGTTCAATAGTAGATCCAAGTCTTGCCATCTTTAATTTCCAGATCTTACTTTTTCCAAGATTCTATGAATTAACTATCAGGTTTTATCACCCACAACTGTTTCTGGCGCCAAAAATGTAGTTGCAGGAAAACCTACAACCACACCCCAATATTTCTAGACTATCACTCAAGTAATCATAATGAATTCTTTATTGACTTTCAAAGATTATAATTGGATATATTGACCTTACAATGATTTTACAATGACCTTACTTGCTCTCCAAATAAACTTTCTCTCTCCTAGTTTCTTGTCTAACACTCACTAAATGATCTCTCTCTTCTTGATGACTTCCTTCCTTTATATAGTGATTCCTCATAGTGGATGAAAGCTAAGAGATCCACTATTTTCGGAATCATTGTGCGATACATTCGCTCATTTATAATCACTCATTATCGCACAGAATATACCTCGCATAGAACATCACACTTTACTCGTGATTTCGCTGACATCATCCAATACGTCACTTCAATTTTGACATGTGCGATAGTCCTCGCTTACATCAGATAATCCTTACTTCGCATACTTATTGATATGTGCGATATTCCACTCCTACACTAGTATTAGGACCCGATTCACAAAACCATCATACTGTTACAAACTATTAAAAAAATGGTCACACTTCTGTTACAAAGAGAGTTAAGTGATGACTCACAGTTAAATATGTTAACCAAATTACCTATGTGTCATCCCTATTTATCCCTCCGCACACAATTTTAAATTTTGCTTTCATTGTAATTATTTTGACGGTGGTGCTATTTGTAAGTGGTGGTGCCGCCACTTACACACCGTTACACCGCATTCAAGATCGTTAGACCACATTCAGGTTCGTTACACAGCATTCACCCAAAGGGTTCACCGCTTCCCCTCCGAGGTTAGTGAAGATTCTTAAGTTTCCACCGCCACCACCACCGCTTCACCACCACCACTTCAACTAATTAGTTAAATGGGAAGGGTATTTTGAATGAGGGTATTTTAGGATAAGATAACACCGTTTTATTCAAAAGTGTTAAATCGGATGGAAATATGATTGTTCCCTGAACGAATTACAAAAGTGTGACAATTTTATGACCCAATTACAAAAAGTATGACCATTCTGTAAATGGCCCAGAAAAAAAAAACAACACATCAAACAAAATGTTATGTGAATTGCACTAGACTTGGACTTGGGCAAGGAAGAATTAAAACTAGGCTAGGCATCCCAAATGCGGCGAAGGCCCACTGCTCCTCTTATAGCCAAGGCTTTGCTAGATTCAAGGATTTGTAGATACCAGAATTTTAGCTGCATTCTCTGTCACACGTACTCCATCTTCACAAACAATAAATTTTTCGGTCAGCTTAATGACCCCGCCTACGAAGAAGCCAAATAAGAGACAATCAACGACTAGTTACGAGTGTATAAGTAAATTGCCAATTACCATTATATAACAAAACCCGCCACTGAGTTCAACAGGCATGCCTAATTCCTTTAATTTGGGACACAATTTCGTTGTACTTGAACCGGGAGGTAAAGATAAAACATCATCTTTCTCAAAATCCAGCTGCAACAAAGATAATTCCAAGGAAAAAATGGTGAGAAAATCAAAGTGTAACACAATTGCCAAACCATACAAGCACCTCAGACAATAACTTTTCCTTACCTTTTCCATTGGTGTGTTGCCTGGCTTTACAAAGTCCAATTCTCTATACTCGCGAAACTTACTGTAAATATAACGGGAATTAAAGGAAGCAGGACAAAGTGCAAATTTCCTAATAACAACATTCTAGCGACCAAAACTTCAACCCTACCGGAGTACCTTTTCTTTGGTTTTGTCAGTTAAAAGAACACCGACATCATCATCATCAAGCATCTGGAAAATTAAAGGGAAAATTGGGAAACTGCCCCAATTTGGACTGCAATCTTGGAAAACTGCCCCAACGTTAAAAAAAGTTGGAAAACTGCCCCACTGTTAGAAATCTCAGTTAATTCCGCGTGTGCGAGTTCTCACGTGCCAAAAAAGACAAAAATACCCCGAACCGCTAAGATGTTGCCACGTATGCGAAAGATCTGACGGACTGAGATGAAGAAGTAAGCACGTGACTCGCACGTGATATTCAGTGAAATTACCAAAACAATATTACCTTTTCCCATTTTGACTTATGTGACCATTGTCTCAAATTGCGACACGTCGCCGGAGTAAATGCTTACAGCCGTTGATTGATAACACTACCAGATTCTTCCACGTGTCATGTAAAGAATGCAAGGCATTCCAAAGGGTTTCCGATGCACACTTTGTTGCACAGCACAAGAAATTTGCTGATCAGGAAAATGCTCTACGTGAACAATTTGAAAGTAAAATGCTTTCATTATGTAAGCATAACATATGAATTGCACTACTAATTTTATAACAATAAAGATCATACCATCATACCATAATAAAGGCCATACCATAACATAACCGGTCTTCAAAGTTTTTGGGAAGCATAACATAGCCAGTCTTCAAAGTTTTTGGGAAGCATAACATAACCGTAAGTCTTAATACAACCATAATACCACTGACCACTAGAACAAAGAAAAACTAGACTAGACATACTTTGAGTTAGGCTTTCTTTGCCTTTTTGATGATGGTTCACAAATATTATTTGTCTGGTTCTGTATGTTAACTGTGCCATGGTAAGTTTGACTAAACAAACCAGCAGCTAAAGAAGAACCAGCACCACCTGCGGAAGAGGTGGTTGGTGCAGTAGTTACCTTTTTTGAAACAGATGTAGATGGTGTTGTAGAGGTTGATGGTGCAGCAGTTCCATTTGCCTTCCTTTTCGATCCAGTAGAAGATGTAGCTTTAGAGGCAGAGGTCAAAGGTGCAGCAGTTCCATTTGCCTTCCTTTTCGATCCAGCAACAGATGTAGCTTTAGGGACAGAGGTTGAACGTGCAGCAGCAGCAGTTCCATTTGCCTTCCTTTTCGATCCAGCAGCAGATGTAGATCCAGCAACAACAGCAGCAGAGGTTGATGTAGCTCTATCAGTAGCAGCACTTTTGCTTGAAGATGCAGTTGCTGATGCAGATTTTAATGCAGATTTCTTCCTGATCTTCTTTGTGTCTATAGTTCCTACAACAATAGTATCTCCATCAACAAGAATCTCTGTTCTCACTCTTTTCTTCTTTGGATTAGATCCAACAGGCCCACCCTTGCATGTTCTGCTGTTGTGATCATCAGCACCACATGTACTACAATGCCTAGGTTTGCTTTGTTTATTCTTCTCCATCCAAGATTTCTTCCTTCTTACACAAGGTCTTCCAGGATATCTTAATCTGATTGGAGCAACCAGATCCACCTTAGACTACACAAGATGAAGAAAGGGATTATGTTCAGTATTCTTTATATACCTAGATCTAGAAAGAAAACAAAAAAAATTATAAAGAAAAAGTACAAATAAGATAATGTTATTTAAAAAAAGATTCTCAAAACAAGCAATAAAGGTCACCTGACTTTCCCACTCATCAATGTCTCCTAGTGGAGTTATTGACCAAGAGTAAGTGGTCCTATACATGTCCACAGTATAATACTTACTACAGTACCTGCAAACATAAATAACCCATTCATTGGTTACTGCAACCTATAACACACACCACTCATTCATTGAAGCTCTATATTCTATAAATTGTAGGGATTATTATTGTGAAAGATTACTCACATTGCCCAATTGGGATTCAATCTATGCAAAACACAGGTAGCATGCACACATGGAAATTTTCTTAGTTGCCATTGTCTGCAAGTGCAAGTTTTTTCTTCAATTTCAACAGTAAAGACCTTCTTTGTGATTTTATTAGTCACCTCATATGTCTTCATCTCTTCTGCAGGGTCAACATCAAAGTTTCCTCTAAGGGACTCCATCACCTCAATGAGATCTTTGGCAGCAGGTACCAGATCACCAGATTGCCATGTTTGAGCTAGTTTCCTTCTCTTGTAATACAATCCATTAACCGTGTGTACATGGTGACCAACTTGATGATAGGTTTGTTTCTAAGTTTTTTAGCCATGTTGTTAAAGCTTTCTGAAAAATTGCTATTTATATGTTCACAAGCAACATCGTGTGGGAACCATGACCTTGCCCAGTGTTTTGGGTCCAAATCCATCAAATACTCATGTGCATCACTATTAACTTCTAGCATTTCATCCATATGTACCTAAAAAATATGTAATAGTGTAGTAAATTACTACTGACAATTACCACAAAAAAGTACAAATTTACAAATAGTACGTACCTTCCAGTGACTATACTTATAGGCTTTCGCAGCCTGCCATAGAAGGGTTGTCAGTTTTTCCCCTTTGTATCCATTGTTCTGGAAATTCTGGTATAGATGTCTGCAAAAAAGGTAACAAACGGTTATCCAAATTATCCAAAATAAAATTGTTGTGGTACAAATAATAAACATAAGTTGTATTACCTAAAGCAAAACCTATGATTTGCCAGTGGAAATAACTCAGCCACTGCCTCGGTAAGACCCTTTTGTCTGTCAGAGATAAATGTCAATCCATACTGATCTGGTATTTTTGTCTTCAATTCTTTCAAGAAAATGTACCAATTAGCCTCTGTCTCTGCCGTACCAACACCCATAGCAATTGGGAATATGCTATTTTCACCATCTAAACCTGTAGCAGCCATCATTACACCACCTAATTTACCTGTCAAGTGCATTGCATCAAGCCCTATAACCAATCTACAACCATTTGAGAATCCTTTAAGTTGTGCGCTGTATGATATAAATAAACTCTCAAATCTATCAACATCTCCATCTTTGGCATAAGTGAAGTGGCCAATGCTTCCAGGGTTCAAAGTTGTAGCAGCAGTACAAAGTTGTGGAACTTTGGTGAAACTTTCCTCAAAAGTGCCATTCAACTTGCCTAGGACCAGATTCTGTTTACACAAAAAAATTGAATTTTCACTTAAGTTAGCCATGTGAATTTCTTAAACAAAGAACCAATAAACTGAAGAAGAAATAATGTTAAAAAATGTCATACCCTTGCATCATTTGCAACCCAATAAGGTATGTCAACCTTTAATTGGGGCCAAATGATTTTTTTCATGATTTTTCTACCCTTCTTCAAAGAAGTGGAAGCAGTCATTGTCTTCAACAAGTAATCTGCTACAAATCTAGAATTACATTTTGGGTTTTTATCAGCACCAGTCCTCTTACATTTGTGTTCTAAGTTGCATCTCCTGACAGTTACAGTCTTACAATTAGGAATTGCTCTTGCACTCACATTCCATTCACAGTCATTGATGTGTCTGAACTTGCAAACAGCATAACATCTTTCTTTATCTGTCTTCTTAATTTCATACTGCATAAATTTCAGTACTGCATATTCTCTTAGATGTTTCTTGAAAGCAACTATGTCTGGAAATGCCATTTTAGTACACAACACACCAGGTTCAGGGTCAGGTGCTTCTTCATTCTCCATTGTCAGAGTTTGTTTCCCAATATAGCCACCATAGTCTTTTTCCCATTCTTCATCTTCATCTTCATCCATCTCATACTGATGACCATCCCCACTAGTACCACCAGCTAAATTCTCATCACCAACCCCACTAGTACCACCAGCTAAATTCTCATCACCAGCCCCACTAGTACCACCAGCTAAATTCTCATCACCAGCCCCACCACTATCAGGCAAAATCTCATCACCAGACCCATCCAAATTCCATTCCACATCACCAACTCCATCCCTAACATCTTCATTATTAAAAAACTTGGACAAAAATTCTTCATAATAGGCACTATCAACAGCATCTTCGTCTTCGTCTTCATCGTCCTCATCATCTGCACTAAGATCATACTGAAATTCTGGCCTATCATCTGGATGACACTGATCTTCCGCTTCATTCTGCAGATTCACTAGGTCTTCACTAATATTAGCATCTTCAATAATTGAACATTGTGTAACAGCATCATCCCAGAACTCCGTTTCTTGCTGATCATGTATATTGTTTGCCACACTAGCTTGTGTTGTCATAACTTCAGGCACATCTTCATTACCAAAGTTCAATCTAGTTGGTCTGAACTCTGTCTTCTGTTGCTGCTTTGTAGACTGTTTCTTAGCTAGTTCAGCTAGTCTTGGACTCTTCCTAACATTAAGCTTCTTACTAACCCTTTTTTTTGGAGGAGTACTATGTAGACTAGACAAACCACTACCACTGCCACTGTGTGCACCACCAACTGAACTATTTACCTTATCACTCCACAACAAATGGTACATCACCATCAACCATAAACACTTTATACTCAACAAATCCATCTTCATCTGGGACAGCTTTGTTCCACATTTTAATAAAGTCATTTTCCTTTTCACACATAAAATTTTCTTTATCAAACAACATAAGGTTAAACTTTTCTTCCATACCCATTTTGATCATCCTATCCTTCACCATTTGTATAAACCCAAGACCACTAATACCAGCAACAACATTTGGAAAATACATAGGTGTAAACTTATTATTTCCATTGCTCACAGTAACTCTGATGTTCCTATCCATATTACCCTGATATATATACAAACAAAATTCAATACATGCATGTCAAAATCCACACCAGCAAGTCAAAATATTACATACAACTCATGTTAAATAACAATCAAAACTTTCAGTTTCACACAAATTGAACCCTAAATTACAAAAGAAAAAAAAATTCATGAAACCCTTAAATTATAATTTCATTTCGTTTACAAATTAGCACAAAATATCATCTGATTCAAGCATAAACAACGATTGGGTTTCAATAACTTACTTGTTTATCGACCAATTAAACTGCAAATTTTTCAAACTTATACTTTCATCGTCTCTAAGTATGTTCTTCAGGATCTTTCATCGCTGTAACATTAAGAGAAGAATCTTAATCATTAACAGTTAAAAAATTTCGAGTTCAATCGAGATGAAATTGTAGTGCCAGTCACCTTACCTAATATTCTTCTCATTCTTTCTCCTCTCTCGTCTCTGGTTAGATCTAAATGAAACAAAGAAGAAAATATCTTCTCGATATCTTTTAGGGCAGAACTTACAACCATGTTAGATATCACGTGTGACGGTGACACATCTCACCATAAGAAGTCGACACGTAGGTGACATGTGTCGTGACTGGACGGTGACACGTCTCGTAGATGAACTTCACTGAATATCACGTGCGAGTCACGTGCTTACTTCTTCATCTCAGTCCATCAGATCTTTCGCATACGTGGCAACATCTTAGCGATTCGGGGTATTTTTGTCTTTTTTGACACGTGAGAACTCGCACACGCGGAGTTAACTGAAATTTCTAACAGTGGGGCAGTTTTCCAACCTTTTTTAACGTTGGGGCAGTTTTCCAAGATTGCAGTCCAAATTGGGTCAGTTTCCCAATTTTTCCAAAATTAAAAGGCCCAACTAATAAGGATACAATAGTAGCATAATTAAAGAGCTAGATAAAACGTGCAAAGATCAAAAGTACCTATTAGCATATTTTTCAGTACAATTCCAATCTTATGGAGGCCACGTTGCAATTCTTCAGTTTTATGTCCTCCATCTCCAGGCTTGAGTTTTTTGTCGATTTTGTTTTTAGGTGCCATTCCAACAATCCTTGACAGAGATCTATTAAATCCAAAATAAACCCTGCAACAAACCAAACCATCATAAATTTAGATTGCACAGAGATAATTACAGTATTTTATTGCATGCAATAGTCATTAATATTAATACTTGCTGGAGAAGTCGTCGTTGAGAGATTTCATGAATTTCTGGTACTCGGGACTTTCAAGTTTTGCATAACCGAAACAGAAAACATAGAGGCTACTGTATTTTCCAATATCCAGTACGAAAGATTTCTCATCCAACGGGTTATTCTTAAAGTACTTCCTCATTTCTCTCTTTTGAATTTGTTCCCTCTTTTCGGCTTCGTTCTTTTGTTTCACTGCCAGGCGCTTTTGTTCCTCCGCCAGTAGCTCTTCTTCTTTGGTCTTTTCAGGTTGTTGTTGCAAAATTTGTTCATATTGCATCGTTTCATAATCAAAAATACCTAAAGAACAAAGCGAAGAATCCAAGAAAAATAAAAGGATTATAATCGAGGTAATGAAAACGGATAACGAAACCGATTTTGTGTTGAAAAAATTTAATTGGCCACATTATTACTCATATTCTCCGGTAATGGTCCTTCCAAGTCCGGTAGTTCAACTCCCCCAAAATATCGCGTATAATAATCTATACATCAACAGAGAAAGATTAAGAAAACGGAATTAAGACCTAAAAAAAATGGAGTTCCGAGCATAGACGAACTGTAATATATAACTATGTATGTTATAGGGTTTTACCATCGGCAGACATTGGAGTGTCTGTCTTACGTTTCGCTGGAGTCCTCCTCATCTTGTCTGTCGGTTGCGGTGGACGATTCCCGGTTCACTCTCTCTGATCTTCCTCTCCTTGTGAAAAAAGAATCTCCACAAAGAAAGAAAGACAGTTTATATAGGTAGCCTAAGGTTGAGACGGAAACGGTTTCCTTACATGCAGTAGGTGATGATTGGGTAGTAAAGAAAACAGTGATGTACTGGTTCCAGGGCCCGGCTTCCCCTAGCATAAATCTAGCCTTAAGCCCGGCTAATAAAACGCCAAATCCATCCCTAGTTCGACGGCATTCTAAAAACTTAAAGGCCTATACAAATAAAACTTCCTCACTTCCTATTGGTCGAAATAAGATTTTTCCGAGTTTTGTGAAACGGGAGTTGTGGTGAGAACGCTTGGCAACGTATTATTAGTTAGAAAAAGAAAAGAAATAGAAGAAAGAAAAAGAAAACCAAACTAAATTTGGAAGTCAAACCGTGAAAATGTGGAATTCAAGAACCGACTAGGATAGGAAACTAAACTCAGCTCAGCTCAAAAGAGAAATCTAATATATATATATATATATAAAGGCTTTAATGTGACCCATCAAATATTACATACCACTGCTCCTAGATATTATCACGTCACGAGGGGAGAAGCGCATTCTTTCTTTCTTTCTTTCCGAGTTTGCCATATATAGGTGCAATGCATCGTCATCATGTCTCTACAGGTCAAGCACCCGACTTTATTTTATTAGCAAATGATGGTTAAAACTCTAGGTTATTCAGAATTAGTTGTCTATCTTAATTTTTTTCTTGCTCTAGGGTAAAGATATTAACCGTAATTTGCATATACGTTTTAGTTAAATTGATGAAACACATCGTACAAATGTTACTGTGCAACAGAAGTTTTGCAAGAACTTCTTAGCTGCATGATGATTACGAAGATATCTTCTGATCAAATATGATAGCACGGGAACATAAAACAACCAGTCAAAAACAAGAGTGCTGACCTCTAGCGGTCGTGGCCTTGAGCTGACAGTGGGCTATTTACGCTATTTACGATGTTGTTGTATCTCAAAATATTAAAGTAGTGCACAACTGCCAAGTCTTGATCGGTAAAAAATCAAAAGCAGTTTGCTCAAAGGTGTCCTATGCACTTCTTTCTTTTTACCGATAAAGTAAATAAGGGCTTACGTGAAGTTTTATTAGCGAACAAGAGAGGCAAAATTGGCCTCAGCGAAGGACCGACCCCTGGCTGAGTTTATCTCCGATAGATACGGAACATGTGGTTTAATGTCTCTCGTCATGCCATTAACGGTAGGGCATGTGCAGTACTAAAACCGGCTACCGATCGTCTGTTACGAAATCCATCTGTTCCTCTATTCCAACCAATTCCCTATAGCCGCGTGTCTCCTATTATAACTATCACATTTCACAAAGATAGACGTGATATACTTGACTGAATTAACGGATTTTCTAAGAGAAAAATTAGGAAATATTTTGTGTACCTTATCTCTCTTTTGTCCATAGAATACTCCTAACTTCCATGTCTAGCAACTTATATCCCCAGTCCCAGTCTAGTTCGTAATCTGAATTTTTGCAGAGCTTAAGACCGAAGAATTCAACAGTGCCTGCGAGCATTGCTTGTCTACAGTTCAACACCAAAGAGTTCCTAATAATGAATTAATGATCCCCGTAGCAGTTCTTTTTTCTGACATTTGGAAATGCAACCAATATATTTTCCCAACTAGTCTAGACAGTTGATAAATCATTCATGCCTATTAAGTACATTTCCAACTTAACTGTATTTGCTTTTGCTGCGATAACGTGCAAGTCCTCCCAGTTAATTTATCCTGGAACCTCGTTTGGAAAATCAATTGAATTTTTAACATCCATGACAAGGATCTGTAAGATTTTTAAGGATAATTATATTTTAAATTGTGTTCGTTTATGTGCTAAAGGATTTGAGAATCAAATGGGAAACTTTGGATGTTACACGGTTTCCCTAGTCTTAACTCTTAAGTGTGATTATCTAAAATTAAAGTTTGTCTCACTACCGTGCAATTTTGAAGGTCATTTTATGCTAGCAGTAAATACTTATATGGATTTCGAACATGAACTAGTCATTGATAGTCTGCTTATCAACTGTTACGTAAACTGTCTAAACTGGTTACCACTGACAAAGCAGCAAAGTACTTAATCAAACTTATTTTACTCCAACAGTGCCTGCGAGCATTTCAAGACCAGTTACATTTTCCCATCGGAGAACTTGCTAAAGATTGTGTGAATGCAAGCACGCGCAGTAGACAATATCTTCCCTGCAACTTTTGCACATAAACTGGAGCTATTCTTTCAGGATCAAAATGTTTAGTAAGGCAATTCATAGATTTCCTATTTTACATAGTTTAACAAAAGTCTCTATCAATTTGTTCTAAGGAAACAGAACAATAAGTAAAATGTTAAGAAAATAAAGAAGATGACATTATGGAGTATATGCTAACGATGGACAGTAGAGATATAAGGTAAGTCAAATATTTCCTAATATTTCTCTTAGAAAATCTGATAATTTAGTCAAGTATATCACGTCTAAATTTGGGAAATGGGGTAGTTATAATAGGAGACACTTGGCTATAGGGGATTGGTTGGAATAGAGGAACAGTGGAATTTTGTAACAGACGATCCGAAGCCACTAAAACCACAAGAGTACAACTTCTTTTACGCAGTTCATGCAAATTGATCTGATTAGAAAGGAAACAACCCCATCTGATGAGCTCCTCATGATATAGAGCCCACTAATGGCAAGTGCAAGATGAAACTTAGCTTATATAAAGACAACTCTCTTTATTGATGTTTAGAAAATCTCTCAAAATTAAACACAAGCTCTAATCTTGCTCATATGATCAACCACAACTTTGGTGATCATATATATATAGAACTATGAATTCGTTTTCCTAGTCCTATTACCTTATTACATGTCTTTCCTTTTCTTAGAACTAGATGACTTCTAATTCCCTTAGGATTACATCAATTTCCTAATCTTGTCCTAACCAGCTTGTTAGTGACTTCTATGTTGAAGTTAATCCAACATTCTCCCCGTTAAGCTTCAACCTTACCCGTGACATATCTTGTACTCCAATCAGTTGTCTCATTTCTTCAAACTTGATCCGAGCTAATGCCTTTGTCAATATGTCTGCTTTCTGCTCAGTTCCTGGTATGTGTTCAACGTTGATGATCTCCTTCTCGATACATTCTCGTATGAAATGATACCTTTTGTGAATGTGTTTCGTCTTCCCATGAAACACTGGATTTTTAGTGAGTGCAATTGCAGACTTATTATCAATCTTGATGATAACTTTTTCAGGTTCTCTTCCTTTGATTTCACCCAACAGTTCTTGAAGCCATATTGATTGTTTAGCTGCTTCTGTTGCAGCCATAAACTCAGCTTCACATGATGAGAGAGCTACTGTGTCTTGCTTCTATGAGCACCATGTAATAGGTGCTTCTCCTAGATAAAATATATGACCAGTTGTACCTTTTCCATCATCTTGGTCAAAATTATGACTGCTGTCACTATACCCAGCAATTCCTTTTGATCCCCCTCGACCATACTTCAATCCATAGTTGATTGTTCCTCTTAGATATCTCAATATCTTCTTTATTACATCACCATGAGACTTGCGTGGACTCTGTATATAACGGCTTGCTACTCCCACAGAGAAAGCCAAATCTGGTCTTGTGTGTAATAAGTATCTTAGGCATCCAACATTTCTTCTATAACTCGTTGAATCAATCTCTGCTTCTTCTTGTTCCTTTGAAACTTTAATTCCAAACTCCATTGGTATCTTAGTTGGATTACAAGTTTCAAGTCATGCTTCTTTCAGAATTCTCTTTGCATAAGCTTCTTGTTTAATCTGAATCACATCTACTCCTTGATGGACTTCTATGCCAAGGTAATAAGTGAGTTTTCCGACGTCTGACATCTCAAACTTTGATGACATTTCTCTCTTCAACTCATGGATCACCTTAAGGGAGTTGCCAGTCAAAAATAGATCATCTACATAGACTGCAATCACAAGAAGCGTTCCCTTTTCTTCTCTTCTGTATACTGATGTTTCTTTAGAGCACTTAACAAATCTGATTTCTCTTAAGATTTGATCTAACTTTGTATTCCAGGCTCGAGGAGCCTGTCTTAGACCATATAGAGATTTTGATAACTTATAAACCTTATGCTCTTGTCCTTTTACTTCAAAACCTTTTGGTTGTTCAACATACACATCTTCTCGCAATTCACCATGTAAGAATGTTGTCTTAACGTCTAAGTAGTGAATTTCCCATGAGTTTGATGCAGCTTCTACTATTAAGAGACGAATTGTCTCTAGTCTAGCAACTGGTGCGAAAACTTCATCAAAGTCTATGCCTGATTCTTGAACGTATCCCTTAGCTACAAGTCTTGCCTTGTATTTGTTAATAGTTCCATCAGCATTTCTTTTAACCTTGAAGATCCACTTAAGACCAATCACTTTTACCTCACCTGGCTTATCAACTAGAAACCAAGTCTTGTTTCTGTTGATTGAAATAATTTCTTCTCTACATGCTTCATTCTTTTCTTTCATAAGAATAGACCACATATATCTTGAGAAGTCATCTATAATAACAAATATGTATTTGTTATTTGCAAGGGTTTGTGGTGTAATAGGACCACATAAATCAGCATGAAGAAGCTCTAATGGCTTTGAGGCTCTGAATGTTGTTGCTTTTGGGAAACCTTGACGAGTTTGTTTCCCAACTAAACATGATTCACAGATTTTTGCTTCATCATTTATCTGTGGTAGTCCTCGAACCATCTTGTTCTGAGACATTGCCTTTAAATTTCTAAAGCTTATGTGTCCTAACCTTGCGTGCCACTTCCATGTCTGATCTTCCAGTCTCATATTCAGACACAATGGCCTTCCAATCATGAGACTTATCTTGTAGAGTCTATTCTGTGAGCGTGAGACTCTAACTAAAAGTCTTCCACTTGGGTCATGAACTGTTAGATAATCTTGTCGCATTCTAACATCACATCCAACTTCTGTAGCTTGTCCTAAACTTAGAATGTTGCTTTGTAAGTTTGGGATGAAGTAGATGTTTGTGACAAACTTTTGTTCTCCGGTCTTGCTCTGAAATAGAATTGATCCTTTCCCTTCAATTTCTACAAAGGATCCGTCACCAAACTTCACTTGTCCTTTGATTTTCTCATTGAGTTTAGAAAAGTAGTGTCTCTTACCAGTCATGTGATTGCTGGCTCCATTATCTAAATACCAGATTCCTTCTTCTCCATCCTTTGATTCGTAGTTCTTTGGTATTAGTTTCCCTTCGTTTAAGAATACCACTTCGTGCATGAAAAGAGAAGTATCGGCTTCCCTTGTTTCATTCTTGTTTGCTTCTTCCATCTTTTGTATTCTTTCAGGGCATACAGAGGAGAAGTGTCCTGGTTTATCACATCTGTAACAAATAATGTTTGATCTATCCTTCTTTTCTTTCCCTTAGTTTTGATCATTCTGACTTGTTGTTCTATCTTGTGAGTTAAACCTTCCTCCCCTTCCTCGGCCTCTGTTTACTCTACCACCTCTTCGACGACCTCTTCCTCTTGTCGCAGAGTTTTGTTGGTAAGAGTTTGTGTACAAGAGTTTTCCTTGAGTTTCTCCATTGTTTTCTTCATCAAGGATTCTCTCTCCATATGCTTCCAATCTTCCAATTATATCTTCATAGCTAGTTTTCTTTAAATCTAAGACTTGTTCGAGAGAAGCTATGATATGAATATACTTGGATCTTGGTAAACTATTGAGAAACTTCTTTACCAGTTTATCTTCATCAATGGATTGTCCAAGTGACGCAGCTTTTGAGGCTATCTCTGATAGCTTTCCTGCAAAGCTATCAATAGTATCAGTGTCTTTCATCTTCACTCTTTTAAATTCAGACATTAAGGTTTGCAGACGGGCTTCTTTAACTCGATCAGCTCCGAGATTACGTGCCTTTATTGCATCCCAAATTTTCTTTGAAGTTTCATGTTCACCAACTTGTAGAACAAGACATTCTGGTATTGCTTGAAAGAGTAATCCAATGGCAACATTGTTTTTGTCTGGGTCCAATGTACCAGGATCAATTGTTTCCCAAACTTTGTAGATTTTCATCAGTACCTTCATTCTCATGGCCCATACTGTGTAGTTTGTGGCGTTGAGGATTGGAACTTATATTGATGGTGGCGTGAACTGTTTTGCACCCACAATGGTGGTTTCGTTTTCCATGGCTCAGAAACACGCTCTGATACCAATTAATGGCAACTGCAAGATGAAACTTAGCTTATATAAAGACAACTCTCTTTATTGATGTTTAGAAAATCTCTCAAAACTAAACACAAACTCTAATCTTGCTCATATGATCAACCACAACTTTGGTGATCATATATATATAGAACTATGAATTCCTTTTCCTAGTCCTATTACCTTATTACATGTTTTTCCTTTTCTTAGAACTAGATGACTTCTAATTCCCTTAGGATTACATCAATTTCCTAATCTTGTCCTAACCAGCTTGTTAGTGACTTCTATGTTGAAGTTAATCAAACACCCACATTGTACGCATGGATAAAATCCTTTTTTTTTCTTCCTTTAACGGTAGGATAGAATCCTGTGTAGTGAGTAAAACAGATGTGCCTTTCTTGAATGAGAATGGTAATTAAGGAATTACGTTTTACATGTGCTTTTCTTGATTGAGAATGGTAATTAAAGAATTACGTTTTACATAATTTTGCATGTTGTTCAATATCACAGTGAAACTAGATAAGATTGTGCCTTCAAAAGAGACAGACTTTTCACTTACGGTTTTTGGAATATTATGCGAGTCCAAAATTAATCGGATAGTCGGCACCTATATCATATTAAGATTTTTTTTTTCCAAATTAATAGATAAAGAAAAAAAAATCCAAACATTAATTTTCGAAAATAAAAAGAAAAAAATGTTAAATCTGCACGTATTTCGTATTCTTTTTCTACCTATTTAATGTGTTCGCCCCGCCACACCAAATCAAAAATGTATCGTCACGGGGTGGGCTTCCGCGCATATCAAATCGAATATACATCTCCACGGAACGTGAGAAAGACCCGCGCACATCAAATCAAATATACGTCTATACGGGGTGGGCGAAGCCCCGCGCATACCGAATCATCGCCACGGGACAGGGCGAAACCGCGTGCGCACCAAGTTACAGGAAGAAAAATGCCTGGTGCGTAGCACGGGCACAAATCTAGTTCTATTAATCCCTGAAGCAATTAGATTTCTGGCGTTCTTTAATTTTTCAGTTATTCATTCCGATCAAATCAAGAATGAGGCACATGATCCATACTTATTCCGCATAAATTTTCTTATAAATAATGCAAACATAACTTTTCTAAACTCATTGAAGTGACCCCTGAACTTTTACTTCCAATGTTACAATTTCAATATAAAGAATAAGTATTACAGACATAGAACACAAATAACTGATTAAATTTAACAATGATAGCTTTGTCTCGGGGATCGATGGTAATGCTCTATCTGTAGCATGAGGATGTCGCGTACATATAGATGCTCAAGATAAGATGTACATGTACACAGTTGACCAAAGGGTAATGGCAAGAGAAGCAACCAAGTATGTCCACAAGAACAGAATGGAACACTCTTCTTGACCCACATCAAATAATTGTGTCATGGTACCTACATTGATTAGCATCAGAAAATGTTGAGTCAAGTATTGAATTATATAATGGTTATGATGTCAAAAAAAAAAAAAAAAAAGAAGAACTTGATACAAATGCAGATAGAAGAAAACGTTATATACCGATATTCATGGCAGGTGGCAGAGTAAATTGTAACATTAGGACGTATCGGAACAATGGGTCAGCTGGCAGTAGACCAAAATCACCTGCTGCTTTGACAACACCCATACCGATCACTGGAAGGATCATATATCGCACGACAATAACTCCGATGATCACCATAGGCTTTAATCTTGCTGAACGTAAACCTTGGGTGAGGTTTCCTCCTAGTATAAGAGTAATACAGGGTATTGTTCCATCCCTAAACAAAAAAAAGAAAAAACTATTCACATTGACAGGAATAAAATGAACACTTGATTCAAATGAAAATAGTTTTGATTGCCAAGAGTGGAAGAGAAATTGATACATACCCTAGTAATTTGATGGAATCTTGGATGACTCTCAAAGGAGCTCCATCACCAATGATGAGACTTTTTAGCCATGGGGTTGCTCCAAAAGCGAAACCCAAAATCTGATGAGAAAGGACAAGTCATTTGTTGAGTTAAAGTTTGAACAGTTTACAAGGAGAATTGTATTTGCACATACAAATCAATCTGCGAACTTACTGCACCAACAGTTGGAGGAGCAAGCAACTCTTCCACGATTTGGTGAAGAACTGATACTATTTTGTCAGAGACCGATTGTTTCTCGTCGGCAACTACTTTTCCAGATGATGTTTGTGTGATAATCTGAAATTGGGAGATTTCGACAAAACATAATAATTAGTTTGAAATGTATCAACCAAAACAGATCTTTAGAGTTAAAAAATTGATGACTTACAGCAAGGGTTTCATTTTGTTCGTCATAGAGATCTGGAGATGACACAACTACAGCAAATTTTTCTTCTTCGTCATCTTCTTTTAGAAGTTTAGTTTCTCCATCGGCATCAAAATCCTTATTAGGTAACTTTGGGATAGTCTCTTTAGCCAATTGCATTGCCCTGTATGTTATGCCCGAGGTTCGTATAAGATGGTAGGTGTAGGACCAAATGAAGAAGCCTCCAAGCTGCGTCAATATCAATCGCAAACAGGAAATTAGTTTCATCTCATTGAATATCAATTCAGGCGTCAGTGTATAAGTCAATTACCGCCATTGAGAATGATGCATACGAGAGCCCGACACTGTTGCAAATATTCTGATCACCAAATGGGCTACCTTTTTCATTACAGATTGCAGGGACTACTATCAACATAAGGTTTCCCAAGTTTCCTGCTCAAATAGATAAGTAAAAAATCATGTTAACTCCAAGAACTTCAAATTCAGATCGAATCCAGTGAGACAGAGAGAGGGAACGAATGATCACCTGCAGAACATGTAGCAATGACAAGGCCTTCAAGATGAGGCTCAGGTTTCAGGATTTTAACAACTACCCATCCGAGGCTTCCCCCGATTAGAAATACTAGCCCAATATTGATTGGCATAAACCACCTGCATGTAACAAAATTGAGATAATATCATTATCCAGCAAATTTTGAATTTCAGCATCGAGTTGATTATGTCATGCGCATTTCTCCCTAGCGTGGATGCCGTAATAGAATGAACCTATCTGAGGGCCACCCATCGACGGAGATAGGCGAAAGGTTCTGGAGACAGAAGCTGAAACAAAAATGACATTTGGTCCCCAAGTGCTCTTAGGTAATTGTTTTTTATTTTATTTTTTTTATTTTTTATTTTTTCTGAGATCGTGATTTGGACCTTCTGGCCCTACCATCTATCTGCTCTTAGAATTTGGTTTATTTTTTGGAAAGGCCGCTCGGCGATACACCTATATTTGCATGTGACTTGTAAGGAAGTAAATTCTCACGGCCTTACCATGAGATGATGTCTTGGAGGGTTACAGTCTTAGCCAAACTTGCAAACATGAGAGATGGAGTGAACACAACAAATACAATCTGCATTCATGAACAAGAACATCTCATCCTTAATCAGATTATATACAATAACAAAGTTACATAATTCACAGCAACCGATTAAAATGAGTTTTTTTTTTATATATTTCAACCAAATACAGGGAAAGGGTCAGTTTTATGTTAAGAGGTTACCTTGTTCATTTGTCGGCGAGCGTCAGCTGTAAGAAGATTGCAGTAGTTAGTAGCCATGTAAGCCCCCAGAATACTGATGATCAGAACCTGTAATACAGGCATGGTTGCCACCTCTAATAGCGTAAAAAATCCCATTTTTTTACTTTCTTTCTTTCTCTGTTGTTGTTGTTGTTTTTTCAAAACGGAATCGAAATAACTAAGATAAAGACTGCTTGAAGACGAGTTGAGATTTTTCTTATTTCTCTCTTTGGTTGTTTCTTCTTAGCTACTTCTTTGTAAAGTTTCTTCTCTAGTAGAAGAGTAAGAAGTTCCTGACAAAAGAAAACAAAAGAATGAGCGTCACTAGTCTACTTATATTAATCCCGAATCGACAGAAAGATGCTCTAAATAATGAACTAAAATTAAACCCAAGTTAGATTTGAATTGGTCTTGCGAAGAAGTAACAACGTAGGCGGCATATTTTTGTTACAGACATTCTAAATTAGTACCGCTGCTAAAACCAAAATCTGCCACCATTATATAAACATCAGCATGTATATTGACATGCTCACACGAAACACAAATCCGTAAGATCAGCAAGAAAACGACATGCTCGCAAGAATAGACCCATGCCACGAAACCCTTCCTACGTTTATTTATTATGCCACGTTACTGCTGAACAAAACTTTTGTTTTTTCCTAAATAATTCAGAGTTATTCCCGGTTTCTGAAAGCTCAGTACAAGATTATAAATAATACAGTGATTACTTAATTAAGTGACAGTAGGTGGCTTAGCTAGCCAACCAATAATGCATAAATTTGATTATATTATGTAACCGAGTCACCATTAGATTTCATACTAAAACATAGTTTTGGTATTCTAGATCCGGTAATTATAATTGATTTTTTATTTTTAAGAATCTCAAAAGTGAAATATTAAAAATATGCTACTTTGGATGCTTCAAAAATTCTAAACATTCTATTGGTCGGTAATTTG